>NW_023144635.1:1502456-1682456 GCF_012932325.1 Thrips palmi
AGGCGGGGCCAGCGGACCGAGGCGGCCGGCAGCCCCGCCTGCTTTG
Organism: Thrips palmi; assembly: GCF_012932325.1. NCBI lineage: Eukaryota > Metazoa > Arthropoda > Insecta > Thysanoptera > Thripidae > Thrips > Thrips palmi. Next base: position 1,502,503 of record NW_023144635.1, read on the forward strand.
CCGGCTCGGCGCGCACCGCCCTGGAAATTGAATAGGGAATGATATTGAGCGCCACACACTGAAACAGGCGGCAGCTGATTCGGCAACGTCGTCAAGGGCGAGGGCCTCGGCGAGGGCCTCGGCGAGGGCTTTGGCGGGAACGGAACGACGTGAGCCGCTTCCGCGCCGTCCCCTGCCGCTCGTCGCCTCGCGGTGGTCCCCGGGCCCGCGTTCGGCCTGACAGTGTCCACGGCCGTGGCGGCGCGGCATGAACGATCGACGCCGGAAATGGCACGGCGCGGCACGGCACGGCGTGGCGGCAACTTCGGGCGCTGTTAATGTGATAGAAGGCCACTACTTGGACCAGCAGGACGCCAGCCTCCAGCCGATCCGTGCGGCGTAGTGCGGCGTAGTAGCACGCAGCGGAGGCCTCCCGGGGGTTGCGGCTCCGGCCACTCCGCCATCCCCGCCATCCCCGCCGCCCTGATGCAGTTGACCTTGGAAGGCCATTCCGGCCCTGCTGGCGCAACGGGCCCAGCGTCATGGCCCGGCCTCGTGGCCCTCCAAACTTTGCCGCCTCCTTCTTTCCTAGTTCAATTTCGGGCCGCCATAAAAGTGATTATCACACTCTGCCGCCAAGGCCGAGGCCGAGGCGCGGCGTGCGCTGCGGGCCGGGGGCGGTTGACGCCGTGGTTGACACATAGAGAGCCTGGAATCAGAGAGGCGTCAACCCGGCGCGCGGCGAGACGCGCCCTGGTTGGATGGCACCAGACGGGCTTCTGGTAGCTTCTGGGCTTCAACCTGATTGGCCGGCGCTGTCACGTGGGGTGGCTTGCGGCCGAGGAGGTAGGGGTAAGGTGTTGCAAACCAACGCTACACTAGCACTGAGAACTGAGGAATGGTCCGAGAGTATTTTGAGGTTGGATTTTCACGCTACACTAGCACTGAGAACTGAGGAATGGTCCGAGAGTATTTTGAGGTTGGATTTTCGTTGTAGGAACACGTTGTTGTGATTGTATTTTTATTTCCCAAATCTCCCAAACGGTGGGTGGGGTGGTTAGGTTAGGTGAAGGGTGAATGCCACTTTTATAATATTTATAGTGCTAGCTGCACTCAATGCAAGTTTAATATAAATAATTCCTTTCCATGAATTCTAAAGAGTTTGTCTATCCCTAATACATCCACCCATGGGGAAATCAAAGAAGCAGGCTCTCATGATAACACCTTTATTACTTGCCTCATTTTCTGATTACATGTTCCAATGCATTGATACTTTCACAAAGTTAGAAATTCTTTCACACCACACATTAGCCTCTTCAACCAACACAGAAACATGGAATGGTAAACTAACTGTCACATTAGATGCTCCAATTAGTTGAACACACTTCCAAAGCGAACATTGGACTCGTCAACTGACACTGACACACTAAAATGATTAAAATAAATCGTATGAAAACTAACTGTTACATTAGATGCTCCAATTAGTTGAACACACTTCCAAAGCAAACATTGGACTCGTCAACTGACACTGACACACTAAAATGTTTAAAAATTTCGTATGAAAACTAACTGTTACATTAGATGCTCCAATTAGTTGAACCCCTTTCCCAAAAGCAAACATTGGACTCGTCAACTGACACTGACACACTAAAATGATTAAAATAAATCGTATGAAAACTAACTGTTACATTAGATGCTCCAATTAGTTGAACACACTTCCAAAGCAAACATTGGACTTGTCAACTGACACTGACACACTAAAATGATTAAAATAAATCGTATGAAAACTAACTGTTGCATTACATGCTCCAATTAGAAGAACACACCTCCAAACCAAACATTGGCCTCTTCAATAGCCATGGACACTGAAAGGAAATTAAATCCCTTGGAAACTTTCATTAGTTAGCCTCACTTTCCCACCAGACATCGGGTTCAAGTCCATACTCCATTTCCAGTGATTCCAGTTCACGCAGACTTAAGATTTGATCCAAAAGTTGAAGTTCTGCTTCCAACTCATCTCTGTGCGTAACTAATTGCCTCTGATCTGCCTTTAGGTTCACCTGAAAACTTCGTAGAAAATTTTGGTGGGGCAGAGTTGACTTCAGGTCCTTTGAAACTTCAGCACGGAGCCGAAAGCCACATTTATCAGTCACACAATTCCTGGTCTTCTTTTTGATTTTCTTCATCCAGGAAGTTTTAATACTGGGAACAGCAGATGACTTGAGAACTTTCTTAGAGCTGCAGTTCAGCAAGTCTCCCGATGTGGAGTGATCCTGCACACAAAGAGAGACAACATTTTCATTAAAATTCAAGAGTCATTCTTTGCATGGAATATAAATTTAATCATTTGTACCCAAATTTAAAAAGCATTTCAATTTCTTATAAATAAAGATGTTGACAGACTGTTGCTTAGCTAAAAGTGCACTATATTGAAGGTTGAGGTTAGAAGGCACCAAGGTTACCTCGCATATTTGATCCAGACGGCGCGGACTGCACTTTACTCGACCGATCGCCTTGGTTCGTACTTGTTTCAGCTTACAATCCTCAGGAGACACCAGGTTGGGTCCAGTTTTGAAAGGATTGTGGTGACTGGGCACCAAACACTTCGACGCAGTCATCTCAAACAGCGTTTTAACGGACTTTAAATGACTTGAATCAAAGCAGTTCACAGCACTGTAAACAATGTAACTCCAAAAAAGACGTTTTTTTACGGTTTTCTCTCAAATCTTGCAGTTGATCTTAGAACACGAAGAAATTATAAGTTGTGCTTTCATTGTTTACGTTTCTTGCGCGTTACGCATCGTCCTCTCTCCCACCATGCGTCTGAGGCTAGGTGCGGTAGCGTCGGACACGCAACCGTCCCCTCCACCTCTCTGGGTGCCACTCTGACCGGCCAATCAGCGCGCTTCGAGTCGGATTGGTGCCAACCAACCAGGGCGCGTCTCGCCGCGCGCCAGGTTGACGCCTCTCTGATTCCAGGCTCTCTAGTTGACACACTGTGCAGCGCGGCGCGTATCGCAGCCGATTAAGGGATCGCACGGTTCCACCCCCACCCGGCCCCGCCGTGCACCGTGCGCTGTAAAACGGCTTCCGATGCCTCCCCAGGGCCCCCGGGGCTCAGGGCGAACAAGGCCTCGCGGCGGGCAAGGCCTCCACGGTGAGGCTGAGGCCACCGCCTGCCCTTGCCAAACGAGAGACCTATTTGGGCGTGACGTGATATGTGTACGGGTCGTGGCCGAGGGGCCGAGGCCGTGCGCAGTGTGTCCCGGCCCGTCCCGGTCGTTCCGGCGTGGAGCGCCATCTAGCGGCGTGCACGATTATGATGATTTCGGCGACGCTGCTGCGCGCTGCGCCCGGCGCCCCCCTCTCTCTCTCTCTCTCTCTCTCTCCTCTCTCTCTCTCTCTCTCTCTCTCTCTCTCTCTCTCTCTCTCTCCCTTTCGTTTTATTTTATTTTCTCGTCCTCGGCGTCCTTTCATTTTGTGCTCATAACGATACACATCTGGGGTCTGCGGTCGCGGCGGTCGCGGCGGTCGTCGGATGAAGGCGCCGGCCTCGGCCACGGCCACGACGCCACGAGGCGCTTTGGACCGCGCCATGCCGCGCCGGGCCGCGCGCACTACCGTGTCCTTTTCAAGCCCTCTGGACCTCGCAGCTCCGCCCCGCCATCAAGCTCTTATTTTACTACCTCTCTGTCGCACTTCGCGCCGCTCCGACGCCCCTTTCTCACCCCCTCCCCTCTTCTCTCTCTCTCTCTCTCTCTCTCTCTCTCTCTCTCTCTCTCTCTCTCTCTCCCCCACCCGTCGTTCTTGCTCTAAGCCAAATCGAACCTGCGGACCGTTGTGTATTCATTTCATACGTGTTCTCGGTTTCGAATTACAGATAGCACAACCGTGATTTTTCATTTCATTTTAATCTTCTCTCTTGTACACACATTGCTCTCCTCTCTCTCTCTCTCTCTCTCTCTCTCTCTCTCTCTCTCTCTCTCTTTCTCTCTCTCTGTTTCTCTCTTTCTTTCTGTATGGCGTCCCCGCTCAAAGGCGATCTCTTTGTGGGGCGGGCGACACGCACAACACGCCTCGCGAGGAGGCTGTACGGGAAAGAGGCTTGGCGTTGCTGGGCGTTGCTTGGCGTTGCTTGCGGCGTTGCTGGGTGTTGCTCAGCATGCAGCAACAAGTAGCGCCCTAATGAAGGACTCGCCCAGTTATTTGCAGTAACGGTGGCCGAGAGAGAGAGAGAGAGAGAGAAGGGTGTCCAAGTGTGTGTTCCTGGAAGTCATCGCCTAATGCGCGCTGGAGAGTAGGCGCCGGCCGGAGCAGGGCGCGGTGTGGTGCGGAGCGGCGGCGGTGGCGGTGGTGCCCGGTCGTTCGAACCTCAATCAGTGAGCGGTTGGAGGGGGTTGTTAGGCACAATAACGGGGTCCACACAACTACTGCCATTGTTAACAATGGGACCGTCGCAGCACACACACGCACGCACGGTCACACACACACACACACACACACACACACAAACACGAGAGTCGGCACGACACTTTGCAACAGTGAGCAAAGCGGTGGCCCCCTTGGCTCGGCACTCAGATTAAGTGGGCGAGGGTTATACAGTCACGGTTTGGCAAGTCAGGCCACGGCGCCGCCGCTGCCGCCGCTCTTGGTAAGCCTGCTTTCCATAATCAAAGGGAGGCGCTGTAAATTAGCGGTGGTGTGGTGGGGCCGACCGCAAGGCCGACCGGCCGCCGCGGTGACGAACTCGTCGGCCTGCAGACTGAGAGTCGTCGCTCTGTCTCTCTCGCACGCGCGGGGGGTCCCCTGAAGGTGCGAGAGAGACAGAGCGACGAGAGCGACTCTCGGAGTCAGTCTGCTTGGTGCAGGGGTGAGGCCTTGCCGAGGGCGGCCGGGGGCCTCGCGTCGTGAGTGGCCCGATCGCGGCGACGGCATGCATGCGGGACTGGCGGCTGCAACGCCGGCGCCTCGACAAACACGCTAAACTTTTGGCCTCGTCGGAAACGCTCCTCTTTTGTCGCGGCGTCATCGCGGAGTAGTGCGACAATGTTACGCAATGTTCTCAAAGGCGCGCGGCGGGCCCGGCCGGGGCGCGCCAAAGCTGTCTGTCTGCGCAGCGCGAGGCTCGGCGCCTGGAGGAATCGCAGCCCCGCGCCGCCGACAGAAACCCCGACCGACATAGCGGTTCAGAGTTTTGCGAAACAACGCTTACTGCACCGAGTATTGCTGTTGCTGGCTCTAAGTGTTGATGTTTCTCACGTCTTGTTACGAAAAAATCGGCGTGTGCCTGCGAGACTTGTTTTCTTTTGAACGATACCCTACAATCCTCCGAGATCGGATCTCCGAAAACGTTCCTTCCTGTTTTCCACTCTCGCGCCCACAACATTGTTTAAGAAAAACAGCGTGCCGAATTAACTTTACCCGGCTAGCCCTCTTTTAAACCCTCTTTAAACAATTCTTTTAATGAATTTTTTTGCCGTCGCTCTAGTTGCGAAATGGCGTAAAAAGGCTGCAGAGGAGGCGGCACCGAGACCATTAGCGACACCAGGCAAAGGTGGACAGATGCGCAAAGTCCCACACCGACACACGCACACACACACACACACGCACACACACACACACACACAGTCGAAATAATAATGAGAGCTGGCAAAAATGGAATGAACGGACAGCGCGGCGCTCTGTGTACATATATGCATATTATTGCGATCGGCAAGGTCCACCGTGCGGACAGCGAAAGGTGGATGAAGACCAGTGCGCAGTCCACGGAAAGCCCTCGGTCGCCATGGACCAATCGCCAGGCCGGCCTACACTGTTGGTGCCCAAAGAAAAGTAAACAAAAACAAAACCGAAAAAAGGGCTGAGCGCGTGTGGTTTAATTTATTTCGAAGTGAATAAAGTTTGGCCCTACCGATGTGGGTGAAATGGGCATATGCCACGGCGGCGGGGTCGGCGGAGCCGTGGGAGGCTGTGAGAGGGGGAGCTCAATTTGCGTACCAAAAATGCAAAGCGATGTCCGCGCCCCGACCAACAGCGACGAAGACGGCGCGGCAAAACTGCCTGTCTGCCGGCGGCCTGGCTGCCTGCCTGGCTGCCCGCCTGGCTGCCTGCCTGGCTGCCCGCCTGGCTGCCTGCCTGGCTGCCTGCCTGGCTGCCTGCCTGGCTGCCCGCCTGGCTGCCTGCCTGGCTGCCTACCTGGCTGCCTGCCTGGCTGCCTGCCTGGCTGCCCGCCTGGCTGCCTGCCTGGCTGCCTGCCTGGCTGCCTGCCTGGCTGCCTGCCTGGCTGCCTGCCTGGCTGCCTGCCTGGCTGCCTGCCTGGCTGCCTGCCTGGCTGCCTGCCTGGCTGCCTGCCTGGCTGCCTGCCTGGCTGCCTGCCTGGCTGCCCGCCTGGCTGCCGCCGGAAAATGGATGCGGCGACACGCCCCGCTGTGTTTTCCCTGGAATGAAATGTAGCGCTAATGTGTGTTTTTGTTTTTTCTGTTGCAGGTGCGAGCCAAAGAGGCGGCCAATTAGACTAACAGCCGCTCGCTGCCGGGCCGCCGCGCCGCTGCGCCGCCGCAGAGTGAGGATGCGGAGTCCCCAGTGCAAAGTCGCAAGCCACGCGAGGCCGCGCGCCGCCCAATCGCCGGCTTAAGCCCCCCGCCCGCCAGCCAGGCAGCCAGCCAGGCAGCCAGCCAGGCAGCCAGCCAGGCAGCCAGCCAGGCAGCCAGCCAGGCCAATCCCGACTCGCTCTTTCCTCGGCTCAATATCGAGACACGTAAACTGGAATCCAATCGAAGGGATTTTGGATACTGCAGATTGACTTCCTGATTGTGTGATTGATGGCGAGGGTTCGCGTCTCATCCGCCGCAGGCAGGCTCGCCTAGGGGAGACGCTCTGTTCATCACGGCGCCCTCTATCTCAGATCTTGCCAAGCTTTACATTGACGTGCCTCGTGCCTCTTCGGCGACACTAACTAGCGCAGCGAGCGCGGCTAGCGCCAAGTCGATATCTCGAAATACGGTACGTCAATGTCGCCGTCGGACGTTTATCAATGCCTGCCAGGAGCCTGGCACGACACAAGGCAGAGAGCAGACGGCGCCCGTCGAGGCCGCGGTAGGCAGTCCCGGTGGCCGAGGTGCCCGTCGAGGCCGCGGTAGGCAGTTGGCCGAGGCGCCCGTCGAGGCCGCGGTAGGCAGTTCCGGTGGCGCGGCCGCGCACCGGGCGGCCTATCCCGCAGCCAGCGGGCGCTTGCAAAGTGCTCGTGCCTCTTGTTCTTGTCCTTGTTCGTGTTGTTGTTTTTGCGGTGTGCTGTTTGCCGCCATGCGGCGTGTTGACGCTGGGCGGTATCCAGTGATCGGCGCGAAGTGGAGCGAGGGCTCGTTAGCCACAGGCAGCCACAGGCAGCCACAGGCAGCAGGCAGGCGGGGCCGCCGTTAGCGGCGACTCACCTCGGAAAAAATATTCCGGCGCACGCGCCGCGCGCCGCTCCTCGCCCGGCCGGGCCAGGACAAACATTCCGGTTAATTGCCGCAGTTGATCGGCAAAGGCCGTGCCGGGCCGGGCCGGGCCGTTCGCGGCGATGACGCGTGCTTCGAGCGGCTTCGGGCCTCGGCGACGCCCCGCCCCGCACCGCCCCGTGCCCCTGAAGGGCGTTATCGTCTTCTTTCCGTGCCACTGCCGCTCAAGTTCCGGATCGGAACGCCCCGCTCGCGTCTCGAGGCGTCGCGCGGACGGGGCGGGGCGGGGCTGACCTGCCGGGCCATCAGAAGCGAGTTTACCCCATAATATTTAAAGGGACTCCCCTTCGCGCGCGCTCCCTGCCCTGCCTTGCCTTGCCCTGCCTTGCCCTGCCTTGCCCTGCCTTGCCCTGCCTTGCCCTGCCTTGCCCTGCCTTGCCCTGCCTTGCCCTGCCTTGCCCTGCCTTGCCCTGCCTTGCCCTGCCTTGCCCTGCCTTGCCCTGCCTTGCCCTGCCTTGCCCTGCCTTGCCCTGCCTTGCCCTGCCTTGCCCTGCCTTGCCCTGCCTTGCCCTGCCTTGCCCTGCCTTGCCCTGCCCGCGTTCTTTGAGGGAGCGGTATTGATGGCGCAGCGGGGCGATACGGCGGGGCACGCCCAGTGGGCAAGCCCAGGCACGGCCCATCCTCCGCACCGGCCACTCGGCGGCTCAGCGGACGGATCGTCCGCGACGGTGACGACGACGAGGACGTCGAGGAGGAGGAGGAGGAGGAGGTGGACGAGGACGACGACGAGGACGGAGAGGACGATGACGACGACGAGGAGGAAGAGAACGATGATGACGACGACGACGACGACGAGGACGTCGATGAGGAGGAGGAGGTGGACGAGGACGACGACGAGGAGGAAAAGGACGACGACGAGGAGGAAAAGGACGACGACGAGGAGGAAGAGGACGATGACGACGACGACGAGGGCGTCGATGAGGAGGAGGAGGAGGAGGGGACGAGTGCGAGGAGGAGGAGGAAGTGGACGAGGACGACGACTACGAGAACGACGACGACGAGGACTACGAGGAAGACGACGACGACGACGTGAAACCTTATTACGCAAATGCCTCGCCGTCGTTACTTCCGTCCTTCCCCAACGCTAAAATATCCTGTTTGTCTTGGAGCGCGTGCGCTTTCACCTCCGGCTCACGGCTCGGCTCGGTCCGGTCCGCGCCCCGGGTGTAATGGCGCGTGGAATGCTTCTTTGCGCGCAGTCCGTATCCCTCATGACTCCTCGGGACCCGATGACGCCATATTTCAGTCGGACCGTGTCTCGCTGCGCACTCAAACTTTGGCCATGTGGTGGAATGTAGTGGGATTTGTTCCGTGTCATACGCATGTAGCGGTGGGGGGTGGGGCGTGGCGGGGACGGGGCGGGGTGGGGTGTGCGCGGAGCTGGAGGCAACGGGGCGGCCTGCTGTGGTGGGGCGGTCGGTCAGCCCCCAAGGATTAACTGGAACTGCTCACTTTAAAAGAAAAGTAGACCGCCGCGGGCCTCGGGGCCAAATAGACCGAGAGTCCATTAGTTTGGGCCGCCCCGGCGTCCGCCGCCGTCCCGCCCCGCCGCGCTCCGCCAGGCTGCAGCTGCCCGGGCCAAGAAAAGTATCCGCGAAAAAGAGGTGGCGAGTATTCTCATCTCTTCCCTCGCCTCGGGGCGTGCGGCCTCAGTCGCAGACAGCGCGTCTTGTCGTCGGGGAGTGTACCGTACCGCCGCGGAGGGCAGCGGAGGCAAGGACATCGGCTGGGAGGTTCGCGTTCTCGTTTAGTCCTGGCCGCCCGCCTTGCGGGTCGGCCCCGCCCCCGTGAGGGCCGTGAGGCTGGACGCGAGCCGATGCCTGCTTAGCGTGTCCGGCAGTTTCAGTGGTCGTCGTCCCGACCAAGGCCGCCGTGCTGCCGTGCCGCCGAGGCGCGACGAGCTTATTGCCGGTGCCAAGCCTTGCCGCGCCGTGCCACGCCCCGCACTGCCCCCGCCGCCCCACCGCACAGTGGGCCAGAAGACCGGTGGCGGCGGCCAAAACTCAAGACGCGTTTTGAGCTCCAGAGTCGCTAAATGGGACTCGAACCGAGCGTGTGACCCCACCAATGGATTGCTCTCCGAACGAGGAATCCATTGGTGGGGTCATACGTTCGGATCAAGTCGCCTTGGACGACTCCGGAGCTCAAAACGCGTCTAGAGTTTCAGCCGCCCCCACCGGTCTTCTGGCCCACTGTGCACCGGCGGCCTGTTTGCCAACAATTGAGCGCCGCCGTTTTTATGGAGACAATCTTGAGTGGCGGCCGTGAAATCACGGCACTCCGTCTGGCGCGCCGTGGCGGCCGCGGCCGCGGAGCCTCCTTGATGTTCCATAAAGCCTCGGAATACAGTCGGCGATGCTGCGACCGATTGAAACAAATAATACGTCGCTGCGGGCGCCAAGCTTTAGATTTTTTCAGGTATGGGGGAAAATATTTGAAAGAAAATAAAATGGTTTTGTGCAGTTCCTGCACAAGGCTGGAGCGCCCCGGGGGTTGCGGCCAGCGTGAATCTGCAGCAGGCTGGCCGGGGTTTCCCCGGGTTCCCCCAGGTTCCCCCAGGTGGTAAATGGGACTCGGCTAGGCCGCGTTCTCAGGGGGGTCGCCACCACAACGCGCCGATTGCTCACGTGTTGACACAGCCACGGCCCGACCGGAGATCTAGGGCCCTCGCCGCCCTGACCAGCCTCGGCCGGGCTCGGCCTCCCAGCCAGCCACTGCAGCGCGGCTCGCAGCGCCCCACCAAATAAATAACATTTACGCTTTGGTGATAGGCCTGACCGGCAGGGCGACGGTGGCGCCGCCCAGCGGTGGTGGCGAGAAGGAGGAGGTGTCACAGTGGGCCAGAAGACCGGTGCAGGCGGCCAAAACTCCAGACGCGTTTTGAGCTCCAAAGTCGCGAAACAGGCCTCGAACCGAGTGTGACCCATACATTGGATTCCTCGTTCGGAGAGCAATCCATTGGTAGGGTCACACGTTCATTTCGAGTCCTGTCTAGCGACTCTGGAGCTCAAAACGCCTCTAGAGTTTTGGCCGCCTCCACCGGTCTTCTGGTCCACTGTGGGTGTCCAGCCTGCTCGGCCAGGCCCTGCCGCGCTGGCTTCGCCCACTCGGCGAGCCAACGCGCTTAGCTGTCCGGCGATATGTTCCCATTCCATTTGATTCGGTTTTATGGGCGGCCGATGCTGCGAGGACGGCACGAAAAGAGGGGGAGAAGGTTGCGTCCCTTTGTGTGTGCGTGTGTGTGTGCGTGTGTGTGTGCGTGTGTGAAAGAGAAGCAGAAAGAAAGAGGGCGAGGGGAGTCGACACAAGACAGAGACAGAGAAAGTCGAGGCATGCGGCCGCATGCGGCGCAGTGCCACGCAGTGCTGCCATCCCGCTGTCCAATTTTCAGGCGCCGAAATTTGGAAAGCGAGTTAAGGCGGGTGTGGAGCTCTGGGCGGCAAAATCCGGATTTATCGCTGTCTGGGCCGCGAATGGGCGCGGCAAGGCGTGGCGACGCGTGGCGGGGCGTGGGGCAGGGCCGCGGGGCCGCGGACTCACAGCCAGTTAATTTGGCGTCTGGGAGAGCCAATGTTGGCGGGTTGGAAATTCGACCCGCCAGTCATTATGCTGGCGGGGTATACACTGTGTTTGTATGCAATGCACTCTTGGCTTCCTGTGCGCGCGCGCGCGTTCTTGTGTGTGTCTGTATTTGTGTGTTTGTGTGTGTGTTTGTGTGTGTGTGTGTGTGTGAGAGAGAGAGAGAGAAAGAGAGAGAGAGAGAGAGAGAGAGAGAGAGAGAGAGAGAGAGAGAGAGAGCGTGCTCGTCACGTCCGTGAGTAGGTATGTGTGCAGGGTACATACACGTGTGTGAGTGGGCGGGTCCGCAAATTCGGCTGCGCGGCGAGACGAGGCGGCGGGTTCGTGCGGCGGAGCGTTACGTGCACGCCACTGGCGTGGCATGGCGTGGCATGGCGTGGCATGGCGTGGCATGGCGTGGCATGGCGTGGCATGGCGTGGCATGGCGTGGCATGGCGTGGCATGGCGTGGCCGCAACGCGCTGCGCTGGCTTGGCCATGGCTACGCCGCTTCCACCGTCCGACGCCGTCGCCTGGTTTGGAGTGGGCTGCTCTAACTGCAGCTGGGGCTAACTAGGGCTAAGGGCTAACTTCGGATGGGCTAACTAGGGCTAAGACAGCGGTTCCCAACCTTGGGGTCGCGACCCCAAATGGGGTCGCGAAAAAATTTCAAGGGGTCGCGGCGAGGTGGCTGGGGTCGCCTGGGGTCGCGGTGGTTTCCCGGCTGGCCCACACGCCGAGCACTGGCTGCTTAAATGCCGCAAAGTTGATCAAAACGGTCACAAATGTGTGTAAAAGATCGTGTTTTGGGTCGACTTTAAGCATCCACTGCTTCTGATCCGAGGCGGTAAATCACCCTCCCTCAACGGGCAATTGGTCTTTGGACCTTCCTTTTGCATGCCTTTGTTACGGAGTGCAATTATCTGACTCAGTTTGGAAGCAGTACTGCCGCAAAGTTGGTCTAAACAGTCACAAATGTCTGTGAAAAATCGTGTTTTGGGCCGACTTTAAGCATCCACTGCGTCTGATCCGAGGCGGTAAATCGTCCTACGTCAACGGGCAATTGGTCTTTAGACCTTCCTTTAGCATGCCTTTGTTACGGAGTGCGATTATCTGCCTTAGTTTGGGAGCAGTTTTGCCGCAAAGTTGATCAAAACGGTCACAAATGTATGAAAAATCGTGTTTTGATCAACTTTGTGGCAAAACTACTCCCAAACTAAGGCAGATAATCGCACTCCGTAACAAAGGCATGCTAAAGGAAGGTCTAAAGACCAATTGCCCGTTGAGGGAGGACGATTCACCGCCTCGGATCAGACGCAGTAGATGCTTAAAGTCGGCCCAAACCACGATTTTTCAGACATTTGTGACCGTTTTGATCAACTGCGGCAATACTGCTCCCAAACTTAGGCAGATAATCGCACTCCGTAACAAAGGCATGCTAAAGGAGGGGTCGCGTGGGGTCGCGAAATTTTTCCTGGGGGTCGCGGAAAGTTTTGGCTACAAATTTGGGGTCGCGAACCGAAAAAGGTTGGGAACCGCTGGGCTAAGAGCTAACTGCAGCTGTGGCTAACTATTGGGCTAAGGGGTTACTGCAGCTGGGGCTCACTAGGGCTGAGGGCTAATTGCAGCTGAGGTTCATTAGGGCTAGGGGCTCACTGAATCTGGGGCTAAAGGCTAACTGCAGCTGGGGCCACTTAGGGCTGGCTAAGGGCTAACTGTAGTTTGGGCTACCTAGGCCTGGTCAAGGGCTGCAGCTGGGGGTATCTAGCGGTTATAGCCCTGGTTGCAGTAAGCCCTAGAGGCCACTGGGGCTGGCCCACCCCTCCGCCGCTAGCAGCGCTGTCTCCGCCATTAGCTGCCGATGGTTCGCTGCGGATGATGGCAGGCAGGCGTCGCGTCCGCGCCATGAACCCCGCGCAGTGCAGTGCCGTGGAGGCGTGCGTGACGCGGGCCGTTTGGCGAGAGCTCGCGAGAGCGTCTCCCGATCGGGACGCGACGCTAACGCAGGCCGCGCACGCCACGCCCCGCCACGCCACGCCACGCCACGCCACGCCACGCCACGCCACGCCACGCCACGCCACGCCGAGGAATCGAAAGCGATGACGCGGCGCGATGACTCAGGTGACTGTCGGTGTCTCTCGCCCCACCCCGCCCCGCCCCGCCCCGCCCCGAGCCAACAAGGCGTGCCACCGAGGCAGCTTTACTTTTGCTTTCCTCTGCGTAATTGGTCTATTCATCTTGTTGGCTTATTTTTACCCCGAGAAATAACTTAGGCGCGCGCCGTCGTCGCGGACGCGGCTGCAATTTTAAGGAGGATTAAGTACTCCGGCATTATTTCGTTCTTTAAAATCCATCCGTCCTCCTCAGCCGACCCCGCCGCCCCGCCCTCCGAAACAAGCCCCGGGTCAAGTAACCAACAAAAAAAGAGGGGGGAGAAACTGGCGGCGCTGCCGGGGAGGGTAGAACCCGCGGATGGAAGAGTAGCGCGTCTGAGGTTGCGGCGCCGAGGCGAGTATATGGAGGCCGCTTCCTTTCAATTTACACAACTTGCGCCGTTTGCGCGGCAATAAAGTCATGTGGGCGCCCCGCCCCGCCCCGCCACACCCCACCCCGCCACGCCCCGCTCTAAACCCCGGCCGGGCCCACGGACTCAGCCCGCATCACTGCTTTAGCAATATTTATGGCCGGGGTTCATCATTCGCCCCCCTCGCACCGCGGAGGCCATAGTCGAAATGGTCCGCGGGCCGCCGCGCCCCGCCGCGCCCCGCCGCCCCGCGCCCGCCGCGCCCCGCCGCGCCCCGCCGCGCCACGCCCCGACGGCAGTGATGGCTGCAAACGGCAGTGAAACACACAGAGGCAGTACGCAGGCTGCGCAGGCCAGATGAAGACATATGAACCGGCAGGCGGGGATTTCGCTTGTTGCGCCGTCCGCCAGGGGGCACCACACAGCTGTTAGGCCAAACTAGGTGCGCCCTGCGCCCCCGTGTGCCTCGGTGTGTGTGTGTGTGTGCGTGTGTGTGCGTGTGTGCGTGAGGGCCAGGGACCAAATGGCCCCCCGTTCGTCCATGTTATGTCCTGTCAGTGCTTATAAAGCTGGAAACGATGACTGACTCCGTGGATTGACAGCAAGCCCTTGGCCGGCAGCTCGTACTAGGTGTTTGGAGTCAACATGGAGCCGCCTCGTGGTGTGGGAGTTTCGGAACCCTGTCCACCCCGAGAACGGCCTTGTGCAGGTCTCGCAGGAGGACAGCTTGCCAGGCTCGGTGGCCCGGCCTCTGCACGCCGCCGCGCCGCCAATATCGACAAGTCCTCTGTAATTGAATCGCAGGACATAAAGTATCCAGTGAATGGCGACGATATCACGTCCCCGCAGGGCCACTCACACACACTCGCACACAGACACGGACACATTCTCGGCAGTACATTTCAGAGCGATGGCCTCGCCGCGACAGCGCGCGCCGGCCCGATCAATGTTGTATTTCCTTTCTTGGGCCGGGACGCGCGGGGACGCGGGACGGACACTTGCTTGGCCGTGGCGGCCGCGGCGGCCAGGGCGGTCGGTTAACGCCGACCATCCGTTACGCGATGATGGCTGCCGCCGAGACCGGCCGACCGGCCGAGACCGCCATGGCGCGCCACCACAATGCAAGACCGCGGTCCGCCCCGATAACACCAAAATGGCCGTTATTTATTATTTCGAAAGAACTACTGCTGGCCGAGGCCGCGAATCGCTTGACTCAATCAGGGCGAAAAGACGAAAATGGCGACGCGGTCATTTTTCCCGGCGCGACCACCACGGAGGCGCCGAGGCCGTGGGGTTCGCCGTGGAGGCCTTTGTCGCAGTGGGCCTTTGCCGCGCCCTTTGCGTCGCAGCGCGCCCGATCGCCTGGTGCTGCTGAGAAACGCCCGTCACCCTGAAGGGCCCGAAGGCCTCGCCGAAGGACTCGCCGAAGGACTCGCCGAAGGCCTCGCCGAAGGACTCGCCGAAGGACTCGCCGAAGGACTCGCCGAAGGCCTCGCCGAAGGACTCGCCGAAGGACTCGCCGAAGGACTCGCCGAAGGCCGGCCTTCTCAGCCCTGATGATGTCGCCACGGAAGAATTTCAATTATTGGCTTGACCTCACTCGGAGCACCAGCGGCGGCAGCGCGGCAGCAGCGCTTTAAAACTTTCGCCACCCCGCGGACGGCGTAGCGGCGCTGGGCCAGTGTGATGGCGGGGCCGTGGCGGGGCCGTGGCGGGGCCGTTTGAAGAGGGTCAGCCCCATTCCACGATCCACCTCGCGCCGCCCCACAGTGGGGCCCACACCGCCCCGTCACTCGAACGAGCCCCACCGAGCCCCACGCCCCCATACCGATAGCACCGCCCTGACCTTTGCTCAATTTGCCAACGCCGCCGGCGGCATTTTGAATTTACTGCAAATTAACAACTCGGCGGACCGTTTCCCACCACTCGGCACACAGTGGCGGGGCCGCCTCGTCGTCGTCGAGGCCCCTGGGACGTGGTCGGTGTGCTCGCCGCGTCTCGCTGTCGAGAAGGTCCTCGGTTTGCCTATCTGCGCCCCGGGGACTCGCCTTCGCCTCGGCCTGTCTGCCCGAGTGTGCCTCCCGGTGCCTCCCGCCACGTCCCGCGAGGCGGAGATAGACAATCCCGACTTGACGGACTCAAACTCTCGCCGTTTACACATTGCCATCGCCGTTGTCCTTGGATAGTCGTCGTCTTCGTCGTTTTCTTCTTCTTCGTCGTCGTTTCTTCTTCTTCTTCTTCTTCTTCTTCTTCTTCTTCTTCTTCTTCTTCTTCTTCTTCTTCTTCTTCTTCTTCTTCTTCTTCTTCTTCTTCTTCTTCTTCTTCTTCATCTTTTGCCGTCGCTCCAAATCGAGCGTGATCCTCTCGTGTGAGCGGCTCGTTAATAAGGCCGTTAATTGCGTGCGACATTTCGCGAGGCTCGCGGCGGGGCGGGATGGGGCGGGGTGAGGCGTGACGCTGTAATTATCCGCGTGACGACATGACGGCTCGGCCCGGGATCATGTCGCGAAGAAGGCCTCAGCAGCCCCACTCGCGCAGCCCCACTCGGGGTGCCACTCGCCCCACCTCCCTCTTGGGCTCGTGGAAATGTACCCAAACTAGAAACCTCTCATCTCGGCGCCCCCCACCCCCACCCCACCCGCCCAACCGGCCGCCACCACCCCTCGCCCCGCCACCCTGGCGGCCCCGGCGGCTGCCACCAGCCCATCCGAGGTCATCAAGACAGAAATGTCGCCACCCGTGTGCGCCTGATGCTTTTATGGGCTACTAAAATTTCAGTGAAAAAAGGGAAGGGCGAAGGGAAAAAGATATTCGTTGACGCCCGTGGACACAGCAGCGAGGCGCGGCATGGCGACGGCCACCACTTCATTTCTCGTCACCCCGCCGTCCGCCCCGTCCGCCCCGTCCGCGCGGAGCCGCGCCGCGCAGCCCGCCCCTTTTTAGTGCGAAACGCTCCCGCACCCGCACGCGTAAATTACCCCCTTGCGCTCTTGCCCGCAATTTGGCTAATGTCCGCGCGGAAGCAGACTACCATCACATTTTCCACCTTTTTTTTTCATTGCGTATCCGCCGCGGCCTTTTTTTTACGGCGGACGTAACGTAATCGCACGCCAAGTACCACGCACTTGCTGTCTGGTGTTTGTGTGTGTTTGTGCGTGTGTCTGTGTGTGTGCGTGTATGTGTGTGTGCGTGAGTGTGTGTGTGCTGCGTCTGTGTACTGCGTATGTGTGTGCGTGTGTCCGCGCGCGCGCGCGCGCGTGGAGCCTTCTCCCCCACTGTTTTGTAGTGTGTTTTCCGTGCTTTTTTTCTCGTTCTTGGGGTGTGGCTCAGAAATAATATGGCCCTGTAATCCGAGTCCTCAGTACGACACGCCCTCAGCCGCCACACCCGTATCACTGCCACCACACGCGAGGCCGGGGCGGGGCGGGGCGGGGCGGGGCGGGGCGGGGGCGGGGCGGGGCGGGGCGGGGCGGCGCGCGGATAGCGGCCCCAGGGCCTCGTTGGGCGGGGCCGGCGGGGCCGGCGGGGCGGTCGCGCTGCAAACGGCCCTATGCGTGCGTGGGCCGCTAATGGATTATATTTCCAAAGAGGCGCACCAGGTGCCGTGCTGCGCCGCGCCAGTCGAGGCGAGTACCTCGCTGCCTCCCTCATTGTTTCCACTCGGATTGCTGCATGCTTTCGAATGGTGTCGTTCTTCCCGCCGCTCGCGATATGGCCGTGCGGGGCCATGTTCCACACGCGGCTGCCTCGTCGAAGGTGGGCGCGCGGCGCGGCGTATGCAGTATTCCACGCCTGGTTCTTCTCTCCTCGCGTTCCCTCGGGGCCTGAGCCTCGGCCTGAGCCTCGGCCTGAGCCGGTATGCCCGCCTTTTGGTCCCCGACGGAGCCCCTCCCGGATGCACGCCGCCACTTCACTAATGCAGCAGCCTGTTATTGAACCTCCGCGCGGGCGGGCGCGCGCGCGCGTGTGTGTGTGTGTGTGTGTGTGTGTGTGTGTGTGTATCTGTGTGTTGGCCGACTGGGCGCGCCACCAACACGGCACGGCTGCAAAATCCCAGACAGGCTAGTGCAGAGAACTCGAGGAGAACGGACAGAAACGGCGCGAGGCAATAGTCAGTGTCGCTGGTGGCAACCAACGCGAGGGCGCGGTGCGTTGTTGGGGCCGTGCAGTGCAGGGCGCAGGAGCCGAGACCGCCTTACCTCTGCCTGCCTGCCTGCCTGCCTGCCTGCCGGGTCCGAAGGGAGAGAAGAGAGAGGCAGACGGGATGCTTGCGCTGCAGCGGGAAAGGCAAGGGCAGCTAGACAATAAAGAAACCGGTGGAACGTGAGCGCGAAACATGCCATCGGTCTTCGGCCTGCCGGCCCGCTCCGCCCCGCCGGCCTGCCGTCGCCATGGAAACCATGTACGCGGCGCGTTCGCGCTGGCGTCAGCACGGGGAAGGGACTGCAGCGGTGGCGGAACTGGCGGCAGGGCTCCGGGCCTCGCAGCCGCTCGCAGTGGGGGCCCTCGCTGAGGTGGCCGACGGCTGGCCGAGGCTCCCACCGACGCGGCGCGGCCCGGACCGCCGCCGATGTGGCCGCCGAGGATTCCCGGTCGCAGCCATGGCCGCCATGGCGTCGCGTCGCATCGGGGGCGCATCGGAGCCCGATACGGCACGGCGGGGGCGGCCCCACCAGGCCCCGCCAGCGGCCATGCATCGAGTCGGATGACACCAGACCAGTTGAACCCCGCTGACCGCGGCGCGTTAAGGGCGTGGCGGGGCGGGACGGGGCGGGCGGGGCGGGGCGGGACGGGGCGGGGCGGGCGGGGCGGGCGGGGGGGGGGGAGCGGTGCAGGGCACGCGGTCGGCCGGGCTGGGTGACGTGCGCCACATAGAGAGTGGAAGGGGGTGGAGTTTGAGATTAGGCCCTGCCTCGTAGTCTGACGACCGCATGGCGTGGCGTGGCGTGGCGCGGCGTGCGGGGCCTTGTGCGAGGCCTTGTGCGGGCGCCCGGGAAGCCAGAACTGACGTCTTGGGGAGGCGCGCCTGGTGTGCACACTACAGCCGCGCCCGTCAGGATACACACACTTCTCTGTCTGTCTGTCCACCGCAGCCTGTCCGTCTGTCTGCCTGTCCGTCTGTCTGTCTGTCCGTCCGCCGTCGCGGCACCCTCTCGCAGATACGCGTCCCGCCCGCCCCCCGGGGGGCTGCTGCGCCGCTGGTCGCGCGGCTAGCTTGTTCACTGTAAGAGCATTCCGCGCGAAAGAAGAACATCCCGGCGATCGCATTTCCCCAAATCACACCGCCAGCAAGCCAGCGCGTTGCGGCGCGGTGGCAACAAAGTTGGGTGGAGAGAGACAGATGGAGTATGGAAGGGGGAGGGGGCTGACTTATGGGTGTCCCCGCGGCCGGGCGGCCGGCGTGTGAGGGGGACGCCGGGGCCCAGGGCTGCCCAGGGCAGGGCTGGTCGGCCAGGCCCAGCCGGCCAGGCCCAGCCGGCCAGGCGGCTAGCCCAGGCGAAGCCCAGGCCCGGGGCTTACCCGAGCGACGCCTTACACAGAATGTCCCCCCAGTGGAAATAAATGTTATATGATGTCCATGCCCCTTAAGCACTTCTGGGAGCGGTCGAAGGAGACTCGCGCTGGCCTGGCCGGCCTGGCCTGGCAACGCCCCACCCCGCCCCGCCCCGCCCCGCCCCGCCCCGCAGCCCGTGACGCGGTGGGAACATGTGTAACCGCCCGGAGCGAGGCTCGCAGCGCCAGCAGCCCTCGCGCGCCTCGCACTCACACCCACGCAGCGCGCCGCCACCGCCTCGGGGAAAAAGCATCCAGCCGCTTTAGTCCCTCCAGGCAGCGTTGCGCCGCCTGCACTGTAAAGCAATGCGAGGCAGTGCGAAGCGCCAGCGCGGGGAAGCACGGCCCAGCGCTGCAGGGCCATTAGAGAGAACGCTCAGGTGGCGCACCACACCGCGGCACCGACGCGTCTCTCTCTCTCTCCCCTCCCCTCCCTCCCTCCCTCCCCCTCCCCTCTCTCTCTCTCTCTCTCTCTCTCTCTCTCACCCACACACGACCTGGCGGTGCCATAAATCGCGCGGGATTATTTGAATGGAACACGCGCGCATTCTTCTCTGTCGTAATTACCGCACGCATCCCGATGAGCGTCCCCGGCGTCCCCGGCCTCCGGTCGCGACGCGGCTTTTAATGCCGCAAACTACCGCCGCGATGTCGCCGTCCGCAAAGCGCGTCGAGCGGCGTCGAGGTCGGCGGGCGGAAGCGCGGGCGGGGCGGGGCGGGGCGGGGCGGGGCGGGCGAGGCGGGGCGGGGCGGAAATGGTTGTGACTGTGTCATTCCGAGCTTCCGGTCCGGCGGAGAGGCGCGGAGGCGAGGCAGAGAAAGAGCGCACCAGGAATGGCCGCGGCCCCGCGGCCTCGCGTGGCGGGCCCCGTCGTCGCCGTCGTCCGCCGTCGACAATGCTAATGGATTTTCGTCAGCCATTCAAAAAGTCGCGCCAAATAATTCCCCAGGACGCCGTCCTTCCCCTTCGGCGTGTAATTTTCGGCCATCTTTCTTTCACGTCGTTGGAAAAGGACAGAGAGACATACAGAGCGAGAGAGAGAGCTAGGAGGGAGATACTCTACAAACTCAAGTGTCGACATAGTACACTCCACCTGGGGTCAACCTAGCATGTACACTCCACCTGGAGTCAACCTGGCATGTACACTCCACGCTGGAGCAGGCTTGCCAAGTACACGCCAGGTGGCGTTTACCTGCAAGTACACTGTGGCCCTGCTTTACATGCAGAAGGTAGGGGACTTCAGCAACAGTGTACATGCCAGGTTGACGCCAGGTGGAGTGTTCATGCCAGGTTGACGCCAGGTGGAGTGTACATGCCAGGTTGACTCCAGGTGGAGTGTACATGCCAGGTTGACGCCAGGTGGAGTGTACATGACAGGTTGACGCCAGGTGGAGTGTTCATGCCAGGTTGACGCCAGGTGGAGTGCTCATGCCAGGTTGACTCCAGGTGGAGTGTGTCGACACTTGAGTTCGTAGAGTAGGGAGGGTGCGTCGCGGCCCGTCGGCGGGGTGACGCTCGACGACTTGTCTTCCTCCCCATCCGAAAACTATTTCTGGGCGACGGCTCATTTAATGGCGGCGAAAGACAAACTAAGGCAAAAACTGGGCACGGCCCTCTCGTCGGCGAGGCCGGCCAAGACACGACACGCACCCCTCGTCGTTCGTTTCCCCCTCTTTTTTTTCAGCCCCAGGTGAGGCCCTTCCATCCTCCTCCGGTCTCCCCCTCTCCGAACCGCCACCCCACTCATTGCCTCTCTTAGGGCGAGCTCCGCCGCCGCCTTGGTGTTTCCAGGGCCGGTAATTTTCCGGGGCAAATTGCGGTAAAATCGTAACTCACGGCAAATTTACCCGGAGCCCTTGTTAGCAGTGCCAGCGCAGCGGCGCGGCGGCGCGCGGTACCTTTCCGGTGACGGTGCTCCTCGGGGAGCCCAAGACGCCCGAGACGGCCGAGGCCGCGGCGGCGCGGCGGTCGGTAAGCCTAAGCTCAGAGAGCACGGAGGCTGACTCGAGGCTGCCGTAGTCACGCTGGACTTGCTCCTCGAGCTGCTTTGCGAGTTGATTTGAGGACCGGGGCCGGTCTCTGGTGACGCCGTGGTGCGGCGGCGAGGCGTTCTCGGGCGTGGCGGGGGGGGGTGGGGGGGGGCGGGGCGGGGCGGGGGGGGGCGGGGTGGAGGGGGGGGCGGGGTGGGGGGGGTGGGGCGGGGGGGGCGGGGGGGGGGGGGGGGGGGGGGGGGGCGGGGCGGGGGGGGGGGGGGGGGGGGGGCGGGGGGGGCGGGGCGGGGCCGGATTTGGAAACGCCGTGTCGGCGTTCCGCTGCCCCGTCTCCCCTTCCGGCCTGAGATGCCACCGCCACAATCTTATTACGCTCGCCGCACCCACCTGCCAGCTGCCCGCCGGTCTGTCTGTCTGTCTGTCTGTCCGTCCGCTGGCCTCGAGCAGATGGTCCTCATTACGATCGCTATGCAGGGCCACGCACTTGTCGCGCTCCTCGGACACTCCCCCCACCCCTCCCCCGCGCGGCGCACTGCCTTCTGGGAAATAAATTTGGTTCCTCGACGGTGTCGCGCGGCGGCGGAGTGACGCACTTGTGGGACGGCACGAGAATGAGACGGCGCGCGGCGACGCGCGGTGCGGGCATTATTCATAGGGGGATGCTTTATGCGGCGTTAAAAATGCACGCAATACGCGACTGATGAGGCGGGGCGGGGCGGGGCGGGGCGCGGACGGGGTCGTCCCGGAGATGGTCATTTAGTTTGTCAACACGGCGACGCAAAAAGAGTGCGCGCTCCTCGAGGGAAACTCATTGCGGCGCTGCGCTGTGCTGCGCTGTGCTGCGCGGTGCGGCCGGAAGGGCCATCGCAGAGCCGGCGCGTTTACAGCGTACCCGCCTCGCCAGCCTCGCCCCGTTATCCCTTCGAAAAGCGCGCGATATTTATGTAAAAATAAACGGACGGCGCGGAGGGACGCGCGTCTAACAGTGGGAGCGTCGTCGTCGTTCGCCGCACGGGGAGTTGTTCTTTTCTCCTACCTAAATGTTCGCCTACCTGTCTATTTCGCCTACCTATATTTCGCCTACCTAATAAAAATATTGAATAAAAATATTCAATAAAATATTGCTATTTTTCGCCTACCTATAGTTTGCCTACCTAATAAAAAAATTAAATAAAAATATTCAACAAAAAAACGAAAAAATCGGCGGCAAAAAGTGGCAATACGAAAGTCTCAAGGAGACCGCCGATCAGCTTCGGTGTTCTTAGGGGAAACCCGGGGCCCTTCATCCGACGCTCCCTGCCGCGCAATTCGACAGATTAGTGGGTTCGTATTGGGCTGGCCCACCCGAAGTGCGCGCGGTTCTGTGGTACAGTGAGAGTCCAGATTCAGAGGCCTTACCTCAGAGGGGTCACATTGGGTATTTGAACCCGCGACCCCGAGCGCCGAGTCTAGTCAACTCCTCTACCCTGACCGCTCAGCCACCGAACCAGCTTGTCGGCGGCGATGTTGCAACTCCTCTTGAGCTGCCGTTCGAGAAATCTGGTCCCGAAAAAATGGTACTTTGAGCGGTCTCGAACCCGGGACCTGCTGCTTCCCACATCATGCTCTTTAAACCCCTGAGCCACCGGGACGCCATGGCACCCGCCCTGCCTGCGCTGGTACTCAATCTTCTCTGGATATACCTCCCCAAGCAATTGGTCGCCGAAAAAATTGGTATATACCCGGGCCCGAACCCGGGACCTGCCACTTCAAACGTGCTCGTAACCGCTGAGCCACCGGGACGCCATGGCACCCGCCTTGCCAGCGCTGGTACCTAATCCTCTCCGAATAAACCTCGTCAAGAAGTCGGTTGCCTCTGCCGAAAAATATAGTCATGGTACTAGTCTCGAAACCCCAGACCTGCCAGTCAGGGAAAGCAGCACTCTAACCACTGCGCTACTTGGCTGCTACGCACAGCGCTCACCCCATCGCCGAAGTTATTATTTGTCCAGAATCAAGCAAGATGGGTGGTATTGAAGTTTGGCGCTAGGATAGTGGCGTGCATAGCAACCCGGTAGCGCCGTGGTTAGAGTGCTGCGTTCCTGACTGGCAGGTCTCGGGTTCGAGGCTAGTGCCTTGAGCAAATTTTTCGGCAGAGGCAACCGACTTCTTTACGAGGTCTATCCAGAGAGGAATAAGTACCAGCGTGGCAAGGCGGGTGCTATGGCGTCCCGGTGGCTCAGCGGTTAAGAGCATGATGTGGGAAGCGGCAGGTCCCCGGGGTTTGGGACCGGTAGTATTTACAATTTTTTTGGCGACCAATTGCTTGGGGAGGTATATCCAGAGAAGATGAGTACCAGCGCAGGCAGGGCGGGTGCCATGGCGTCCCGGTGGCCAGTGGTTTAAAAGCATGATGTGAGAAGCAGCAGGTCCCGGGTTCGGGACCGGTAGTATACACAATTTTTTCGGCGACCCAAATTTCTTGGGGACGTATATCCAGCGAAGATTGAGTACCAGCGCAGGGGGCGGGTGCCATGGCGTCCCGGTGGCTCAGTGGTTTAAAAGCATGATGTGGGAAGCAGCAGGTCCCGGGTTCGAGACCGCTCAAAGTACCATTTTTCGGGACCAGATTTCTCGAACGGCAGCTCAAGAGGAGTTGCGACATCGCCGCCGACAAGCTGGTTCGGTGGCTGAGCGGTCAGGGTAGAGGAGTTGACTAGACTCGGCGCTCGGGGTCGCGGGTTCAAATACCCAATGTGACCCCTCTGAGGTAAGGCCTCTGAATCTGGACTCTCACTGTACCACAGAAACCGCGCGCACATCGGGTGGGCCAGCCCAATACGAACCCACTAATCTGTCGAATTGCGCGGCAGGGAGCGTCGGATGAAGGCCCGGTTCCCATAAGAACACCGAAGCTGATCGGCGGGTCTCCTTGAGACTTTCGTATTGCCACTTTTTGCCGCCGATTTTTTCGTTTTTTTGTTGAATATTTTTATTTAATTTTTTATTAGGTAGGCGAACTATAGGTAGGCGAAAAATGGCAATATTTTATTGAATATTTTTATTCAATATTTTTATTAGGTAGGCGAAATATAGGTAGGCGAAATAGACAGGTAGGCGAACATTTAGGTAGGAGAAATGATATAGACTCGCCGCACGCCGCAGACTTGGCTGGGTTCCCCGCGCTTTAAAGTATTACTCCTTTCTCGAGGCGGAAAAAGTGGCTCGCCGTCGTACCATCGTACCCGCGGCGCATTATGAAGCCGCCGAGGAGCGCCCCGAGGCCGTGTGGGAGATGAGCTCTCTCTCTCTCTCTCTCTCTCCTCTCTCTCTCTCTCTCTCTCTCTCTCTCTCTCTCTCTCTCTCTCTCTCTCTCTCTCTCTCTCTCTCTCTCTCTCTTTTCCCCCACCGCCATATTGACGTGGAAGTTGTCCGCCGTGTCGCGCCGTATTGAACAGCCTCCATCCGGTGAGCGTCGTCCGCGCGTCGGCAGCGTTGGCAGCGAGGAGATTAATTATTAAGCCCGCTGCATGTCTCCGGCAAGATTGCCCATCCGGAGCCTTGCATGGATTATTCAGGTGTAGACGCGCGCACCCCTTGACGACCTTGACGAGGAACCCATCTTGTCACTCCGTCCACACATCCACCGGGTAGACGCTCCATCGGGCGCACTCCAGCTGGAGCCACCCCGCCCCACCCCGCCCCACCCCCGCCCCGCCCCACCCCGCCCCGCCCCGCCGCGGCCCCGAGCACCAGCTGCTGTGCCCTGAGGTGCGCCAAAGTTCCTTTCCGAGGCCTTGAAAACTGTATTTATCGTCGCCTGCACTTGGTAAGAGTTAAAGTTCCTTTGAGAAGAGACTGCGAGTTTTCATGGTTTCGCGCGACACTATGAGGGAAAATTAGAGGCCCGCGCCGGCGGGGTCCGCGCACTCGGCGAAGAAGCCAAGCAGGCCAAGGAGGCCAAGAAGGTCGAGGACCCGGAAACGAAAGACTTTGTTCGATGGGAGGAATTCGATATAGCTGCAATCTAAAATCCGGTGTACTCACAACGAAAAGCTAGGAGCCATTTACGAAGACTTTTACGAGTACAACAACAAAGCTGGGGTTTGTTGTCGCCGTACAAGTCGAGGGTGCGGATTCTCGATTGAGCTCTCGAGAGCTTCCGACCAAAATGCAGCTTCAGAGTCGATCGCCACAACAAAGTCTTTTCCTCCGTCAAGAAGGTCGAGAAGGCCGTGGTGGCGGGTTGTTCATTTCTCCTACCTAAATGTTCGCCTACCTGTCTATTTCGCCTACCTATATTTCGCCTACCTAATAAAAATATTGAATAAAAATGTTCAATAAAATATTGCCATTTTTCGCCTACCTATAGTTCGCCTTCCTAATAAAAAAATTAAATAAAAATATTCAACAAAAAAACGAAAAAATCGGCATACGGTTTTTTGTTTGCCGTATACGGCTTTTGGTCTCCCCTCACCCGGGTTTTTTGATTTGCCGCATACGGTTTTTTTTTGCCATATACGGCTTTTGGTCTGCCTCATACGGTTTTTGATTTGCCGCATAGGGTTTTTTTGTTTGCCTTATACGGCTTTTGGTCTGCCTCATAGGGTTTTTTGATTTGCCGCATAGGGTTTTTTGTTTGCCGTATACGGCTTTGGTCTGCCTCATACGGTTTTTGATTTGCCGCATACGGTTTTTTGTTTGCCAAAACGGCTTTTGGTCTGCCTCATACGGTTTTTGATTTGCCGCATACGGTTTTTTGTTTGCCATATACGGCTTTTGGTCTGCCCATACGGTTTTTGATTTCCCGCATAGGGTTTTTTTTGTTTGCCATTACGGCTTTTGGTCTGCCTCATACGGTTTTTGATTTGCCGCATACGGTTTTTTGTTTGCCATATACGGCTTTTGGTCTGCCTCATACGGTTTTTGATTTGCCCATAGGTTTTTTGTTTGCCATATACGGCTTTTGGTCTGCCTCATAGGGTTTTTTGATTTGCCGCATACGGATTTTTGTTTGCCATATACGGCTTTTGGTCTGCCTCATACGGTTTTTGATTTGCCGCATAGGGTTTTTTTGTTTGCCATATACGGCTTTTGGTCTGCCTCATACGGTTTTTAAATTTGCCGCAAAAGGTTTTTTCGTTTGCCATATATGGCTTTTGGTCTGCCTCATAGGGTTTTTTGATTTGCCGCATACGGTTTTTTGTTTGCCATATAGGCTTTTGGTCTCCCTCATGGGGTTTTTTGATTTGCCGCATAGGGTTTTTTGTTTGCCATATACGGCTTTTGGTCTGCCTCATACGGTTTTTGATTTGCCGCATACGGTTTTTTGTTTGCCATATACGGCTTTTGGTCTGCCTCATACGGTTTTTGATTTGCCGCATACGGTTTTTTGTTTGCCATATACGGCTTTTGGTCTGCCTCATAGGGTTTTTGATTTGCCGCATAGGGTTTTTTTGTTTGCCATATACGGCTTTTGGTCTGCCTCATACGGTTTTTGATTTGCCGCATAGGGTTTTTTGTTTGCCATTACGGCTTTTGGGGGCCTTTTACGGTTTTTGATTTGCCGCATAGGGTTTTTTTGTTTGCCATATACGGCTTTGGTCTGCCTCATAGGGTTTTTTGATTTGCCGCATACGGTTTTTGTTTGCCATATACGGTTTTTGGTCTGCCTCATACGGTTTTTGATTTGCCGCATACGGTTTTTTGTTTCCCAAATACGGCTTTTGGTCTGCCTCATAGGGTTTTTTTGATTTGCCGCATAGGGTTTTTTTGTTTGCCATATACGGCTTTTGGTCTGCCTCATACGGTTTTTGATTTGCCGCATAGGGTTTTTTTGTTTGCCATATACGGCTTTTGGTCTGCCTCATACGGTTTTTGATTTGCCGCATACGGTTTTTTGTTTGCCATATACGGCTTTTGGTCTGCCTCATACGGTTTTTGATTTGCCGCATACGGCTTTTGGTCTGCCTCATACGGTTTTTGATTTGCCGCATACGGTTTTTTGTGTTCGTTTACGGCTTTTGGTCTGCATCTCATTCAACGAACGTTAATGAAAGCAGATGATACTCGATTAGGGTTTTTCTTATAGGGGATAGAATGCGGGCTCATTTCAAAGATAGTTTTTAAAAATTGTGTATGAAACAAAATACATAGACCCGAGTGAGCCGGGCCGAAATGAAAAGGGATTGTTGCGCAATATACTCCGCGCCGTGGCAGGCGGGGAGGGATTGTCAATGCAAGGAGGGGTGCCATTGTTTACGCCCGGTGCCGCTGGCGCTGTACCGAGGAGGGGTTGTCGAATTCCGCGCAGGCTGCGCCTCATTGCCAGCCAGCCAGCCAGCCACAGCACCAGCCCCCCCCGGCCGCCAGCCCCTATTATATTGTTAGGATACGCGCTTGGTTTCTGGACTCGAGAGTAAAAGCACGCTGACACCTTCATTTGTGTATAGTAGTTTTAAGTTTTTTCAAGTGTGAAGGTATCATCTGCTAAAAATCGGCGGCAAAAAGTGGCAATACGAAAGTCTCAAGGAGACCCGCCGATCAGCTTCGGTGTTCTTATGGGAACCGGGCCTTCATCCGACGCTCCCTGCCGCGCAATTCGACAGATTAGTGGGTTCGTATTAGGCTGGCCCACCCGGGAAATGCGCGCGGTTTCTGTGGTACAGTGAGAGTCCAGATTTAGAGGCCTTACCTCAGAGGGGTCACATTGGGTATTTGAAAACCCCCGACCCCCAGTGCCGAGTCTAGTCAACTCCTCTACCCTGACCGCTCAGCCACCGAACCAGCTTGTCCCGGGGGCGATGTCGCAACTCCTCTTGAGCTGCCGTTCGAGAAATCTGGTCCCGAAAAAAAGGTACTTTTGGGGGGTCTCGAACCCGGGACCTGCTGCTTCCCACATCATGCTCTCAACCACTGAGCCACCGGGACGCCATGGCACCCGCCCTGCCCGCGCTGGTACTCAATCTTCTCTGGATATACCTCCCCAAGCAATTTGGGCGCCGAAAAATTGTGTGTACTACCGGTCCCGAACCCGGGACCTGCTGCTTCCCACATCATGCTCTTAACCACTGAGCCACCGGGGCGCCATGGCACCTGCCCTGCCTGCGCTGGTACTCAATCTTCTCTGGATATACCTCCCCCAAACAATTGGTCGCCGAAAAAATTGTGTATACTACCGGTCCCGAACCCGGGACCTGCCGCTTCCCACATCATGCTCTTAACCGCTGAGCCACCGGGACGCCATGACACCCGCCCTGCCAGCGCTGGTACTCAATCCTCTCCGAATAAACCTCGTCAAGAAGTCGGTTGCCTCTGCCGAAAAATATGGTCATGGTACTAGTCTCGAACCCGAGACCTGCCAGTCAGGAACGCAGCACTCTAACCACTGCGCTACTTGGTTGCTACGCACAACGCTCACCCCATCGCCGAAGTTATTATTTGTCCAGCATCAAGCAAGATGGGTGGCTATTGAAGTTTGGCGCTAGGTTAGTGGCGTGCATACCAACCTGGTAGCGCCGTGGTTAGGGGCTGCGTTCCTGACTGGCAGGTCTCGGATTCGAGGCTAGTGCCATGAGCATATTTTTTGCCGGGGCAACCCACTTCTTGACGAGGTCTATCCAGAGAGGAATAAGTACCAGCGCTGGCAAGGCGGGTGCCATGGCGTCCCGGTGGCTCAGCGGTTAAGAGCATGATGTGGGAAGCGGCAGGTCCCGGGTTCGGGACCGGTAGTATACACATTTTTTTTGGCGACCAATTGCTTGGGGGGGTATATCCAGAGAAGGTTGAGTACCAGCGCAGGCAGGGCGGGTGCTATGGCGTCCCGGTGGCTCAGCGGGTTTCGAGCACGTTGTGGGAAGTGGCAGGTCCCGGGTTCGGGACCGGTAGTATACACAATTTTTTCGGCGACCAATTGCTTGGGGAGGGATATCCAGAGAAGATTGAGTACCAGCGCAGGCAGGGCGGGTGCCATGGCGTCCCGGTGGCTCAGTGGTTAAGAGCATGATGTGGGAAGCAGCAGGTCCCGGGTTCGAGACCGCCAAAGTACCTTTTTTTCGGGACCAGATTTCTCGAACGGCAGCTCAAGAGGATTGCGACATCGCCGCCGACAAGCTGGTTCGGTGGCTGAGCGGTCAGGGTGGGGGTTGACTAGACTCGGCACTCGGGGTCGCGGGTTCAAATCCCCAATGTGACCCCTCTGAGGTAAGGCCTCTGAATCTGGACTCTCACTGTACCACAGAAACCGCGCGCACTTCGGGTGGGCCACCCAATACGAACCCACTAATCTGTCGAATTGCGCGGCAGGGAGCGTCGGATAAAGGGCCCCGGTTCCCATAAGAACACCGAAGCTGATCGGGGGGTCTCCTTGAGACTTTCGTATTGCCACTTTTTGCCGCCGTTTTTTTCGTTTTTTTGTTGAATATTTTTTTTTAATTTTTTTTTTGGGTAGGCGAACTATAGGTAGGCGAAAAATGGCAATATTTTATTGAATTTTTTATTCAATATTTTTATTAGGTAGGCGAAATATAGGTAGGCGAAATAGACAGGTAGGCGAACATTTAGGTAGGAGAAATGATATAGACTCCCGTGGTGGGCGGACACCGTGGCGCGGCGGCGGGGTTAGCGTCTCCATTGCAGCGTTGCATGCCGCTTCTCAATGGCTAAGCCTCCGTTCGGGCATGGCGGCGTGATGCGTAAGCCCCTCCGCGAGTTATTTCCGCTCCGAGAAGTTGGCAAGACTGCGGGTGGGGCGCGCTGGCGCGCTAGGCGTGCAGGGCCGGGACGGCCGTGCCGCGATTCCATGGCTGCATGGTCTGCCCCCGCCGCCGGCCGCCCCGCCCAAACTTTGATCGCCGCGCTGCTGTTGTGTCGGCCTGTCGGCCCGACTCGGCCGCGCTGCGCACATGGCCGCCTCTATTTCCCTTTCAGTTGGCCGGCCGAACAGCGCTTTCTGTCTCACTCGCACTCGCGGCGCCTCGCGTGGCGGTGCGAGGGAGACAGCAGAGAGCTCTGCTCGGTATCCACGCCCCGGAGCGCCACGCAGTGTGCGGTTGAGATAGGCGCGAAGTCGCTTGGCCGGCGCGGCACGGACCAAAGCCATCGTCTGTTGAGACGAATCGAAGCCCCGCCGGCCCCTCGCGCCCTCGCCCCACCTCATTGGGTCGGTAAAGACCCCGCCTCGCCGTGCCTTGCCTGCAGCCAGCCGCGCTGCCAGCCGGATTATTCAGATGTCTTAAGTGAAGAAAGTTGTAATTGCCTATTTAGCTCAAAAACAAGGTAATTGCCTATTTGGCCGAAAAACACGGTAAATGCGCCCTCCTCGTGGCGTGGGCTTCAAAGCGGCCGGGCGGCGCGGCGGCGCGGTACACTGGAACGATGTGCGCTTCCTGCCGGCATCGCGGCCGGGCGGAAACGCGCCCCGCAAATTGAAAAGTCGGAGGGAAAACTGCGACGCTCACGCCGGGAAACGCCTTTCTCTGTTGCAGCTGAGCGAGGACATCGGCTACGTCATGTACTCGGCGCTCGGCTCCTTCTTCATCCCGTCGTGCATCATGGTGTTCGTGTACATCCGGATCTACTACGCGGCCAAGGCGCGGGCGCGGAGAGGCATCCGGAAGACGCAGCAGAACCAGAAGAACAGCAGGCAGCAGGACCACCACCACTCGCCCCGGCAGGCCAACTCCGACAAGCAGGTGACCAGCTTCAGGTGAGCGGCAAATGAATTGCACACATTGCACGCGCACTCTGCAAACTCAACAGTGTGCTCAGCACACTCTGTTCAGCGTGTTCTCACAAGTACACTCCGACAAGAGCGTACTCAGATGAGTACACTATGACGAGAGTGTGCTTAGATGAGTACACTCCAACGAGAGTGTGCTAACGAGAGTGTGCTCGGATCCTGGAAATACATGCAATTGAGTACACGCTCGTGGGAGTGTGCTTGTGAGCACACGCTGAAGAAAGTGTACTCGTCAGTACACGCTAACGAGAGTGTACTCGTGAGTATACGCTAAAGAGAGTGTACTGAGTACACTGTTGAGTTTGCTGAGCAGTGCGCACACCCCTTAGCGAACCCCGGCCAGACTTGTTGATTTTGAGACACGCCTTCACTGAAGGTTCTTCTGTTGCAGCACGTCCCCGGCGAGGGCCGGGGGCCCTGGCGCTGGGTCCAACGGAGGCGGCCCGGGGGCGGGGGGCTCCGGGGGCGGCCCAGGGGGTGGTCCTGGCTGTATTCAAACTTCGGTTACTGTGGAGACGCCCCCCGTGATACCCAACATCACCTGCGACTTCGCCAGCGACATCAGTACTAGTGACAACGCCGAACAGTCCCAGGTGAGCGCGGCTTTCCTCCTTGATTAAAGTCCCGTCGGGACAGAGTGGCCCGCCTCGCCTCGGGCCGTCTGGGGCCGTCTGCCCGCGGCGGCTGCCCTGGCTGCCCGGCGCGGAGTGAGTGGGTGCTTTCAAATGCAGATCGACGCGTTTTCGTAATTCGCCTCTTTTGTCTCATTGGCGCCGGGCAAGCTTCTTTAAGGGAACGGCCCGAGTGCGCCATCAACTTGCTAGTTAAAATGAACCCCACAAAACTTTTCCTTCCCCTCTCTTTTTCCCCCTTCCTCTTCTCGCCTTTTTTTTGTAGGTCTGCCCTGCTTTTTCTTTACTCCTTAGTGCGTTGCCCAAAAATGCGCAAAAGGAAAGGAATCCTCGGGATCCTTTTAAGCGCTCCCCGGAGCAGGATTACCCTCGACGCTCGAATGGATGCGAGGAAGAAGCGCGAGAAAAAAAAAAGAAAAAAAGGATGGAAAAAACACGCGTGGCTTGCACTGGATTTACTCTCATTTGTAACAACGCGTGCCACCGGATTGCGTGGTTCTGCGCGCGGGCGGCACTGGCCCTGCGAGTGCGAGAGAGAGGCATGCCTACGGAGCGGAGCCATGGCGGAGCCGCAAATCCCGGCGTGACACAGTGGGCCAGAAGACCAGCGGAGGCGGCCAAAACTCTAGACGCGTTTTGAGCTCCAGAGTCGCTAAATGGGACTCGAATCGAACGTGTGACCCCACCAATGGATTCCTCGTTCGGAGCGCAATCCATTGATGGGGTCACACGTTCGGTTCGAGTCCCCTTAACGACGTACTTGCTCCATAAGAACCCATGTAAGTGGGTACGGAAATAAAGTACGGAACGTTCCGTAGTTGGCAAGTACGGACGGTCCAGGCAAATGATTGACCAGACATGTTCCGTACTTTTTCCGTACTTTTTTCTCACAGTGCAGATACTGCTTTTGAGGCAACACTGTTTGGGCGGGCTGCAAGTATCAGTTTTTTATTTTAGTTAGAAGGTTTTTGTTTTGTCCCACGAAGGTCGCACTCATGCATAGATTCTTATCAACTACACTTCATTCTGTTTTGCCCCTGGGCCTAAAACAAGTTTATTCAGTCTTTTTATTATTTTGCTTTGTTTTGTTGGGGAGTTTAACCCTTGGTTTAACCATTTGTGTTGGTTTTAAGGGAGCGGGAGCGCCTGTGGAGCCGAGGGTAGGCCAGCCCGCTCAACCCGGCCGTGGCGGCGTTGCCTACCCTCCGTTCCGCAGGCGCTCTGCAGCCCGCCGCACAGTGGGCCAGAAGCCGGTGGAGGCGGCCAAAACTCTAGACGCGTTTTGAGCTCCAGAGTCGCTAAATGGGACTCGAACCGAACGTATGCCCCAGCAATGGATTCCTCGTTCGGAGAGCAATCCATTGGTGAGGTCACACGTTCGGTTTGAGTCTCATGTAGCGACTCTGGAGCTCGAAACGCGTCTAGAGTTTTGGCCGCCTCCACAGGATTCTGGCCCACTGTGCGCCGCCGGGGAAGCAGTGGGTGGCAGTGTAGTGGCTCTGCGTGGCGCCGCCTTGCTGTGCGTGGGCCTTTTGGGCCCTTTGACCGAGGACCAAGGACGAGGCCTGACCCGCGTGCTCTCTGCGTTGCAGGATGCCTCCGGGCCGTACCTGGAGGCGCCCAAGGACACGCTCAAGGTGGTGGGCTCGGGGCCGCGGCCCACGCTGCTCACGCCCACCACGCCCGCCGCGCCGGCCGCCGGCATGCAGCACCGGGGCTCCGTCATGTCCGTGAACGGGGAGCTGGCGCAGCAGGCCGCGGCCATGCAGCGCATGCGCCAGCCCTCCGTGGGCATCGACACGGACATGGTGAGCGAGTTCGACCCGTCGTCGTCCGACTCGGGCGTGGTGAGCCGGTGCGCGGTGGTGAAGCCGCTCAAGCTGCGCCTGTGCCAGCCCATCTTCGGGCGCCGCACCACGTCCAAGACCAAGAGGGAGATCATCGACATGGGCCGGATGCCGGGCGGCCAGCAGGCCGTCGTGGAGGTGGTGCAGTCGCCACGGCCGTCCAAGCGTGACCCGGAGCGGGAGAAGCGGCGGCTGGCGCGCAAGAAGGAGAAGCGAGCCACGCTCATCCTGGGGCTCATCATGGGCTCCTTCATCGCCTGCTGGCTCCCCTTCTTCACGCTCTACATCCTCACGCCGCTCTGCTCCTTCTGCAACATCCCGGACAAGGCGTTCGCCATCGCCTTCTGGCTCGGCTACATGAACTCGGTGCTCAACCCCGTCATCTACACCGTCTTCAACAAGGACTTCCGGCGCGCCTTCCGCCGCATCCTGTTCAAATGATGTTTGGAGCCGCTTTGCTGCTGCGGCGTGCTGCCCGCTCGCACCGACCACGACCGGTGATATCCGCAGTCCGGGCCCCGGGCCCACGCCAGGACGCACGCTAACGCCAGGGTCCGGCCAGCGCCCTCCACCGCCTTCTAGTCCTTCTAGGCCGCCAACCCCCGCACTGGCCCCGCCTCACGCCGCGCCGTGTTGTGCGTTTTTTTTTCGGTCCTTCTCTTCTTTTCTCGTTTTATTTTTTGTAAATTCACACACTGTAAGCGGCGGGGCGTGCGGCGGGTACACTGCGGCGGCACGGGAGGGACGGCGTGGCCCCGGTGCGGCCACCGAGTGCGACACAGTGCACCGGCCTGGCCAGCCTCTCGAGTGATTGGACCTGGCAGAGTTGCCAAGCGGCGTGCAAGTGAACAGAAGGAAAGCGGCTTCCACTCTCTTCGACATTCAACGCTTAGAAAAAAATACTTCGGACCTCTACAACAATTTTCATAGCGTAGAATTTATCAGTCTAGATATAAGAATTTTGTTATTAACAAATAATACTGCCTGACTTCCCGTAAATTCGTTGTTTTCTCTACTTTTCATTGTGTTGGTCATTCCAAGCGAGGACGGAGAAATGAGTTTTTGTGTGACCATACAGCGTGACTGAGGCTTTAAATCAAATCACATCATGTAGCTTTTTAAGGATAATGTTTTATGGAGTGTTCGCCGTTCTGCAAAGAAGGCAGGCCTCTGATAAAGTCAATAAACGTGACAAAAACAGTGATAAGATTTTTTTATATTCGTTTAAATTATTCGTTTTGGTACAGTTTGACACGCACTCGGTCACACGTGTGCGCTGCCCGTATGTGCCACATCGTGTGGTTTTCGCTGAATTCTATCCGTGAATGACTAACACCTAGAGCACCCGATCTAATTTTAACTAATTAACATGCCGTTTCCCTGTTTTAAGGAGGAACTAATGTTTGCGTGTTTTCAGGCTATCTTATAAGCAATAACTGTGAAACAACATATCTGAAATGTGTTTTCACGCAAAGTAGTCGGCGCTTTTTGGATTTGGAGAGCTGCAATCGACTTCAAGGACCGCCGGGTAACAGTGCGGTGGTATCTCCTCCGGCGGGACATCTTGTCTTCTGCACAAAGCGAACTATTTCTGCAAATAACATGTTTTCGAGCTGTTTATACTCCCATAGGCGTTACTAAATTCAACATCTGGGGCTTAGGACCACAGTTGTAAGCTACTTTTTGGTTAGGTGTAGAAGCGGAGACGAATGCTGCTGTATGCGCTCTAGCCGGCGGTCCTTTTCTGACCATCCGAGTGGGTAAAACAAAGTTGTCAATAGGTTTTAAAACCTAAGCCAGACATGAACACAGCAGCTTTTTATCGGCGTGTTATGTTGATATAGACGGCACATTGACTTTCTAACCAAGTATAATTTTAAACTAATATATGTATTTTATATGGTACCGTAAGTGGCTTTCAATTTGGTGCCATGTTCTTAATCAACATTTTTATCAACCTCAAATTTTCAATTACATTTGTTAAACTGTGATAATTTTTTTGAGAATTACTTAATGATATGTTCATAATATATTCATATTAACACTTACTTCTCCTGCATAGCTGTATTTACCAGTAGAACGTGAAGAATTGCTTTGTTATGATTTGCCAGGCAGTTTTACTTTTTCTTCCTTTTCTAGACCTCAGTATGCGTTTTCGTGACGAGGATGTAAGCTCTGGTTGGCGTTAACCATTCGTTACAAAAAAATTATTATTATTATTATAAATATTACGAGTTCCAAAGTTCCTATTAAATACCTCGGCAATGCGCAGCCATAAATGGGAAGGTGTTCACTAATTGCCGTCTCAAATATTTTTAATGCAATCGCACCCTTCGGTAAGGCTAGCATTAGAGTGACGCGCACAAAATTTGGTCGATCCTCAAGTTTAGATCTTCATTGATCAAAGTCATTTTATTCTTTTGCTTTAGCACTGCTCAGTTTATTAAAGAGACCAAAAATATATTTCATCTTCGCTCAAGCTTACTATAAGTAGCACGAAAAGAGTGTCACATCTATGATAAATACACTTTTTCATAGATTCATGAGGTCTCACTTAGGTAATGATGCAGGAGTGTTCTTATACGAGCTGTACCTGTCGACACACTTCCTTAATAGTTTACACTGGCTAGAACAGACTAGGATACTAGAGCTGTAGATATTTTCTTTTTCTAGGTACTTTTTATTTAGTGCGGACTTGGCCTGCTTACCAGTCTGCCGGTTTATGACCATATTGTAGGCATCAATCTTTATTGTCAAAGGTTTGCAACGAACCCAATGGTGCTAAAATCGTAGCTGTAAATATCGTATAATATTAATCTAATTTGTAACTTTCTGTAAATATTGTACATAAAAGCGAAAACGCCAAAGAATCGTAACAACAATTTTGTAGATTCTAACTATGGATATAATTGGAGTTGAAAGGAAACTTCAGTGGACAGCTTTATACGCAGCCAAACTGTCTGCAAGACAATAACTATTTTGTGTTCCAGTTTGTTTGTTTTTCGTGCATCTACTTCTAATTGATATAATTTAGGTTGTGGTCACGTTGCCGGGGAGTAGAATCGCCGTATCGTATCCTAATAACTTTTTGAGATACGCTTGTCGCGGAACCATCTTGTGATCATACTTAAAATATAGAAGACTGTCCCTCTAACTATATTTTTTCCTGCTCACAATGTTTAACACTACGTTTAAAATATGGATATCTTTTATCATTGTTTAATTGCTTCCAGCTTTTTTCGATATTCCGTCCGATCACGGACGCCTTCTTTCTGAAACTAAAGAGGTTTTCACAATAATATCTTAGAAACGGCATTCTAAGCCTCGAAAAGGCGACTCGGAAGACGTCAGCACCACTTGTTGACCTCCCCCGTTCCGCAGCATTTCCTTCTAATTCCTTTCGACCTTGTTCACTGCCCTCTCCTGTTACCTCCACTCCACCAGACCGCGGCCCATGCACTGCACGCGGTGTGGGAAAGGCGCTCTTGACGGAATGGCTGGTCTGGAAATCCGTGTAATCGATTTACTTAGGATGGTGAACGTTTGAATTCGTCCTTTGGCTTGTGTTTGAGCGGAAAGACCTGGCCCGTGTGCGCGGCGAGGCGGTGCGGTCCGCGATGCGGCCTGTGCCGCCTTTGCCCTTGGCGTGTCGGCGCGTTAGCGGCCGCCCTGTCGGCTCACTGATTTTGGAGAGCGGTGCGAAGCCTCGAAACGATTGTTTGTTTTGTTTTGCGTTGTTTTGTATGAAAGTTGCGATTTGTTTGTTGCCACCAGTCGTCTTCTGACTGCCGGGCCGAGGGCTCTGAGCCCCACGCCTCGTCTCGGCTCTCCGGAGACACGAAGCAGAGCCTGTCTGAGGTGCCTCTGGGGACCAACGCAATCACACACGTGTGAATTGCTCTCTGAAACCTGCTTTGGTGTGCAACTGGTTTGTACACGGCCAATTGAGATACTTTAAGAAGCAAATATATTTTATTTTTATGAAAAGGATGATAACACTCAGGCACCCCAGCTGTGTAGTGGCATGGACGGATGGCGTCTGGTTGCTGTCGTACATTGTAAGTTGGTGGGGA
Source organism: Thrips palmi (assembly GCF_012932325.1). NCBI lineage: Eukaryota > Metazoa > Arthropoda > Insecta > Thysanoptera > Thripidae > Thrips > Thrips palmi. Next base: position 1,539,877 of record NW_023144635.1, read on the forward strand.
TTGTAATATATTGTTTACTGGTTGTAAATGACTTTGCAAATTCTAATCGGCGCTGTAACCCTAAATGCCAAACTTTATTTATAATGCGTAAGTTCTCGTCGTTTGGAAACGAAAACTTTCCATTTTATCAAAATGAGTACGAGTATTAGTCTTAATTGCAGTGGTTGTTGAACTTTATAGAGTCTATTACTGCACATTCTCAATAGCGGAAAGAAATGGAAAAGTAAACAACTCTTGCCTGTCTAGAGTTTCATAGCAATGGGAAATATGTTCTTGTCAATAGACTTTCAATTTGAAAATTGTTGCCGTGTAAATAACACAAAAAACTTGTATAAATTATAAATAAACATAAGAATGCTGTGTCTATGTACATTTATGGGAAGAAGAATTTGTTACAGGGAGTGGTTTTACTGTATACATATATATAAGCGATAATGTCTTCATAGCCTGTTCTCTAATAATTGTAATATGTATTGTTCCCTGTACATAGAAAAATGTAACCATTACTTGAGAAATTATGTCTGTTGATTATAAAATTCCTCTACCATTATGAAGGGTGATTGAAACTCGGGCATATATTAACAATAATATATTTCTGTTTCATTCGACGCTTCTCTTCTTACTTTTTTGTCTTCCTTTCCCATAAGTACGAACTAACGCGCGTCTGGCTTGAGCCGATCTCCGGACAAATCCCACCGGGAGGAGTCGCGAAGCATTTAAATATTCAAATTTGATTGCGAGGACAAAGTGAGATCGTCAAGTTGGCACAACTTTGGCAGCGCGCTCCACTAAGTTTACCTTTTAAGGCGCACGCACCGACAGAATGTGTGAGACGCTGCATATTCATCAGTTTCGAGTTGCCCTCCCGGAGTCGCGGAGGCTGACACGCTGCGCACGCAGCATTGAGACAACGACACAAGGCGTCGCCGCGCCGCCAGCGCCACTCCGACAACGGCTAAAAACGGAACAAAAAGAAGAAGGGAGCCACACGCGTGTCGCGACGCGCTGAGAAATGGGCCGAATATGTAAATCGGCCGCGCAAGTTTTTGTGTGGTGTGAGGTCCAGCAGTATAGTTGGGGCCAGCGAGACGTCCCCCGATAAATCAATCAGTGAAGCGGCGGAGGGGAGGGGAGGTTCAATTACTCAGCATGAAAACGACGAGCAACACGGCGGAGCTTCGGGACAAGGCGACGGAGGGGAGGGGGCGGCCTCGGGTTGACGCTCCGAAGGGACTGAAGGGACTGGCGGCTCGAGGGCATGCATGCACAATGGGACGCGGGCCTGGGCCGACGGGCCGCCCGGCCAGGCCGCTGTCCATCCAGTGTGTGTGATGCCGCCCCGCCGGCCCGGGCCGAGGCCCAGGCCCGGGCCCAGGCATTATGCGCCGAGTTTCTCAACCCCTTCACGCACACAGACACAAACCGGGTGGACACGTTGCTTTGCCGCCATTCCGAGGGAAAACAAGTTGGAATTCGGTGAGTACACTGCACTCCAGTTCAACTTTCCGCGGGGAGTTTGTTCCGGGGGTTGTTTTTTTTTCAGACAGTCGTTACTGAGTAAACCAACCGCGCTAGTCGTCCCCGGTACGCCCTTGCGTGCGTCGCGCGGCCGCGCCTCAGCTGACGTGACGAGGAATTTATTGCCGCTGGATTCGCAAAGCACGGCAGCCAACAGCAGGCAGCCAACGAAAGACAGGCCAGCCAGCCGCCCCAGGGCCGCCAGGGCCGCCAGGGCCCCAGACGCGCCGCCCCGCGCGAGGGCCGCGCCCTCCCCGGCGAGCCAGGCAAGCCAGCCGAGCGGCAGAGTCCGGCTCAGACTGCATCGACCTGGCTGGATTCGACAGCCGCTCTGTGGAGCATGCTCGGCGGTGCTAGCAGGGCTATAGTCGATCCAGTATAGGAGGAGTATGCATAAACAATGCACGCGCGACGCAAAGCCCCTTTGATGGAGATTTAGTGGGCCGTGTTGCCCGTCCGATCGAGGATGTGCGATCCCCCGCACGCCCGCACGCCTCGGCACGCCTCGGCACCCCGCCACCTTCAGGGGGAGGAGGGGATGCACTTTGCGTTAACACTGTCTCGGCAATACTTTCACGGCGAACTCTCGCAATGAAACTGCAATGCTTCTGCAACTCGCGCGAGGAGCGGTGCAGTAATTAAGTTATTGCAATGTTTTCCAGATCCACCGCCCCAATGGGCGGTGTTCGAGCGATCGCGTTCTGAAACGAAAGTCGAAGTTTTAATATATGCCGATGGACGAGGAAACTGTTTGGACTGCCAGTTGCTGTTGCATCCCCCCCCCCTCTTTTTTGTTTTGAAATGTATATAAAGCAGCGGCCGCTCGTTTTGGGCCATGGCGTATTCGTCGCCACGTGTGTTTGCCTCCAAATAATCCCCATTGAGGGCGTTTGACCGCTCGCCACCTGGACTCGCGGCGCCCCACTCCCACTGCCATATTAATTAATTTCGGAGTCATTTCATTAATTTCTGGGCATGCACGCGAAGGCCGGCCTCTCTGGCGCTGAGCACGCCGAGCGGCGGCGCGCACCCTCGCCGTACGCAGCCCCCATAGATTGATTAGGCAATAGACAATGGACAGAGACCCTCCAGGCTCCGGGCCGCTCCGGGCCGCCCGGCGGTATGCCCTCCCAGTCCTCCCACTGAACCTGCAGTGAACATCGTCGTGTAAGTTATCGGGCCGCCGCTGGAAGCCGGGAAGCCAAGCCGCTGATCGCAGCCCGGGCGGTCTGTCCCAACCTATTGGCTCGTTTTTCATTGCGGCCGGAATGCGGGAGAGAGGGAGAGAGAGGGAGAGAAAAAGAGAGAGAGAGAGAGAGAGAGAGAGAGAGAGAGAGAGAGAGAGAGAGAGAGAGAGAGAGAGAGAGAGAGAGATGCGACCTCCGCGGATCTGCCTGGCTGGCTGCGCATGGCTGCGCAGTGCCGCGCATAGTGCTGCGGTCTGCCACCAGCGCGGTCTGATTCCACACAGCGCCGTCGCCCGTCGCTCCGTCTCTCTCGCACTCACGCCTCGTCGCCGCGTCGCGTGTGGGTGCGAGAGAGACGGAACGCCGAGCCGAATGAGCCCGCTGGCCGCCCCGGCGGCGCACTAAGGCAGCGGTTCTCAACCTTTCTCGTCTCGCGACCCCAAATTTGAAGCCAAAAATTTCCGCGACCCCAAGGAAAAATTTCGTGACTCCACGGGACCCCTCCTTTAACATGCCACGGCGTCTGATCCGAGGCGGGCATTTTGCTCCCTCAACGGGAAACTGGTCTTTGGACCTTCCTTTAGCATGCCTTTGTTACGGAGTGCAATTATCAGTCTTAGTTTGGGAGCAGTATTGTCTCAAAGTTGGCCGAAACGCTCAGAAATGTCTATGAAAAATCGTGTTTTGGGCTGATTTTAAGCAGCCACAGCGTCTGATCCGAGCCCGGGGATTTTGCTCCCTCAACGGGCAGTTGGTCTTTGGACCTTCCTTTAGCATGCCTTTGTTACGGAGTGCGATTATCAGTCTTAGTTTGGGAGCAGTATTGTCTCAAAGTTGGCCGAAAACGGTCAGAAGTGTCTTTGAAAAATCATGTTTTGGGCCGATTTTAAGCAGCCACTGCGTCTGATCCGAGCGGGCATTTTGCTCCCTCAACGGGCAATTGGTTTTTTGGACCTTCCTTTAGCATGCCTTGTTACGGAATGCAATTATCAGTCTTAGTTTGGGAGCAGTATTGTCTCAAAGTTGGCCAAAAAGCTCACAACTGTCTTTCAAAGACATTTTGGGTCGGAAATTTGAGCAATACTGCTCCCAATCCAGACCGGGGTTTTGCTCCCTCAACGGGCATGCTTTGGACCTTCCTTAAGCCATTTCCCGTTAAGGATGCGATATCAGCTTAGTTTGGGAGCAGTATGCTCAAAGTTGGCCAAAACGCAGTCACAACGGTCTTTCAAAGACATTTCTGAGCGTTTCGGCCAACTTTGAGACAATACTGCTCCCAAACTAAGACCGATAATCACACTCCGTAACAAAGGCATGCTAAAGGAAGGTCCAAAGACCAATTGCCCGTTGAAGGAGGACGAAATACCGCCTCGGGTCAGACGCAGTGGCTGCTTAAAATCGGCCCAAAACACGATTTTTTAAAGACATTTCTGACCGTTTTGGTAAACTTTGAGACAATACTGCTCCCAAACTAAGACTGATAATCACACTCCGTAACAAAGGCATGCTAAAGGAAGGTTCAAAGACCAATTGCCCGTTGAGGGAGCAAAATGCCCGCCTCGGATCAGACGCAGTGGCTGCTTAAAATCGGCCCAAAACACGACCCCAGCTACCTCGCCGCGACCCCTTAAAATTTTTTCGCGACCCCACTTGGGGTCGCGACCCTAAGGTTGAGAACCACTGCACTAAGGCGTCTGCCGTTCGCCTCCAGAGCGACGCAGAGCGACGCACACCGCTGAGGCTGAGCACCGCCATTGTCCCACGGCGGCCCACGGCCCACAGCCCACGGCCCACAGCCCACGGCCCACAGCCCACGGCCCACAGCCCACGGCTCACGGCCTCTCGGTCGACTTGCCTCCAGTGGCGTGGCGGCGTGGCCGACTGCACCTCCAGAAGCTGCACCTGGAGAGCTCGTTCGGTGAGTCGTCGGCGTGCCGCCGTGCCGTTCAATCCCCCAGAAGTACACGATGCTCACGCACGTTTTTTTTCAGCTGCCCCTCGTCCCCCTCCTCCTCCCCCTCCTCCTCCCGCCTCCGCCCGACTCTCAGCGTTCCCGGTACGACGGCGCTCTCGCTCCACTCGCTCGGAGTAACGTTCCAGGCCGCGGTCCTCGGGGCGGGGCGGGGCGGGGCGGGGCGAGCACGGCGCGGCGCGCTGAATGTGTCTCCGTCGGCACCCGGGACGCGCGCGCATTCCCACCCCCACCTCCTAGACCCTATTCCTTAACGTTGCGCGCCGCCCTGGCCGGGGCCCTGGCCCAGGCCCTGGCCCAGGCCCTGGCCTCCCTTCGCCACCTTCATTCGTTGTCAAGATTCCGTGGATACCGCCGCTCTGCTACACCGCCCGCCACGGCTGCCAAGCGCTCTCTCTCTCTCTCTCTCTCTCTCTCTCTCTCTCTCTCTCTCTCTCTCTCTCTCTCTCTCTCTCTCTCTCTCTCTCTCTCTCTCTCTCTCTCTCTCTCTCTCTCTCTCTCTCTCTCTCTCTCTCTTAAAAAAAAAAAAACAATAATACTGCATGCATATTTTGTGACAAAATTGAACTCATGTCCTGGCCCTAATTGTTAAAAACAAAATCCCCCCAATAAATAATTTTAAAAACTAAAAAAAAACTCTCTCTCTCTCTCTCTGTCTCTCCTAGTGTCGCAGCGCGCACTCAGAAGAAGCCGCCTAAATTCTCCAACTGGCTATCCGCGTGCACCGCGAGGAGTGAAAGGGGAATCCGCAACAACCCGCTTCGTGGCCTGTCCGATTCCGGGAGTCGTTTTCGTCGCTCCGTCTCTCTCGCACACACGGAGCGACGCGAACGGGTGCGAGAGAGACGGAGCGCGGAAGCAGTCCGCTGGCCGGCCGCGCCGGAGGAATAAATTATTCATCAGTTTCCTCGATACTTTTGCCGGTCCGCAATAAAGAAAGCGTTCCGCGTCGTTTATGATCGCGAGGACGGCGGCGACGACGACGCTGCATTCCGAGGGGCGTCGCTCTGTCTCTCTCGCACCCGTGCGGGACGCCCATGAGTGCGAGAGAGACAGAGCGACGAAAACGATTCCCAGCCTGCTGCAGCCGACTCCGGGGCGCCACCATGGTGTGGAAGGGCCCTTTCCACTTTCGAGTTCAACTCGTGAGGGTCAGGAGCAGCTCGCAGTGCGCGCGCACAGTGGAAAGTAGTGTGCGCGGAAATCCGAAGCAGGCCGAAGCGCTCCGAAGCGCTCCGAAGCGCGCACGCGGTCACTCGGAAAAGCCAGCGGCTGCCAGCGGCTCTGGCGGGCTATCGGCCGATGCGCCCCGCCCCGCCCCGCCCCGCCCCGCCTCGCCCCGCTTGCACAAACTTTACCGAGCAGTCAGCTGTGCAGAAGGAGGAAAAGCGGGGAAAACCTTGGCGGGGCGTTACATTATGGCACTGCAGGTGGCGGCGGGGTTGCCTCATTGACGCGGAGTGGAAACCCAACGGCCTTCAATTTTCCTTTTCTTTTCCTTCCTCGAGTCGACTGAGGCTCATTTCCCGGCGGTGCTCCCTCAAGCCGGAGCGCTGGCCGTGCCCATTCGCCGTTGTTTGGCCAGGACTACCCTCGTCTGTACATGTGCGCCACAAGGCTCGACATGGCCGGGCCGGGCACGACGAACTGCTGCTGGGGTGCGCGGGCCACCTGGCGGGGCGGGGCGGGGCGGGGCGGGGCGGGGCGGGGCGGGGCGGGCGGGGCGGCTGGCTGGCTGAGGGACAGACTGTGGCCGCTGACAGCTGGCCGACATGCCGAGTCGGTATCGCCGACTTGCCCTGCTCGTCCTGTTGGCCCCGTCCTCCTGGCCTTGCCGTCCTGGCCGTGCCGTCCGGGCAGCGCCATGCCTTGGGCTGATTAAGAGCCCGTCCATTTCACCCCGGTTTAGTTTGTCGCAGCGTACTGCATATTGCATGAAGCATTTGCCTCGCATGTCGGCGGAGACTCGCCAACGATAAAATCTCCCCTCTCACTCACTCTCCCTCTACCCGCTCTGTCCCACCTGCCCGGCTGCAGACCGATTCCGAGAGTCGTCTATCATCGCGATGTCTCTGTCGCACTCACGGGGCGTCCCGTGTAGGTGCGAGAGAGAGAGCGACGAAAGCGACTCTCGGAATCAGTCTGCTGCGAGCCGAGTTCGTCCCGCTCCCATCGTCGTCACGATCGCCCCGCTCCGGTCGGCAGCCAAGCGCAGCGAAGGTCGCTGGCCTGGGAGCGCCGGGCCGGGATAAAGTGTCACCTTAGTAAGGACGGCCATGTCTCGTTTTGCAGTGCAGGCGAGCATGTGTCGGGCCCGAAATGGCATACGATCATGTGTGGTCTAGCCCTTAATGGTAATGGTAATGGGGCGGCGGGCAACGCGAGCGCTCGGCAGTGTACCGGGTTGCCTACCGGCAGACCGCAGGCGCCCCAAGCTGCCAGTCCAGCGATTCAGCTCAGCTGCCCGCACCTCTCCCTCTCTCCGTCTCTCTCTACCCGTCGGCACGCCCCGTGAGTGCGAGAGAGACAGAGCGAGCAGTGCAGGCGGCGGAATCTCTCGGCAGGTGCGCAGCTCGTCCGATGACAGACTCGCTCTGTCTCTGTCTTTCAGTCACTCGACCGACAGAGTGAAGGGGTGCGGGACAGGTAGGCCGAAGGTTAGGGGGTGGAGGGGATGGAGGGGGTGTAGGGGGTGGGGGGCGACAGCGGGAGGGGGCAGGCCGCTTTTCCCGGGCCGAGTTGGTTGTTTCGCCATGCAAAACAGTCAACACGTTGAGATTATTCTGAATGAAATTTCCATTCTCATGTTGTTGCGATGGCGAAGCTTTGGTGGAGAGATGTGGCGGCGCGGCCGGCGGGGAGGGGGTGGGGGAAAGGGGAGAGTAACGTGATTGGTGGAATAAAAAGGAGCGTGCGGACGACAAGTCCAGAGAAAGGCTCGACTGAAGCCGCAGTGTCGCTGTCGCAGTGCCGCAGCAGGCGAAGCGAGCGAATAACAATCGTCGTCAAGTCGAACCGCAATCTCGCGCTGGGCGGCTGAAAAGGCCGAAAAGCCGAAGGCGGGGCATTAGCGGGAGGGGCTGCGGGCAAGCCGAGGGGCAAGCTCGAGCAAGCTGCACCCGGCGAGGGTCAAAAGGGGGCGAGGGGCGGAGCGAACGGACATCGGGAGGCTCTGCTTGGGCCGGGCCGGGCCGAGCCATCGCCTGCGGAGACAAATGGTGTCGGCAGTCTGGGCGTCAGCCCGGCCCTACCCGCACCTGCTGCCCCCCCCCCCTCCCCTCCCCTCCCCTCCCCCCGGCCGGGGCTCGGCCCACCCCCCGGTGCCCCACTCTTGCGCGCTGCTCCTAACAGCGCCGACTCAACAATTACTCTTAAACTTTATGAGAGCCGGTAATGTTTGTCCTGGAGTACTGCTGCCTCCACCCGCGGGGACGTTTTTGCGGGTCTGAGGCAGGAGGTCCAGGAGCGCCTCAGGCTCGCCACACGCTCACACTTGGGCGGGCTAAACTGAATTTAATACCTGCCCTCCGACGTCCCCGAAAAATCCGAGCGAGGGGACCGAGAGTGCAGTCGGTTCCACCAGTTGGGGGGCGGCCGGCCTGCCTGCGCCTGCCTTGGAGAGAATCGTCGGTTTTGTTGTCGCGTTGGCTGGTGGCTGCCTGCCTGGCTGCCTGCCTGGCTTGCTGGTCTGGCCTGCGGGGCCCATGCGGACAAGCAAGCGGACAGGGCCACTCGATTCCTTCTTCTGGTGTGACAGCCCTGCCCGGCCCTGCCCCCTCCATTCCCGCAGCCAGCACGGCCTGCCAGGCCTGCCAGCCCCAGAGGCGTGGGTCGCGACCCCGCGCCGGCCTACGGCAGGCCGACCAGGCCGACCAGGCCGACGGCACGACGAATCGAATGTTGGACAGCGATGCGCGCCCGGAGCGGAATAAAGGCCAGGCCTTTGTCTGACTTTGCCTGACTTTGCCTGACTTTGCCTGACTTTGCCTGGCCTTGCCTGAATGTGTCTTTACCTGAATGTTCCTTTGCGCCTGAGTGTGTCTATACCTGAAAGTGTCTGCCTTATTGCCTGAATGTGCCTTGCCTGCCTTTGCCTGCCCTGGGGCCGAGCGCGGCCGCGCTGCCGAGCGTAACCCGCACAGTGGGCCAGAAGACCGGTGGAGGCGGCCAAAACTCTAGACGCGTTTTGAGCTCCAGAGTCGCTTAACAGGACTCGAACCAAACGTGTGACCCCACCAATGGATTTCTCGGTCGGAGAGCAATCCATTGGTTGGGTCAAATGTTCGGTTCGAGGCCTGTTTAGCGACTCTGGAGCTCAAAACGCGTCTAGAGTTTTGGCCGCCTCCACCGGTCTTCTGGCCCACTGTGACCCGTCGCGTCCACCGGCCCCGCCCTGACTCTGACGACGCCGCCTTAAAATAGAAACAAAACAAAGAGCGGCGTGGGAAAGCCGAGCGGAAAGTTGCCTCGTCGCCGAGCGGCCGAGCGGCCGAGCGGGCCGTTTGGGCGGGACGCGGGCCGACGGGTCGACGGGCCGAGGGTCGTTTTATTGCATTCATTTGTTTGTTGTGATATCGAACGCTATAAAGCCTGGACGGCTGCCAGCGCAGCCAGGCGGCGCGGCCGGCCACGTGTGGGAGCAACTTCGTCATCAAGGCGGGCGGGCGCGGGCGGGCGCGGGCGGGCGGACCATTGATTTGCATGCAAACATGAAGGCGGAAGCAAAGCCAGGGGGCGGGGCTGCCGAGGCCTCCGCCGTTTAAAAACGCTCCCCTGGTTTTGGGACGCGTGGCGCGTAGCGGCAACGCCGCACGAGCCCAAGCCTCGGAGCCGCGGGCTTCACTCGCTGGCCTTGGCGGCCGGGCTTGTGTACTCAAATCGAAGAGCAAAGCCTGCCTAGCGGAGCGCGGCGGAGCGGCGCGGCCGGGACGTGAAAGTCGACACCCCCGCAACACACCGGCGCGCGCGTACACACACACACACGCGCACACACACACACAAGGCCCCGCAGAGCGGGCACGCGCGCCAAAGTTTGGACAGCAAAGCTCCGGCCTGAGTGAAAGGTAAAACTAAACTGTTGCATGAGAAAGTTAATGGGCAGCAGCAGTGTGTTGCCTGCCGTGTCGGCGGCCGGGCCGCGCCCCCTCGCCAAGGTGATGCTCGCGCCACTGCGACCACCGCCACCGCGGCGGCCTCGGCGGCGACCCCGGCCGGCAAGGTGGTCACCGCCACCGCCTTGCATATTAACGGGGTTAGGCGCGACGAGATTACGCCATTAGGGGTCGTCCACATATTACATAATCACCTAAGGGGGAGGGGGAGGTATAGCTGAGGCTTACGCTTGATTACAGAGGGGAGAGGGGGTGACCGTTTTGATTACGTAATCATTTTTTAGTCACTTTATGCAATTTCGTTGATCTAAACATATACGGAAATACTGCAGTACACCGACACCAATCGCACTTTCCCATCCTCCAATAGACACATTGACGATTATGCGCATTTATCATTTCGCTAAGAAGCTCTTTTGTCTTGTTTTAGGAGTTTCATAAAAAGAATGAAAATCTTCTCATTAATGTGAACAATCGTCAATACTGTAAAAGCGAATAAAATGGAAAACCCCTGATATTCTTTTCAGTGATCGTTTGCAGACAAGATACACACAAGTTCGGGTGCCGGCAAAGAAGTTTTTACTAGGTCACCGCTCGGCAGCATCATCGATCATGGGAAATAATTTCAGGACTGGTCGTCCTCACTACTGCATGGTAAAACGGTTTCTGGATTGCCCAGGAACTCCCTAGAAATCGATGAAGTCTCGCCCATAGGCTTAATTATTACTTTTTTTGTCACTCGTACCGTGTTTGGGAACATATATAACCGCTAGATCTGGTCCTCTCATTTAAAAAAAAATTGTGGATTACGTAATCTTCCGTTGGGGGGGAGGGGGTCGGACCGTTGATTACGTTTGATTACAATGGGGAGGGGGAGGTCAAAAATCCAAAAATCGTGATTACGTAATATGTGGACGACCCCTTAAGGGGCAGCGCCGTGCCCAAATCCGTTTCGGCGGGGAAAGCCAAGTTAAGAAATGGGATGGGGCTTGTGAGGGGCGTGTGTCGCGCCGCCGCCTCGCACGTCGTCAAGGAGGCCGTTGTCAACGAGGCCGTCGTCGCGGCGGGGAGGCGAGGCGACGCCGTCCGATCCAGCATCCGGGCCACTACTTATCCCGGGCCGGCGCGCGCCGGAACGCCGCAATGGCCGAAGCCGGGCCGGCCAAGCCCGGCCAGGCCCGGCCAGGCCTGTGAAGCCTAATGAGGCATAAATTTGACAGAACTATTGTTCGCCTCGGCCATCGGCGAGCATCGGCCGCCATCGGCGCCATCGGCGCGGAAGCGAACGAGGCCGCCGTGCTGGCCGGGCGTGCTGCTTGCCGCCAGTGGCGGGCCCAGAGGCGGTCTTCTGGGAGGGGGTCCAAGTGGCACCCATGGGTGGGCACGGAACTGGCTACTGACAACGCTCATAATTCCACATATTCTGGAAACTTTGTAGGCCAAGCGTTTTCAACGGGTTTTCAACCACGGATTCAATACCGAATCCTGCCGCAATGTTGGTTTTTGGTGCTTTTTAAATAACTTGTGCGGGCGCGGGCCAGTGTGTGCACATGAGTGAGTGGGTCACCCCCCGCGGCCTGGTTTTGCGCTGCCGGCTGCTTGTTCGTGCTCGCTGCTTGTGCCGCTCGCTGCGGCGGGGCGGCCATTCGCCATTTATGCTGCATATGCCTACACACAAGCGCCGCCCGCACCGCCAGCACCGCCAGCGCGCTGCCAGCCTCGGCGGCGTGGCCGGGGAACGACCGGGAAACGGGGAACGGGCGCGCGGTGACGGAGGGCCGCCGCTGTCCGATCCGCTCGTCCCGTCCGCGATATGACAGCGCGGGCCCCACCAGCCCCCCCCCCCCTGTCAAAATACAATCTCCAGGAACTTGGATAGCGCGGCCACCGCGCACCACTTGGCGGTGCGATTCGCCCACTGCAATGAGGCCCTGTGTGTGTGTGTGTGTGTGTGTGTGTGCGTGTGTGTGTGCGTGTGTGTTGGGGTGGGAGGCGGGGGAAGGTCAGCGCTCCTGATGTACAGCTCTTCACCACGGCGACCCCTCGGCCTCGGCCCGCCTCGGCCCCTCCATCCTGAAATCTCCACAAAAACTCAATGACATCGTTCCGCGCGAACGACCCCGTCCGGACAAGGCGGTGCTCGCCGTGCCGTGCTAGCAGTGCCGTGGCCCTGCCCGGCCTGCACTGCCTGGATGCGCCGGGCTGTGGGGCTGTTCGGGCCGTGGGGCACCATGGTGCCGGGCCTCTCGAAAAGCCACCGGCCTGGGCACTGGCCGCCCCGACCGCACTGGCCAGCTGGAGGACACTGGACCATAAAGTGACCCATCCCTCTGGAGCCTCCAGCCGGCGCGACGCGCAGCACCCGAAAGGCCGTCTGTTGGGACGGCAGGGGATGCCGGGGCGGCCGGGGCGGCGCGCTACCACCAGCCGTCCAGGCCGCCACTGCGACGCTCTGTGGCGCACTGTGGTCGGAAAAAATATGTCGCCGCCGTCCCCGGGGGCGCATCGGTCCGCCGCGACCAGCCACATCGGGCACATCGGGGCGGGAGCAGTCATTTGTCCGGCCGCAGCGCAACGCCGTCCTCGGCGTCCTCGGCGTCCTCGGCGTCCTCGGCGTCCTCGGCGTCCTCGGTGTCCTCGTCGTCCTTGGCGTCCTCGGCGTCCTGGGCGTCCTCGGCGTCCTCGCCGTCCTCGGCGTCCTGGACGCCCTCCACAGCGGTGGCCAAGGCGGCCTCCGCGGCGTCCTGCCTTCTTGATGACGGCGGCGAGGGTGCCGAGCGGCAGCAGGGCGCCGCCGGGAGGTGCCGCAGGCTGCGCCGGCAGCCGCGCCGTTCGAGGACTTCGAGGAGCAGGTGATGAGAGACGGGGTAATGGATAAGAGCTGGGTGGCGCCACAACTCGAGCGAAATTAGCAGCCACTTGGCCCGGGCCGCTTCATCATGGAGGTGGAGGCGGCGGGGCGGGCGGGCGCAGGGCCTCCAGACTCCAGAGGCGGCGGCGCTGGCGCGCTGGCGCTGCCTCGCTGAAAGGAGCGACCCAGCCAAATTGGAGGCCGCCAGAAGGGATGCCCGGGCGGGCCGAGGCCGGGCCGGCCAGAAGGGGCCAGCCAATAGTGATCCATCCGCGGCAGTGCCCCCGCCGCGCCCCCGCCGCCCCGCCAGTGCCCTACGCCGGCACACCGGCATTCATGGCGACGAGGCCCCGTCCAATTATAACTGTCGTAACGCCGGGGCTTTAGTGCTGCCGCACACGCCGGGGCTCAAGCGCGCCAAAATAACGCGCGCGCCCGCGTGCGTGTGAGTGCGTGTGTGTGTGTGCGTGTGAGTGTGTTTTCGGGGCGGACTGTTGTTGTAGCACACACAACACAACACTCACACGATATACATCACACGCGTGGTCCTTCGCAGTCACACATAATGGCACTCTATCTTCTCCATGGCCTTGCCTCTGTATGTTGTGTTGGTGTGTTTGAGTGTGTTTGTGTGTGTGTTTGTGAGTGTGTCCACAGAAATGCTGTGCTGGAGGCGTCCCGGCCGGCCTAATGATACGGATTCGGAAGACGCGAAGGGGAAAAGGGAAAAAGGGCGTGACCACCGCGACGGCACAGCAGAGGGGCTGGAAGGGCGAGGAAGGGCGGGGTGCATGGCGTCGACGCCGTTACTGTGCACGCCCCATAAATACGGGCCTGCCTCGGCCTGCCTCGAGGCGTCAAGTCGGCGGGGCGGGGCGGGGCGGGGCGAGAAGCAATCCCGGCCGAGGCCCGGCCGACTAATAGGCCGGCAGAATGAAAACAAATACGGCCCGGAGTATGAAGACGGACAGGCGGGGATCCGCAGCGCGGCGCTGTGCTGTGCAAGGCGGGGCGCGCCGGGGCGAACAAGAGGCGCGCGTCGTCGGCACCGGGACTCCCTCGGCCGCCAAATTGAAAAATATGAGTGTGCCAGGCAAAATTCCAAAAGACCAATCTCCGAAGCGGCCGATCATGACGCGGCAACAGGCGTTCCATTGTCTTTCACCGGCGGCTGGCGCCCCCGCCCCGCCCCGCCCCGCCCCGCCCCGCCCCGCCCAGCGGTTCCCTGAGGAGCTCCTGGGCGCGCATTCGTGCGCGGCGCCCCTTGGCGGAAGTCGCCTTGCCGCGCCGCGTACCGCTCTGGCAACATTTTAACGACCGCGGATAAAAGGGTGCGACGCGCCAGGGCCTCGGCGCCTCGGGGTGGCGGCACGTGGCTGCACGTCGGACTTGCAGCGCGGCGTTCGAATATTTGGAGAATCCTCGAAGGGAGATGGAATCTCTGAGAGTGGCGGTTTTCGCTGACTTTGAGCACCATGTGGCGAAGTGTAACTACTGCCCGCTCGCCTTTCGCGCGGTGTCCGTGCAAGTGGAACAGCCCCGGGGAGGTGCCGGCGCGCGGCGCGGGGTGCCGATTGAGCTAGGACTGGAATTGCTGGACGCGCGATTTTGATCCAACTGCGAGGGCTGAGCCGCGGCCGTGGAGCCACACTGTGTGGCACACTGTGTGCGCGCCACCCTCCGCAGGGCCGGGCCACGCCAGGCTGCGCGCGGCGGGGTGTGCCGTGCAAACGTTGGGAGATGTTGGTCCAGCCCGGTCGGTCGGTACTCCACACGTCTCCGGGTTCACATCCGGCCGGGTTCCGGCTGATGGGATTCCGGTTGGAATTGCTACCGCTAGCGCGCCGGCGCTGGGCGCCCGGGACCGACCGGGACGGCGCGCTCCAGCCAGAGCGGAGCCAGGGATTACCCACGCCGCCAGACCGGCCTTCTGGAAGAGAAAAGAATTAGCGAGACGCTGGAGAAAGATCGCGGCACACTGGGCGGAAAATGAAATGAAAGATCCAAGGAGACAGTTGTTGTTTCTGTTTGCAGCGGCACGGCCAACGCCGGCAATGCTTGGTGGCGCCCGGGGCCAGGCAGGCCAGGCAGGCCAGAGCTCCGAGAAAAGCCTCTTTGTTGGGTCAGCCAGCCACTGGAGGGAAGGGGGCAGTGCACAAGACAAAAAAAAGGCGGGAAATATTGTTGGAGCGCGGAATGGCGTAAAAGCAGTTTCTTGTCGACGCGTTCGGACAAAGGCACGCGTGTCGGCACTCAGTGGACTCGGACTACCGGGTCCACGCGCCTTCCATACGGCTTGCGACGGCGGCCTCCGACGGCGGCCACCGACTGTGGCCTCTCCGATGACGGCCTCCGATGGCGGTCTCCGAAGGGGTCTCGACGGCGGCCTCTGACGGCGGCCTCTCCGCCGTCTACCTCCGACGTTGGCTTCTCCGATGACGGCCTCTGACGGCGGCCTCTGACGGCGGCCTCTGCGACGGCGGACATGCCCTGCAAGGCGGCCGCCCGTAATTGCTCGATGGCACAGAACGTCACCGGTCGGAGATGATAAAAAAGGCGGTTCATTTCCAGCTCGGCCTCCAAAGAGGCCTTTGATCGGGCTGCTCGCGCTGCTCACGCACTCCGTGTTGGCTCACAGC
Source organism: Thrips palmi (assembly GCF_012932325.1). Lineage (NCBI taxonomy): Eukaryota > Metazoa > Arthropoda > Insecta > Thysanoptera > Thripidae > Thrips > Thrips palmi. The sequence continues at coordinate 1,555,155 of NW_023144635.1, forward strand.
GTTTCCGGGCGCGGTGCTCCGCCTGCTCCGTCGCGCGGAACGGAGAGCGTGGCGGCCCAGTGGGGACGCGGCGTGTCATCAAGGGCGGGCCAAAAAGATTGCCGGCGAACCGCACGGCCGGGCGCGACTGGCGTGCCGGCACTGTACGGACAGCCAGACCCCTTTTCCTTTGGCTTTGGATTTGTCGCAGATTAGCGCTTCGCGTGATTAACGAGCTGGACCGCCACGCCGTCTATATCTGACGCCCGGAGGCCGTTCGAATACCCGCTCCGTATTATTTTTCTGCTTTTCCTGCTTGCGCGCCAGTATTCCATCCCTTGTTGCCGCGCCGCGGCCTGGGCAAAGCAGGGCAAAGCAGGGCGAAGCAGGGCGAAGCAACGCACGGCGGCGGGCTCAACGGGGTTAGGGGGCTTGGCCGCGACGATCTGCCGCGCGCGCTCTCACACACGCACACACACACTGGCCCGAGCACGTGCACCCCCGCGAGCGCGCATCAAGTCTAGCTAGCTGGGCGGGGTTGGGCAGTGGGGGTGCGGGTGCGGGTGTGGGCCATGAATGTGTACTTCTTGAATCTGTCTGGAAGTACGATGCGCGCGCCGTGGCCCAAGGCCTGGCCGGGGCATGTTCCAGTGTTCCAGCATGGTTCCAGGGTGCCGGGGTTCCAGTCCTCCCGGAGGAATAGAATGAAGACGTGTACGGCCCCCAAACGACCCCCCCCCTCCTCCCGCCCCCTTTTCTGAGCTACACGGGGAAACTTCACTCCACACACTGCACTCGAGGAGGAGGAGGTGGAGGGGGGACACACATCCCAGGCAAACGTTGGTGCTGCGCGGTGAAAAATGTGTGTTGACCATCTCTCTTCTCGCGTCCACACAGGACAGGCAAAGTCTGGCACCCCTCCCCCTCCTCGTCCTCGTCGTCGTCCTTCTGGCCGTCTCCACCTTCATTCCGCGGCCCTTGCCGACCGGCAGCCCTGTCACTGCGATAAAAAAAAAAGATGGAGAAATAATGTCCGCGAGCAGCAGTTTCTGTCTCGATTTTCAGCTCCTCCGGTCGCTTCCCCCTTTTTTTCAGTTTCCTCTCATTGGCAATTTACGGCGGGCCGGCCGGCTCGTGAATGAATCGGAGGAATTTGGAGGTGCGTGGCGCGTCCGATGACGATGACAGTCGTAATGACGTTATAACGACCCGCGCGCGCCCCCACGGCGGCACGGCGGCGCCACGGCGGCGCCCAGAAGACCGTACCCACGCCACGCAACCACAGCGCCGAAAAAAACGAAAAAAAAAAACAACTTTAAAAACGCCTTGAAAAAGCAAGGGGTGTTCCCAATGACGGCCCAAAAAAAAAATGAAACAAAGAAATCGGGCGTGAAAGACAACGCCAACAGTGTGTTGTTTCCAAAGTTCGACGCGTGGCACGCGGCGGCGCGCCGGCCGGGGTGCTTCCGTGAGCGGGGTGTCAGTGTACTTCGATACTCGCGCATTCTTTTCACCGCGGCAAGCGCGGCCAGCGCGGCATGCAGCGAAAGAATACCGAGCCACTGCTCTCTTTTTCCTGCCGGGCTGCGCGCCATCGCATTAATAAGTGAAAATTCCGACGCCAGCGCAGCCAGCACACTGCAAGGCACTGCAAGGCACTGCAAGGCACTGCAGGCCGCCCAAATTGAAAGGAACGAGGGCCCGCCGCACTCACCCTGCTTTAGAGGAGTGCAGGTATACACGCGAAAAAAAAAATAGTGCTGCTTGTGGGAGTTGAACCCGTCTCCCGCGAGTTGACAAGCGCAGTCCTCCGCCTTGGAGACGCAGAGCCGTCGTCGGGGGCGGGCACAACGGGAAGCACCTATCAGGGAAATTCCCCGCGCCAACAAACACTCTCCGGTGGCGAGCAAACGAATGTCCTCCACACCCACACACCCACACACGCCCCCCCCCCCCCCACACACACACACACCTCTGCGGGCCAATTAAAACGGCAGCCCTGTTCTGTAACGACATGGCCGCGGGCCGCGCGGGCTGCGACCCTCCGGGGCAGTCCCTCCCCTTTCGCCCGTATCTTGCCCGTCAAACTAATTGTACCTTAATCAACGTGAAACGAACCCTGATTGGAGGGACGGCGGCGTGGCGCGGCCCAATATTGTAATAACTGATTCGTTTAAATAGTGTGTGGCGTGTTTGCGTGTGTGTTTTGTGTGAGTGTGTGTGTGTGTGTGTGAGTGAGTGTGTTTGCGGCCGCGCCCGGCGGCGGCTTGCGTCACATGCAGAGTTGGTGTTGTGGTGCGGGCTGGGCCGGGCGTCGGCCGGGCGTCGGCCGGGCGGCCAGGGCAGCATGCCGCCGCCGCGCCTGGCCCCGCGCCGCCCCGCGCCGCCCCGCGCCGCCCCGCGCCCCACGCGCAAAGTTGGCCCGCGCCGACCAAATTAATTCGTCGCGTCTCGACTTGGAATTAGTTTGAGCACTTGGACGCAACGGACGCAACTTTGGTCTCGCGTGGTCGCGCCGTCCTTTGGCCCTTTTTGTGTCCCCAAAAGGAGACGTGCGCGCCGCCCCCGGCCGCCCCCCGGCCGCCCCCGGCCGCCCCCCGGCCGCCCCCCGGCCGCCCCCCGGCCACCCCCCGGCCGCCCCCCGGCCGCCCCCCGGCCGCCCCCGACCGCCCCTGACCGCCCCCCGGCCGCCCGAGGGCTACCGGCAACGCCGCCCCCGACACCGCCCTCAACACCGTCGGCACGTTGCGAGGCCTGCAGACTGATTCCGAGAGTCGTTTTCGTCGCCCCGTCTCTCTCGCATCCACGGGCGACGCGCCAAGGAGTGCGAGAGAGACAGGGCGACGGAAGCGTTCCTCGGAATCAGTCGCCTTGCTACGTTGCTACGCCTTGCCGGCGAGTCCGCGGCCCGTTCGTGGCGCGTCCTGTGGCGACGCGGCGCCGCACGCCGTCTTTGTGGTGGCGGGCCCGGGCCAGCCGCCCCTCGGGGCCCCTCGCAGCCCCTTGCGGCGTGCCCACGGCCCTGCGGAGGCTCCGAAGGGACTCCAGGGACTCCAGGGACTCCAGGGACTGGGACGGCCTCCCGGACTCCAGGCCACCGGGGCCGGCGTGTCCTTTGGGAGGAGTTCCCACACAGACCGCAGGACACAGCAAAAGGGCTAGCAGCACTAGCAGTGCAGGCTGCAGGGCTCGAGGGCTGCGGGGCGCGGCGCTGCGTCGCCGTGGCGTCGCGGACCCATAACTCGCCCTTGCCGGCGACGGCCGTCCGTTCCGCAACGCGTCGCGTGGCGTCGGGCGGGGCGGCGGTCACGTGACGCGGCGACGCGGCCGCCCACCGTAAACTGCGGCATCGCGGTGCCAGCGCCCCATTCACCACGCCGACAGCCGCAAGGCGCGCAAGGCGGCCAGAGTCACCAAAATAATGAAGGATAATCCCGCCTTTGTCTCCTTTTTTCGCGAAATGATTAACCGGGCCTGGGGGTCGCTGCGGTCGGCGCGGCCGACGTGGCGGTGCGACAAAGACACGTCCCCGACGACGCGTCCCGGACACGTCCCCGGAGCGGGCCGGCGGGGGTTCCGCGCGTCAAATGAGCTGCTGCCGTCCTCGCCCGCCTTGCCCGCCCCGCGCTAACTGGCCCTTTAACAAGACCGTGTTTTAAACGGGATCCCGCAGCAGCACCCCGGCACGGCGCGGCGTGGCGGGGCAGAGCGCGCCACGGCCCCGGGGGGCTCGAACAGGGAGCGGGCTGCGGAAAAGACGAAGCCCGGCCGCTTTCCGTTCGTTATAAGCCGTCCGTTTCATCAGCCACTCCGCCGCCAGCGAGGTGGCATCCCAAGTGTGATGCGTGAAGTTACATTGGAAAAGTGAGGAACAAGTCCCGGGGGAGTCCTCGCGGCGGCGTGACGCGGCGTGACGCGAGGTGAGCAGCGCGATGCTGTAAACTTGACGGAGGATCGCAAACAGCCCCGACAAGGCGCGGTGAACGGTTGCGCGCCTGCTGCGGCCCCGCCCGCCTCGCGGGACTGGTTGCCAGTGCTGCCAACCCAGTGGGCAAAACTGGCCCACGATGAACCAGTGTGGCGGATTACAGAATACTGCGGTAACGAAGAGTCCTTGGCCAACCTTAATATCTCCCCTCCTCCCCCCAGCTGACTTGTACGAGGCTTCTCGGCCGATTGTGTTGCGGGTGGAAGAGAAATCTGCGTGGCGGTGGGGAGGTCGCGGCGGCACTGCAAAAATAGATTGGCCCAGTCGCAGAGGGCCTGGAGCCGGCCTGGAGCACCTGCGTCCCGTCCTGTCGTCGTCGTAGGTCTCGGCCCAAAAGTTTGCCCGAAAGTGACGCCTGGCCTCCTCGGCCTCGCGGCAACGCATCAAACGTGAAAACTGGGTTTTCGAGTTCTTCACACTCGAGCTCAACTCAAAGGTCCTTCACTCGTTTCCATTTTATTGTGCGTGCTTCATGTCCACCATATCCCAGTCGGTGACCATCAGGACCTCGGGGACGACGTCCTGCAGTTTCTCGCCGGTGGCGTGGAGCCCGGTCATCTGCTTGCCGTACGGCTGCTTGGAGTTGGTGGTCAAGTAGAAGTTCCCGGAGAGGCTCCTGGCGGAGGACAAAGAGAGGGCACCTTTAGCGACTGCTTCACTCGCTGTCTACAACTTGGCCAACGTGCAACTACCGCCACAGCCAGGCAGGCAGGCAGCGAAACTCCGGCAGAACTGGCCTCCTCGCTTTTTCAGCGGGTCAAACATTAACATGGCAAAAACTCAAGTCGGGATTAATAATATACGGCGATGCCGAATGCCAATTTTTTGGGGGCCACTCGATGGGCCAATTAGTGATTTCCCCTTCCTCCGCTTATCCGCGGCTCTCGGATAGCTCCGTGCCGTGCCGTGGCGTGCCGTGGCGTGCCGTGGCGCGACTCGTACATCACGGCGTGACAAATTGCCGCATGCACGTACCAGTCCCGCTGGCCCCGGCCGCCCCGACCGCCCCGGCGGACCCCAGTGGGGATCCTAACCTATCTAGATCGCATAAGTCGTTTGTTAGGGACCACTGTTGCGATGCTTGCGCTGCTAGACCCCCATTAGTGAACCATTACTTTCGCATCGTCTCTTTTCCGCGCGCGCGCGCGCGCGTGTGTGTGTGTGTGTGTGTGTGTGTGTGTGTGTGTGTGTGTGAGGTGCTTACTTGTTCTTGTCGGCGAGCAGCCCCATGTAGGCGACGGCGGCGTCCTTGCTGCAGGCGTCCTGGGCGAAGTCCTTCCACGAGCCGCATGCCTTGGCGGGGAAGGCCTCCTCGCTGAGCAGCGACTCGGCGAAGAAGCGCCAGGACATGTGGTGGCTGCAGTACCCTGCGAACGGGATGAAAGGGGCCGTGAGTGGGGCGCGAACCCGCTTCCTTCGCACTGTGCGAACCGGAGCGCCAGCCGCACAGTGGGCCAGAAGACGGGTGGAGGTGGCCAAAACTCTAGACGCGTTTTGAGCTCCAGAGTCGCTAAACGGGACTCGAACCGAACGTGTGACCCCACCAATGGATTGCTCTCCGAACAAGGAATCCATTGAAGGGGTCACACGCTCGGTTCGAAACCTTCTTAGCGACTCTGGAGCTCGAAACGCGTCTGGAGTTTTGGCCGCCTCCACCCGTCTTCTGGCCCACTGTGAGCCGCCCGCGCTGTCACACCTCACAGTGGATCACTCACTTTTGTCGAACTCCTTGAGGATGGACGGGCAGCTGGGCTGCACGCGCTTGCCGCGGTTGGGCCAGAAGTCGATGTGGCCGACGCTGGTGGCGAAGCCGTAGAAGCCCGCGTCCGTGTGGATCACGTCCACGAACTCAGCGTCCCCGCTGTTGAGGCTGGGGATGTCCGGGAAGTTGAAGCCGGGCCAGGCGGGGTCCAAGGCTGGGGCCGGGCCACCAATTTCGACATTAAAACGGTGTAGCTACGCTAGCGTGGGGAGGGGGCTTCTTTGTTCTTGTTTCGAACGGGAATTGATAGCTTAAGGGCTCCCCCCTCCCCACCCCCTCGTTTTTGTGGAGGACTGATTGCGAAGCGAGTGTGACAGTACCGCAGAGAGGCGCGTACCGAGTGTGCTCGTCCGCTGGGCTCCGTTCGGCGAGAAGAGCAAGAAAAGCCAGTCCGGCTCGCCGTGCTCCGACGAGCACTGACCACATTTTCTCGCTCAATCGGATTTTCTTTTGCTTGTGGTCTGCCCACAGCAGATGGGCAAATTGGCGTGCTGGCTTGGCCGCCTCGCCGAAACGGCCAGAGCACGACGAGGCTCGGTGAAGCTGGTGAAGCTGGTGAAGCTCGGTAAAGCTCGGTGAAGCTCGGTGAAGCTCGAAACAGGAAACAGCGCGCGCAAAGAAGCGGCGGGAAGAATTTTCGCGGCTCCTCTCTCGCATTTCGATAAACACTCATGCCAGACAGTGCGGGTGTCATGTGGCGACGGGACATTGTGTCTTTGCTTACACCACCCCCATCCACCCTACCCCACCCCCGCCCCCTACCCGCCCCGCCCTACTCTCTCCCAGGCCTTGGCTGGCTTTGCTTCCCGACTGGAAACCTTACCGGTGATGCGCGGCACGGCGAAGTCCAGCTCCCTGGCCACGGCACCGCCGAGCTGCGACCCCATGGAGTGCGTCACGAACCACACCATCTTCTCCGACAGGCCGGCCTTCACCATGGCCTCGATGGTGTTCGCCACGGGCTTAGGCAGCTGCAGCAAGCAAAGGCAGACGCGTGTCACTACTCCGCGGCCGAGAGACCCTCAGGCGGGGGGTATCTGCACGGCCGGACGAAGGCCGACCGCCCCGCCCGCCAGCCTCAAGCCTCACCTGGTACAAGTTGTAGATGGCCCTGATGTAGGGGAACGTGTTGAAGGAGCTCCAGTCCACGAGGATGAAGTTGTACCCGCCGCGCTTCAAGAAGGCTAAGAAAAACGCAGCGCGTTAGATGAAGCGCCGACAGCGTTTTTCAAACGAATGAGGTAAATTGACTCGCTCTAACCTTATTCTGTTTTCGGTTTCCTCTTCACTGTCTTTATTTATTTAAACGAATGTGACATCATGACGTGCGCGTTCGTGAGAATGCGACATCATGTTCAAACGAACGTGGCGAGATTCACGTTCTAACAAACGTGGCATCGCATTCGTTGAAAAACAGTGGAGAGGAAATGAAAACCAAACTGAGGTAAGTAATGTACGTACCGTCAGAGACGACAGCAATGCTCTCGCTGCTCGGGGTCTCTGTGTAGCCATGCATGTAGAAGACGGTGACCAGGTTCTTGTCGAAGCCCGGGTTGGACACGAGGGACGCGGCGTCCTGCTCCTTCACCGTCACGTTGCCGCCCTTGGGTCTGGAAACATTCAAAGAGTAATTTCAAAGTCATCCCAAGTTTCCTCGGAGGGGCAGGGGGCCCCCTTGGGGGGCTCCGCTCTGGACTTACAGGTACAGCACGAAGTTAACATCCGTAGAGTATTTCCTGGCGGCTTTGGAGATCGCCAGCGCGCCGCCTGGGGGCAACAAGTGCGGAGTGTGTTTTGGTCATTAAGGGTGGTGCGTCCGGGCCGCGCACCGCGCCAGCACCGCGCCATCGACGCCGTCGGCAACGTCTACTCACCGAGCACCGCCAGCAGGCCCAGCACGGCCACGGCGCGGAGGCAGGCCATGATCAAGGCGACAAGGCGGCAGTGAGAATCTCTGAAACAGTGAAGCAGCGCAAACGTCGGCTTCATTATGCAAAATTCGGAAAATGGTGGAGGCTAAGAGGCGCGGGGGAGTTGACGCCTTGACGCGCGCCTAGTCCCTGCGGGGCCCCGGCGGAGGGCCGGAGCCGGAGGCGCTGGGCCGGGCCAGGCCCTGGCGTCTGCGTCGGCTGCGTCCTCCAAATCCACCCGGGGGACTTGCTTTACTGCGTCACACGAGATTAGTGCACAAAAACAGCAGAGGCCTTGGGCCGGGATGGGCCTGGCCCGGGCCTGGGCCCTGGATGGGGCGGGGCCCGGCGGGGCCAGGCGGGGCCAGGCGGGCCGGGCCCGGACGGGGCTCTTGGGGGCGCTTCCCCCGGCCTCAAGCAGCCTCAAGCTGTCAGGCATCGCGTCGGCCCGAGGCTAGCCGAGGCTCGTCGCACGACAAATTCTTGAATCCCTTAATATCTCGTGGCTGCAGCGCAGAAACCGCGGACGGGACCCGCAAGCCGCCGGGCCGCCGCCCTCCGCTCGCTAGGCGCGGCGCGCCACCGCCGGGGGGTGGGGGGCCTTAATATTACATTAACCTATTCATTTTCCCCGGACGAGAGAGTAATTTGAAAGTAATTTAAACAAGTCATTTGGATGCCGGCTCGACTTTATTTCTGGCGTGGCGGGGCGGGGTGGTTGCCGCCGAGGCGGGCTGTGTATCCTCGCCACTGCTCTGCCGCTCATCCCCTAACTGATGGCTGGGTGTGCCCCGCGTGCCCCGCATCCCCGCCGGGGTCCCCGGCCACACCCAATGAGCGCGGCTCGCTTCAAAAGTTATTGCGCGGCTCGGGGCTTCAAGAGAACCGCGCCTGTCCGCACCGTCCGCAGCGCCCACACTCCGGCGCCGTGGGCCGTGGGGGTCTCGACGGCCATGGCCGCGGCGAGGGCGAGACGAGGAGGCCATTATTAGCCCAGTGTTGTTGGACGGCGGCCGAGCCAGCCGGAGCCAGCGAGCCCGGCCGGGCCGAGCGCGGAGCCAGCGGGACGCGGCGCCGACGGCAAGAGCCATTTCGCCGGGCAAAATCTTTGCCTTCGATTTGGCGCCCTTCATCAAACACAGGAGGCCGCGGCACGCCGCCGCGCCCCGCCACGCCCCGCCCCGCCCCGCCACGCCCCGCCCCGCAACGCCCCGCTGCGACGCCCGGCCACGCCCCACCGCGCCCCGAGCCGTGCTGTGAGAGGAAACAGAGCGTATCTAGAATGGAATAGCACAGAGTGATCCTCGTGCGCGGCGCCGCCTAGCGCCGCCGCCACCACACCTCTGCTCCATACTCCATATTGTCACAGACAATATTTTCGCGCCAAATATTATCGCTAGGCCGCGGTGGCCAGGCCGGGGGCAGCTAGGGGCCGGGCCTTGCAGACTAACTCCGAAGGTCCTTTCCATCGCGCTGCCTCCCTCGCACCGATATGGAACGCCCCGTGAGTGCGAGAGAGACAGAGCGACGGAATGGACCCTCGGAATCAGTCTGCTGCTTCCGACACCGCAACACAGCGCAGCCCAGCGCAGCCCAGCGCAGCCCAGCGCAGCGGCCAGAGCTGTATTTATTTGGCGACGGCAGTCTTCTTGGCGTCCGTCAGGGTGCGGCGGGGGGCCGCCGTCCGCCGTCTCCGCGCAGTGAACGGCAGCACGGCCAGCGCGGCCAGCACGACCAGCATGCACACGCCGGCTCTGTTCAGTAATTACTTTGGCCGCAAGATTTACTCCCTGGGCAGCATCGGGCTGCCATCAGCCCACGGCCCGGCCAGGCCCGGCCAGGCCCGCCCGGCGGAGAGGAGATTGCCGAATAATTGTTATCGTCCGCGCCGCCCTCTGCCGCGCCGCCCCGCACCTCCCCGCCGTCGAAACTCGACTCGAAAGTTGAAATCCCTACCGGCGCGGCGGGCCTGCCGCTGCCCCAGGCGTGGCCGTGGCGTGGCCGTGGCGTGGCGGCGCCGGCTTACAACTCACGGCCAAGACGCGGTGCTGGGGGCGCCACCATGGCCGCCACCATGGCCGCCTCTGCGTTGGCCGCCGCGCAAGGGAAGTGCCCTTGATCGCAATGCATTGCGAGAGGAAAGTGAAGCACCAGGTGCACGCGGTGCGCCATCGGGTGGCCCATCGGGTGGCCCATCGGGTGGCCCATCGGGTGGCCCTCGCCGGCCAGGCCTGCCCCCTTGCGCTTGGCCCGCTGCTCCGGGTCGAGTTGAATTAAACATCAGCGCAGCACCCCCGGGCACCGGGGCGCACCGGGCACACCGGGGTCGGTCGCTCGGCTGGTCGGCCGGCCGGCCGGGCCTGGGCTTTGGCCTGGCTGCCCCCAAAGCCCGTGATACGGAGTGATATTATTGGAACGGACGGCGGCGTCGCGCCTCGCACGGTTATTGTCTCGCAGCAGTCTGCGCGCCGCCCGAATTTTTATTTTTAAAAAAATGAAAATGGGCTCGCTTGGCGCGCTTGCCGCCCGGCGGCGTGCTGCTGGCGCCGCGGGGCAGATCGCGGAGGCCGGCGTGGCTTATCAGCGCATCAGCGCGCCCTCCAGTGCCGTCGCCATGCCGTCGCCCTGCCGTCGGCCTTCAGAAAAAAATAAAGCGAAATATGAAAGTGAAAGTGCGGCCCATTGCAGTGATGGCTTTGCGTTGCCGGAAGCGGCGCGGCGCCGTTAGCGCTGATGGGCGACACAGGCCTGGCAAGGCGGGGCGGGGCGCGCGGCCGCCGCACTTTATTAAGCTGAACATGATTTCGTACTCGCCGCACTTTTCCTCCCAACGGCCTCCTCATCCTTGACCCGGCGGCGCGCCACAGTTCCGGCACAGGAAAAAAGAGGCGCAATTTGATGAAATGAAAACCTGAGGGCGGCTGGCCAGTCCGCCTGGATGGTAGGCCAGCACGGCGCCGAGGCGCAGCCCTGTCGCCCAGGATTGCCTACCCTCGACTCGACGGGCGCTCGGCCCGGCTCGGCGTCGCTCCGGTCAGCGCGCTGCTTCTACTGCTGGAGCGGCTGCTGAAGCTTACCGTGGTCTGGTGCGCACGGAGGCTGCACTGGAGCTGGACTGCGGCGCGGCGAGGGCTGCTTCTTTTTAAGTCGTTTGGCCCAAGTGCCCCCGGCCATTTCATTAACAGGTTCCATGGTGTTGTAGTACGGCGAAGACTAAAATGTTCGCATCGTGTTATCTCTCTGCCCGAGGATAGGCGGCCAGAAAAACTTGTCGCCCGCATCTTCCAGAGGGTGGCACGGGCACGCCATGGCGGTGGGGCCGGCGCCAACGCTGTGGCGCTGTGGCCTTCTCGGATTCCCTAGAGTCCCGCGGCTGGGGAGTATCTGCGAGCAAGGCCGAGGGATGCGATACGACAAAGGCGAGCTGTGTCGGGGGGCGGGGAGGGGGCGGGGTAGAAATCAGTGGCGACTGCACTTGGGAGAGAAAGGAATAGAATGGCCCTTGCGGAGTGGGGTGTTCCTTATGAGAGTTTTTAGCGCGAACACGCCGCGCGCCGGCCAGCCCAACAAAGGCCCGCCCAGCCCGCACAGTGGGCCAGAAGACCGGTGGAGGCGGCCGAAACTCTAGACGCGTTTTGAGCTCCAGAGTCGCTAAGCAGGACTCGAACCGAACGTGTGACCCTACCAATGTATTGCTCTCCGAACGAGGAATCCATTGGTCGGGTCACACGTTCGATTCGAGGCCTGTTTAGCAACTCTGGAGCTCAAAACGCGTCTAGAGTTTTGGCCGCCTCCACCGGTCTTCTGGCCCACTGTGCCCCGCCCCGCCCCGCTCCCAGCTGCCGCTTCTTTCCGGCAAAGTGAGAGGTTTCTGAAGAAACTGCGGACGCAGCTCTGCAGCCTGATGGCCATCCTGATGGCCACCGCCTGGCCGTTCGGCCGCGCGTTATTGGGTCCCGCGCCGCCGGGCCGCCGGGCCGCTTTCTGCATCGCATCAAGCTGTGCGCGCTGCGCGGCATCAAGCTCCATGGCCACCCCGCCGCCGAGGCGACTCCATGAGGTCCATGAGCCCGGCGCTTCGGCACTCGCTGCAGCAGCGCCGCGCTTTTTCCCCAGCGGCCAGTGAGCGAGTGAAATGCTGGAATAAACGCCGGTACGGTTTCGGAGGAGGGGGAGGGGGTGGATCGGATCGGCGAGCACGGGGACGGCCTTGACGGCCTTGACGGTGCCGAGGTGGCAGTCGCGGTGCGACGTTACTTTACTGAGTCGCGTCGACTTGAGCCCTCCGCCGCCGCCAAGGCAGCCCAGGCAGCCACGGCAGCCCCGCGAGGGGAATGCCGCTCACACCGCCATGTCTCGCACGCCGCGCACCGCGCAGCAGTGCCTGTGCCACGCCGCGGGGTGACGGTAAACCAATTTCGGCTCACTTTGAGCTGCGGAGGCAAACACGCGGCGTTGTTACCGTGCTCTCAAGGACCGGAAGGGACCGGAAGTGGACCGGAAGTGGGTCAGAAGCGGGCTGGAAGCGTGTCTGAAGCGGACTGGATGCGTGTCTAAAGCGGACTGGAAGCGTGTCTAAAGCGGACTGGAAGCGTGTCTAAAGCGGACTGGAAGCGTGTCTAAAGCGGACTGGAAGCGTGTCTGAAGCGGACAAGGAATGGACCGGGAGGCGAGACGCGGACCAGAAAGGGACGGTTCCATAGGCATTCCTGCCTGTCGCCGGCGGGGTTGGCCGCGCACTCCGAGCTGGACCGGCCCTCCACAAATGATCCTCCTCCGGCTCGGATTCCTCCGCCTGGGCCTGCACCCTTCACTGCAGTGTCACTCCAGTGTCACTCCAGCGACAGCGACCCGAGCGGTCCGAGCTCTCTGGAGTCGCAACAGCCGCCGCTGTGCTGCACGCGCGTGCCCGTTGGGCTGCCTCCCCTCCCGGCGGGGAACAGTGCATTCGTCGCTGTGTCTCTCTCGCACCTATGGGACGCCCCCTAGGTGCGAGAGAGACGGAGAGAGACAAAGCTGAGTGCAGTCAGAGGCATACATCCCCTGGGCCGGGGGCAGTGAGTGAGTCACGCGGCGGTTGAGCCGGACAAATTTTCTGTTTGGCAGTCGTAGCCGCTGCCTCTCGTGTCTCTCGTGTGTCGGGCGGCTCGGCTCGTACGCCAGTTTTAATGTTTTCATTTCGGCCCGTTCCTCCCGGCGGCGCGTCGAGCTTCGTGTGTGCTTCCCCCAATTCTCTTATCTCGCGCCCGACATTCCTTGGCGGCCCGCGGGGGGGGAGGGGGGGGGGCTAGCGTATGGCAGTGGAGTAAAAAGGTTTTTGCGCGCCCGGCCGCGTGGCCTTCATTTCAATGTGCGGAGAGCAGAGTGAGTCCACCCTCTGCTCCGCCCGGCTCCGCCCCGTCCCCACCGCGGCTCGGCTCGGCTCGGCTCGTGTGGTCCAAACGGCCAAAACGGCCGAGAAGGCGCGACTGGGAGCCGAGAGGGCCGAGAGCAACAACGCGGCGCGGCTGGGGGCGCCAGTAAAACAAGCCTCATTCCGCATTCAATAGGTGCAGCCGCCGAACTGCAGGCCGGAGGCGGCAGGCCCGGGCTGCACCACGACTTGCTTCGGGTCTTCGGGCCTTCGGGCCGCGCGTCGCGTTGGCGGTCGTGGCCGTGGAGGTCGGGGGTATTGGTTCAAGCCGCATGGCGCGCGTACAGAGGCAATCACATTTATTCCAATTGACTACAAGTATTGACACTCGGACACAGAACGCGCTACACAGTAAGCATCACATATTGCTCGGCTCGCCGCTCGGTGCGTCGTTTGGTCGGTTCCCGCGGCCCGACCCGACCCGGGGAAGGCCGGCCGGCACGTGTTTGCGCGACGTGGTCGGGGACGTGGTCGTGGACATAGCCCAGGGCGAGGGCGCCGAGGTGAGTGTGCTTGACGGCCACCTCCAAATCTCCAAAACGATACGCCGGCGATGCCCCGTGCCGTGCAGCACTGTTGGCGATACTCCGCGCACAGAGCGCTCTAGGCCGCGCGGGGTATCGCCGCCATGTTGCGGCACGCCTGCTGCTGGTGACGAAGGCGCTGACGGGCCGGCCGGCCATCAGACAAGAGGGACGCTCGCAGGCAGACAAACACGCACACACGCGTAAACAATCACAAACGCACTTGGTCACTGCAATGACGAGTCTTCTACTAATTTATCACAGATGTTTGCCGTCGATGGGGGTGAGGGTGACGATGACGATGGCGATGACGTGGACGGGGCGGCGGGCTAGTACCGCGAGGCGGCCATGACCTGCAGCACGGGCATGGCGGCGAGGGGCAGGCTGACGTTGAGGCTGCGCTGCGGCGGCAGGACGGGCGTCCGCGGCACGCCGCAGGGCTTGGGGTCGTTGACGACGATCACCACGACGCAGGCCAGCAACGCCACCATGATGACCCAGAACAGGGCCATGAAGCAGGCGCGCAGCCGGCACCAGAACGGGTCTTGCGCCAGCGGGATCACCTCCGCGGCCGTCAGCCCCGGCGGGATGCTGGACTTGGCCCAGCCGCCCGGCGGCGGCAGCACGGCGCCGAGCAGCGCCCACTGCTCGGGGTCCTGGAGGTCCTGGAACACAAGGAGCACGGCGTCATGGGCGGCCCGTGAAGCATCCGCGAACAGGTCACCCCTCCCCACCTCATCCCCTCCGAGGCGAACTTAATCTCGCCATGACTTGAGGGCGAGGACAAAGCCCGATCCCGTTTACGGCCTGTCCCCAAAGGTCGGACCCTGGCTCGGCCGGCTCGGCCTTCTGGTCCGGCTGCCCCATGATCTCGGCTGGGCCCTGCTGGGCCGGGCCTCTGCCTCCGGTCCAGGCTTCTGGTCCAGCGCAGCGATAAAGGCTGCAGGCCCTCGGCCCGCCCTTGCGGCGCTTGCGGCCGATGGGGGCGGCTTCATGCCGTATTCATGCCCATCGCAGAGATTAGGCGCCCCGTCCTCGGTCCGCGGCGTGCCGTGGCGTGACGCCATAGGGACGGAGACTGAGTGTGCGAGGGAGACGGAGAGAGAGACGGAATAAAAACAATGCTGCGATCTGCATCGCCCGCATGCCCGGCCTGGGGCGCTATCGCCGCTAACCTCGCCGTCAACCGCTCGGCTCGCCTGGCTTCCGGCTCCGCGCCGCGGGGACGCCGTCATGACGCGGACCAGCGAGGCAGCGAGGCAGCGAGGCCACCCCAGGGCCGCCCCGCCGACGCCGCGTTTTTCATTTACATTATTGTGATGCCGCGTGGCGCCACTGTTTATTCGTAAAGTCCGCGTCCGCGGCGCACCGCGTGCACCGCGTGCACCTTGCGGCTTGCGCGCGTTCGGAAGTCACACCGCATCGCTCTGCGCTCTGCGCTCTGCATATGCAAGCAGCGGCACATCGCCTTCTGCGGCATGCCGACGCGCCGACACGACGGGCGGACTGGACTTTCGGACTGTACCAACCTTCGGCAGTGTGGTGGCGGGCGGCGCGGGCGGCTTAGACCCCGGCAGCGAGGTGGTGGACGAGGTGCTGGTGCTGCCGTACGAGCTGAGCCGCGAGTCCTTGCCGAAGTCCCCGCTGGCTCCGGGCGACGGCGCCGAGGACAGCACCGACTCGCACTCCGCCAGGAAGGCGGGCTCGTCCCTGCGCAGACACAGTGGATGAGGGCGAGGCCAACACTTTCGCCATTTCGTCGAGTGTTTCGCCTTTAACCTAAAGCGCGGCTGGGCATTCCGTGACGTGATGCGGCGCGGCGGCCGTGCGGCCTGGCTCAAGGCCTGGCTTGGCCAATCCGCTTGGGAAACGGAGGCCGCCTCGGCGTCGCCGCGACGCCCCGCCACGCCAAGGCCGCGTCCTCGGGGCCCTCGGCAGCACTCACCTGTCTAGCGTGGGCATGGCGACGGCTAGGGTTTCTGCTCTTCGCGACGGTGCTCTTGGCGTGGTCCTCCGCGAACTCACTGCCACTCGATCCAGAGGTTTCGGCGGCCGCGGCGGTCAGCAACAGCAACGCACTGCGCGGGCTGGACGGGTTGCTCGGCGGCGCGGCGATGAGGTAAAAGGCAAAAAGCGGTAGCCCGGCCGGAGAGGTGAGGCGCGGCGGGGCGCGGAGCAGCGCGGAGTCGCCGGACCGGTCCAGGGTCCGCGTGGACGCCGTGGAAGTGGAAGGGGGCTCCCGGCAACGCCTGCCGCCTGATGCCCGCTGGACGCCGACAACGTCCTCGACGGCGGAAGGCCGGAACGCTGCGGAACCCACTGCACTGCACACCGAATGACAGCTTCGAATGCCCGGCCGCCCCTCCGCACATGTCTATAAGAACGATCCAGCACGTTGCGTCGCCTGTCGCCCGCGTCGCCGGCGGGGCGCGGGGGTAAAGCGCGGGGCCGAGGCGGCCGAGGCACATGGCGCTGGCCGGCGGCCCCGTCGGGGGTGCACTGGCTGCGCGCTGGCTGTACAGTGTACTACCGCCACGAGGGCCCCGACGAGGGTGTCGGCCGCCACAGGCCGCCACAGGCCGCCCGGTCTGGGCCTCGACCTCCACGGCCAGCACGGCGCCGCGCGGCACCGTGCACACTAGGGCAAGAGCGAGCCCCGCCTGCCGTTGACCTTGAATCCCACTGCGCCCTCCGGACTATTGTTTTGAGACTATCGGCGGTTTTCCAAATTTGTGCAACGCTTCCCACACGTGCTGGGCCTCATGCCGGCGGCACGGCGCTGCCCTGGCAGGCCCGGCCTGGCCTAGACTCTAGCCTGGCGCTGCCGCCGCCAGGTCAACACGGCGTGGCTCCTGAACCTGCGATAAGCGGCCAGAGCCTCCCTTCGGTTTGCCGAGCGCGCTCGGCTCGGTTTCGGGTTTTAGCCCCTGATAGCGACGGCGCGGCCGAAGGCGGCCACCGCGATGAGCAACGCGATAAGTGGAGTCTATGAATAGTTGCTTTATTTTGAATGCCCACGCGGTGCACGCCTTGCACGCGGTGCCGGGGGGCTTTTCGTGCGTACCCGCGCCAGCTCACCAGGTCATCGGGGCCCGCGACAAGTGGGCGCGCCTTGGGGAACGGCACACTGTCGCAAAAACTTTACAATCCCACACCGTCTTCTTTGCGCGCGGTGCTTGGTTTTTCAGTCAGGCAGGTTGGGGCGCTAAACCGCGCTAAACGCCACCGGCTGCGGGGCACTGTGGGGCATGCCACCGGTGCTGTGAGGGAATTCCCCTGCTCCCCCCCCCCTTTTCCTACGCCGCACAGTGCTGCCACAAAAGTAGGCAAAACACGATGCACCTCAGTCGGTCGAGAAGGTTGCCAACCGAAGCCTGCCTTCGAGGAAATATCCTGGCTTTGCTATGAAGGAGTTGTAGCCTGGCTGAGGTTGGCAACCCTATCGACTCTGGTGCATTTAGTGGGGACTTTTGCCTGCTCAAGTTGCAGCACTGACCCGCACCACCGGTTCGTCTCGCTGTCTCGCTCCCGATGGCGGTGCAGTCCGAGTCGCACCCCGGAAAGGGAAGGCAGCCGCAGGAAAAAGCGCGATAGTGTTTCTCCCTTTTTGCGAGGTTTTTTCCGAATCGGCGATAGCGGCGCCATGGCGGCGCGGACCACGAGTGCGATGAGCAACCGGTGACCTAATTGCACAAGGAAGTGGCGGGAAAGGAGATCGCCCCATGACGCGCGCCGTGACGCCGTGACGCCGCCGTGACGAAACCCACCGCCGCCTTTTCATGAGAAAGTCCAAACTTCCAGCCAAGTTTAGCTCGAGCGGCCGCGGCCAATCGGAGAGGGCGGTTTAATTTTAGAATGGCTTGTGTCAGCAGGGCCGTGCGGCCGTGTCGTTAGGTCATGGATGCAGACGGGCGGGGCGGGGCGGGTGGCCCCCCAGGGCCTATCGTCGCCAATCAGAGAGAGGACGCCGTTCTGCGCCGCGCCGTGCCCGGCCGGGCCGCCAAGTCCAGCCAAGTCACACAAGACAAAGGTGCGGAGGGAAGTCCGCCGGCAAAGCAAACACGCGGCCCTCCACTCCACTGTGTGGCGCGCTGTGGCGTCGTCCGCCCGCTCTGTTTTCCTTTCGTTTTATAGACGACTTGAGCTAGGCGAAAGAAGAGGAAGAAAACACCTTCCCGAACATGGCGGACGGCCGCCGTCGGCTGCTAGGACCAATGAGGGGCCGGCCGCCATGTTCGGGAAGGTCTTTTCTTCCTCTTCTTGCGCCTAGCTCAAGTCGTCTATTGTAGAAAGCCATGAGTCATTTCAACTTCGGCAGCAGCGCCGCAGCGCGCAGCTCAGACCAAGGTTAAACTCCTTCCCCTCGAGCTGGTCGTGCTGGTCTATCCTCCCAGGCCCCATGGCAGCGCGGCGCGCCGCGGCGGCGCATGAATTTTTCATAACGCGATTTAGGAGGCAAAGGTCGCACTTGTGCGTGTAGGGCCGCCGCCGCGCCGCTTCCTCTCCGTTCCGAGTCTAGTCGGAGGGCTTGCCAGGGCTTGCCGGGGCTAGCCGGGGCCCTCGATATCCGGCGTCAGCGCCTTTTGAAACAAAAAATGGCACCCCTTCGCCGACGTCGACGTCGCGCGTGTGTTAGTGTGAAGGGACCCCCTCCACTTGCGGCTCGCCAGCGCAATCGGGGTGGCATCTGGAAGTCAAGTACATGCCCGTTGACGTCACGTTGGTATTATTTATATGCCTTTGTTATTGAATGACTGCCCCGCAAGACGCATGCAATGTTGCATCAGACAATAGCCGGCAAGCAATCGGAAAGACAAGTGACAGAAAAAGAGACGCCGATTAATTGTGATGCCGTTCGTCTTATCTTAAAGCAACCCCTTCTTTTCGCCGAATCGTTTGGTCCTCGGGGCGTTCGCTTTGCGAGCGTCGCTTCGCGGATCGCGCAGGATTACTCACGAAATCTTCTCCTGGCAGGGACTGCAAGGCTTCGCCAGGGCTTCGCCTTCACCCAGCCTCGCCATGCTCTTCCGCGTGTGCCCAGTGCCCCCGGCCCCCGCACTCTCGCCCTTTGGATTCCCCCGGCTCGCCCGTTTCCCCGCACCGTTTGAAAACGCCCGCCATGCGTTGCAGTGCCGCCATTTCCCAGACGAGTGGAGCAGTTCGAAATCAAGAAAGACAAGAGCGACACATTTTGTTTCTGATCTCAAATCTCTATGACTTTGAATAACTGTGAATCTTGTTGCACTTTCGCCGCTGAAAAGGTCCCCTTGTTTTCTTTTTTCGTCGAGCAGCGAGCGGCAGCCCCGTCCCGAGAGTAAACAACAATGGCGGCGCACATGCTCGTTCGTCTCCGTCTGCCAGCGACATGTTGACATTGGTTATTCTGCACTGTTTCACCCTAGAATCCAGTAGTGTCCTGTAATTGAACGCAAACAACTGTGCATATCCAGGCAAATACCTGGCGTTGATGTGGAGTCGTTCGTCAGACTGCATGTTCCGTTCTAACCTCTTCTTCTCTCATGGAGGGTTCTAATGGGGTCCAAGTTATTTTGGATGGGATAGAAAATAATCCCAGCTGTCCCCATGGTGTGTTCAAAGAGTAATTATTCTTGAAATCTAGTACCTATCATTTCTGTTAGTTTGGGTGTTGATGTTATTTTGCCTGTTGATGAACAGGACCAACTATTCTCTTCAAGCGAACAATTGACGGAGAGGAGCAAAAGTTTTATGCATGTGCAGCATGTCGAGACAGGAAAGATTGTAACTTTTTTCTAAAGCAAGGAGATGAGTGGACATCACAGAAGCAGGCCCATTGGGACACAAGGAGAAAGCACATCCTGCCCTCCATTGACCGTCGCCAGCTATCGGAACGGTAAAGCTTTAATCCCAACTTTTTGAAATATTGGGCCAGCAGGAGTTTTTTTTATAATTTTTTAAGTTTGCAGATTAGAGAAGATCCGTAAAATTCAATCCAAAGACCGGAGCTACTGTCATTCCTGCAATCTGTTGCTAACGTCTGAAGAAAGGAGTAGCCATGCTGATCATGATGTTACAGATAAAATTTCTGACTATCAGCTTTCTCATCCTTCAGAGGTAAGGGATTGCATAATTTTACTACTGCACTGATTCTATTTACCAATACATTGAGAGGACAAGACAGGAAGAGTACCACTCAGGATGTCAATGAAATTCATTTTTATTAGTCTATCTAAAACAATGAATGATATGGCATTTTATCACTGGGAAATGAGCAGAAAAATTCTGTTCTTTCTCATATAGCATTATTTGTACTAGCATATATTACATTTGATCAACTCTCATCTTAGTTCACTATGACAATGATTGGAAGTGCAAACTTACAAAACCTAAATGTTACAGTTGTGCTTTAAATTTGAGTACAGACATAACTATTAAAATTTAGAAGCATGATACAGTATTAAAATTGGAATAATTAAGGAAAAACATTGAAAACAGGAGATCTAACAGTATTAATTAATGAATTAATAATTATTTTTTGGGGCAATGTAGTTTCATTTATTGTGCGTCTTATACCATTTAAATTACTTAACTTGAGCTTTACCTCAGTCTTAGATAAACAGTTTCTTTGGTTTAACACCCTATTATTGCATGAAATTAAGTATAATATCACTTGAGCATATTTCTAAGTTTTATTAAAAAACAATTGGCCATTGAGTTGGCTGTGCACAGGGAGTGCCCTCTTGCCTTCCACACAGGCGGTTAAATGTCATGTTTCTTTGAAAACCCATAATTTCTCTTTCCTCTTGAATCCGAAAAGAAAATGTAGATTCATAGGTTCCAATAAAATATTTAGCATGAGAGCAAATTATCTGGTCAACGATTGCTACCCCTCCATCTTTTATTTTGAACTTTATTGTTGGGGTAGGCTCAAAACGTAGTACTTTATATTTTGACAGATGAGTTTTAAGCTCCGCAAACTCTGGCTTTGGTGCATCTGAAGCTACAAAAATTGTCTTTAACTGCAATTTCTCCATTTGCTCTTCTAACTGTTTTGCAGCAAATCGGAGATCAGGCACTTCTTTTGAACGCCCCCAAAGAAAGTCCTTCCTTCTCAGATGAACAGCCAAATAAGGTCCTCCTCCAGCTATGTTCCTTTGAGTTTCCTTTCTCCAATCATTAGGGCGTTGTATTCCGTCCTCTTCATCAGATGAATGCAGATGATCTTTACGGAATGTATTCGCTATTTCAACTAAACTCTGTGCAAACCGCATGCTACGCCGAGCCTCCCAGTAGGTGCGATCCCCATAGGAGTCATGCAAAGCCACCTCAGCATGATCGATCATGACTGACTTTGCTTTGTTTGTTTTCAGAAACTCTTTGAGTAGAGATGCATGCCCCTGGAAAGACAAGCAGGCCACTTTCTGCGCTGTGACATTGTCATACGTCCAAAAAGGCCCCTTATACACTTTGCCAACTTTCGTGTAGGGAATACTATCAGCACACCTCTCAATATCCCATCGGTCTTTCCATTCTCTGCCTTCATCCCACATATCCTTGTAATGTTGAAGTACATACACTTCTTCAATTGTTGCCTTCCCTTTACTAACTGTAGCAAGGAATTCTTCCATTTCAATCACAGGGGCAAAATTTTGGAGACTTGGCACATCAAAGAACATTCTCCAAGGTAGTTTTGTTTGCTCTCCTACATTCGAAGACTGCCAGTGATACATCTGACCCCAAGGGGGCAGCACCAATTTCCAATTGCCCTCTTTCTTCATGCTCCGTACAAAGATTGCCAATCGCATGTAAACATCACGTCTCAAGTTGAACCCTTCAGGTGGATTTACATCATAAAGAAGATAGCGCGAAGCAATGGCAGACGAGAATGATGTCTTGTCTTCAGTTTCTTTCCCACAATTTCCCTCATTTTTTTGCTGGCCGGCTGCACAAAATTCAGAATTAGCAGAAATCACGGCCAGAATGGAACAAAAACATAGGCCAACTAGCAGACAGGTCGGTAGAGTCATTCTTGTTTCTCGGTTATGGAGGCGTTGATGAATGGAAGCTGTTCGCCGTCGATCTCGGCAACACTTCTCTGCCCTTTCTCTTGACAGAGGTCAGTTCAGGAACTTGCTTATCCACATTTTGCTGTTCTAAAAGCAGGAGAAACGAACGTAAACATTTTACAAAGATAGATAACTTTTCATCCTTCTTTTGTCTGCCACGTTTCTCATACGTGGGAGAAGGCGGGAAGCAGGTCGACGTTTCAAATACAACCGGAACTATGTGTCTCAATGATAAATATGTTTGTCTTTTGTGTTTGACTTAAACAGATCATGAAGCCTTTGGAAAGTGCAAAGAAGGAAGCCCAATACCTTTTTGCAAAGCGGTCAACCCAGGCCATCGTTAATATGTTGCGCAGTGCTGGAATTCGTTCTGTGCTTTGCATAGGGGCGCCCCGAATACACGAGTTTGTACGGGCCACTCACTCCTCTGACATGAAAAGTCTGTTGTTGGATTTTGACCATCGATATGTGAGTAGTTTGTGAGGTTCCTATCACGTTTTACCGAAACTTAGTGAACTGTCATTTGGGTGACTTTCCCTTTCAGCACCAGTTTTATGGAGACAAAGAATTCTCGTGGTTCAATGCTTTTAACTGCCATTGGTTTTTGGAGGATGAAGGAAAAACCTCAACTCTAGAATTTATGAGGCAGGCAGGAGAGAATGAGTTGGCGATTGTGACAGACCCTCCTTTTGGGGGACGTGCAGAACCGCTTGTTTATACATTCCAACGTCTTGATGTGTTTCACAAGGAGTTGCATCCGGATAGAAATGGTGCCCTGTCCTGTAAGTTTTGGTGTGCGATTGTGACTTTTCTGCTGTTGACGTTTTACCTTGATTAGTTCTTGCAATAATAAATAATAATACGTATCTCTTGTGACAGTGATGTGGATATTTCCATATTTTATGGAGCCCATGATATTAGATAGTAACCCTAGTATGTCAATGCTGGACTATAAAGTAGATTATGACAACCACCCACTCTTCCAGCAGGGTAAATTAACAAAGAAAATAATGTTCATATAATTACAATGTCAGCAATTCATTTGCTTCAATAATGAAAGCTTCCTTTGATGTTATAGGTCATAAGGGTCGTAAATATGGATCCCCAGTCAGAATATTTACCAACATACTTCCTTCCAAGCTTCCTTTGCCTGAAGAAGAGGGTTACAGGTTCTGTGATTTTTGTGAGAAGTGGGTTAGCTCAGAAAATAAACATTGCTTTAAATGTAGTAGTTGCACGTCAAAGGTAAATTAAGGACTCCCAGCCTTCTTTTTCCTGTTCAATGCAAATTTATGGCAGTTCCTCATTACTCCTTGTTTTGTCCTCCCATGAAGGATGGCCGAACATATGTACATTGTGATAGATGTGCTAGATGTGTGAAGCCGTCTTGGAAGCACTGCAAAGAATGCAAACGGTGCTGCCTTCCGGACCACAAATGTGGTGACTTCAAGCCAGCTGGTTGCTTTTTGTGCCACAAACCTGGCCACAAGAAAAATGAGTGTCCTATTAGGACTAATTCGGAGGTAAGTCTCATCAGCAGTAGAAAATTGCTTGGCTGTGATAATTTAACTAATATGTAAATTTCTGCCTATTAGGATGCAGACAGTGCGAACAGACAAAGAGTCAGGAAGAAAATAAAGGTTCAATCTTCGAGTGGAGAAGAAGGTAAAACAATGGGAAAACATAATTTTGGAAAAAGAAAATATCAATCTAATGAAAAAAATATTAAGAAGAGGAAGGTATAAAATAAATTTGCCTTGTAGATTGGTTTGAAATATATCAACTGTCAGGTGCCTTTATTATCTAATGCTTTATCTCCTTTAAACAACACCTGTCTAACATTCATATTTATTCTAGAGTGCTCAATGTACCTACAGAAAGGTTTCCAGAACTTTTCACATGAAAGATTTTGAATAATCTCAGACTGGACAGAGCTTTCCACTCTTGACCGTTTGCAAGGAGGGTTGGGAGAAAACTCTTCATTTTCCTCACTTGTTCTAGAATGAAAATTGCAATCAGCCAAAGGAGAAATATTATCCATGTTCCATGGTGCTTCCTTAGAAGGAACTATTTTGGGAATTCCATGGTAACATTTTCGACTATGCCCTGACATTATAACTATATCACCACTCTTTATGTACATTGCTGTTGGAGCAACATCTAATGAAGGACCACCAAGTAGGAAAATAGCAGTTTGGCCAAAGCTGTAAAATACACAAAATATTTCATAAATCCTGTTCACAAAAGGTAAAGTCCTATTTTATAGAACCAAATTACTTACTGCACATCGTACCTGAAAGAAAATAGAGGAGCAGTCATATTCATTTCTGAATGGTCAGTGTGACCAGAGAGAGTTGAATCGAAGTGATAAAAGTTGACTATTGCAGCCTCAGCACTGAAATCATCCTGGAAACCAATGATCCTCCCTACATATCTTGATAAATCAGCCAAATCAGTTGGAAATTGATCCTTCATGTCTTCACTGTACACCTAAAACAAAAGCACGAAAAAGTTTTTAAGATAGTCTGGTTTTAATTAGGTAATAATTTTTAATGAATCAATTACTTTTGTGTCCCAATTGTGATGGTAGCCCATGGTAGCCCATCTGAGTTTTCTATTCAGAGATTTGCTGTGCTCATCGTCTCTAAGGGCAAGAAAAGTTGTCATAATTTTAAATGAAAGATTAATTTTAAAATTTTTATATTTCTACTCTTACCCTTGACAAGAATCCCACCATTCGTTACTTTTGTTTAAAATGTGGTGTGCATCTATGTTTAATCTATTTGGACGGCGTGTGTAGTCCCTAAGACATCGGTAAATCCAATATCGTTGTCCAATGGCATTGAATGGATTTTTTATAAACAATAACCCTGTAAAAGAAAGTTAGGGTAAATTTAAAAAAAGAAACCAAAAAAACGTGACAGTTGACAGTTTTATTGATAAATATTTATCGTTGACTGTCTCACCTGGTTTATCGAGCACTTCGTACATGACCCATTCTGATGGAGGTATCATTAAACCAGCGACAAAGGCCTCTTCATTATCACGTTCAACAAATTTTCCTGATATGTCAGCATGTAATCTCTGTGATAAAATGCGAAACAAAACAATCCAGTTAGATCCATTTATTATCACCTACATAGCATTGAGTTTAACCTTAAAACTACCTTCAACCCAGTCTCCTCCTTTATATTCGAAAAGTCCAAAACTTTGGAAAAGTCAGGTAAAGGGCACTTTTGTTTGTAGTATTTAAAATCCGTCTTAAATTTGTTGGTCGTCTCCATTTTATCTAAATTGAGCCTTGTGTTTACATAAACTTTTGTTGTTGTTAGCCAGCAGCAGAAGACAGGTTTTGGATCGGGACGGCTGGAGGGTGGTGGGGGAAGCATCGCGAGCGCTACCCCGCGCCCGCACTACCCCACGCCAGCAATACCCCGCGCCCGCACGCGCGGAGGGGAGCGCTGCTTACCTCCTGCCTATAGTGACCCTGTATGTACAGGGTATATTTAGGGTCCGGGTCACTACTCCTGCCCCCAGTCAAAACTTATGTTCAAATTTTTTCCCGATCAAAACCATCTTGTCTTCTACTTTCCTCGAGACTCCATTTCACCAATAAAATTGAGGGGTCAGAATTTATGATCCACCCTACAGTGCATGCAGGCTGCCCGAACATTACAGCTCTTCTATGGACTGGGACACCTGTGACTGGTACCACCCAAGCTGTGTGAGCTTCATCAAAGGTCCCAGTTTGCAAATAGTGCTGTTTTCTGTGATTTTGGAGTGAGTACAAGGTTTTGCTTTGGACATATACTGTTATTGTGGATGTGAAAAAGTATGATTGACTGTGTTGTTAGTCAGCCTATTTGTAAAATAGTTTCATTAAATTTGTACCTGACCTGTTTTTGAAACTTCCCTTTTTATTTTCCACTTTGTACCAGTAAGTTGTTCTCTGAAAATTTTCAGAAACAGTAGGAGCAAGTAGTACGGTCCCTTGAAAAATGGTCATCATATCTCTCATTTTCTACAAGTCTGACAAATCTGGCAGCAGGAGGGGTATGTAGAAAAAGAATACAGTTCATTTCATTCAAGTTATATTCAATATAAAAATAGGTACTGATTTCAAATAATTGGAGTGAAGTACTAAAGGAAAATTTCATTAAGAATTACATTTTTTCTGAAAGTTTTTCAAGTGATTATGGAATAATCCAAGATTAATTTTAGAATATAGCAGGTGATACAAAAAAAAATGTCGGAGTTAAAGGCTATGTTGAACCATTAACACTTCTGGGAATGTGGGGCATGATGTAAGAATCCCATCCACATGACCAAAGAGAAAAATTTTGAGGGTGCCATGATAGTCCCCGCACAAAATCTCCATGGCTATCATTAGAGTACCTAAAAGAAGAAAAAAAAGACAGTAAGGATGGATACAACAGTTGGTTATGCCAGTGATTTTAAAAAATGATTTACTCACAAGATTTGTGGGCTTTCTCCTTCAAACTGTGCAACAGAAACTTTGGAATTATCCTGACAAACACCTACAAGGCCACTGCTAAACATCAATCAAAAAATATAACAAAAATATTAGTATATGAAAACAGTTGACTGATTGAAATCTGCAAAAGGTAAGGTATATCCCAGAATTTCACTTACTTGTCTGGAATAGATTTCAATGAATGCACTGGCCTGTGGTCAAGCTGCAACTTGAATTTGATGTCACTTATATTTCTGATGTCAATAACAATTAGTTGCCCGCTAACACCTCCAACAACAATATTTGTCTCATCAACCCAAGCAAGTGATGTGAGGCCGACACCACATGGGTCCATAATCTCTGAATAATAATACCAATCATTTAGTGATTTCATGCAGTATCAACAAACAAGACGTCAGAACTGTCAAATATGCTTACTAGATGCAGGATTATCGTCTCTGATGTCCCAAAGAAGGGCAGAGCCATCACGAGCGCAGGAGGCAAAGCATTTAGATTGAGAAGGCTGGGCCCTAACAGACGTTACAATATGGGCATGTGCAGGAGAAAATGTCCGAGTTGAAATTAAGACATCCAGGTCCCAAACTTTAATACTGAAATAGTTAAGAAAAAGAAATTACCACCAAATAAACTTTTGGTCAGAGTCAGAATGTCAAAAACATTAAAATTAGTTCAAAGTACCTCTTATCTTGACTACAAGTTACATACTCTACTCCCTCTCCACCAAGATCATCAATGTCCAAAACAGTATCATTATGTTCAGACAAACTACCTTCGCCCTCCAGCTTCGTGGCTTCACCGTATTGCCTCAGTCCAATGACTTGCACCGCACCTGAATCACAGCCTACAACCAACTGAAGGAATATGTTAGTAATGTTGCAATTCATCAAACTTTTTTCAAATCGCAAGTGAGACAAATACCCTGTCAGGACATCTCATGAATCGCCCCACTGTGACACCACAATCCATTGAAGCACCAACAACACATTCGTCAGCTTGAGGTCGCCACGGTTTGTTGTTGTTGGCACATTGTGTTTCTTTGGAATTGAACACCCATATCGAGCCTGCCCAGGAACGCGACGTTAATTCTGACGTTCCGAGGAAAAGAGACTCTCCATCTGCAAGAAAACAAAGCAAAACATACAGTTTAATGACAAGCAAAATCAGTCAAAACCCTACTACTCAATACATTGAGAACAAAGGCAATGCACCGGTGAACAGAGCCTATCTGACACACACTCTTAATACATCGATATTTTTAACCTATACGATACGGAAACATGACTTTTGGAACAAATTACTTAAAACCCACTTTATAAACAGTGTCCACCCCAAGTTGGTTCTTTCTAACCTACCTGGACTCCAGTCAAGGAAGTCGTAGTGCTTATCGACGGCGATGGGGACAGGGCCCGGAGGCACGATGGGGCGTGGCCCCGCTAGAAAACTCGACTCCGACATAGCTTTGGACGCGAAAGAACTCATCAAAGATATGGTTTCAAGCCGGCGCGACTGATCAAAACAAACACGTGCGAAGTGCAAAGCCGCCGCCGCCTTGCGATGCGAGCGAAGCTATGAAAATTTCATAAGAACCCCGATTCATTAAGTAGAGTCCTAAAGGCCTTTAGGACTCTATTCGTTAAGGAGCGCCAATGTCAAAAGACTCGAATCGCGTGGGCCTTTTAGCTCAATGGTTCACATCACTTAACCATTAGAGGGGGTCTGGACACTCTTTGAGAACACGGATCGTTCGGTCGCGGAGGTTGGCCATGTGCAAAAACAGTGGATCGACGCGCGGTGGGATTCAAAACGCTGCGTTCTTGTGTCAAAAGTTGGACAAAGTCATCGTAGACCTGCTTCGGAGCTAATGGTGATAAAAGGTAAATAACAGCAAAAATAAATGAAAAATGAAGAGAAGCTTTAATAATTGACAGACATTTTTTTCACATGGATTGATGCTAGGTTTTGTCATCATTGTGTTGAGAAGCGCTCTTAGCTGACTCATACAGTTGTTTTCGTTTCCTCCATAACTCAGTTTGCATAAATTTCCTTGAATCTTCGGTTGCCTTCTTTTTCTGAACTTCTTCCGGTGTATCTGGTGAAGATAACCCTTCTGTTACATTATAATATACTAGGGTAGAGTCTGTATCTTTTAAGGCCATAATCACACTGAAAAAATAATGACAAAAAATAGAAGAAATCACAAAAACTGAATGGTTTGAGCATGTAAATCAAAACTCACCTTTTATTTCTTATAGGCAAAGTATTTTGTACTTTTAAGAGCCATTCGGCAGAAATACTGTGGGATGCAGGAAGTGGTAAATAAATACTTGGTTCAGTGTCCGTCGCATTGTCTTTCGCTGTTAGATATATTAAATCCAGCTCTTGACAGAGGGCGTATTGAAGATCCCACACTGCCTTCACTGTAACACACATACACAATCAAGGTAATCAAGTTTAAGTAGGCAATTAATGTAATTACGTCACTGCATCCGACCTTCTGCCAAATCCATGTAAACGGCAAAAGCAGCAGAAGCTGCCTTCATATCGCTGCAGCCAATCTTCAGAAATGTCTCCAGCTGCACAAGATGTGTACCAAAATTAGTTCCAAAGATTTTCCACTCTGTGGTTCGATACAGCATCAAGCACCAATGCAAAATGCACAAAACCCACAACTTAACTAAGCCCACACCAAGTTCTTAAAAAAAAGATTACAAAGATGTAACCTTTTCATCGTCAAATCTTATTTCATTTAATGATATCTTACCATAGGATGAATTTTAGAGCTCATTTCTATGTGAATAACCTAGAACGACTTGACAGTAAAAGAAAATAACGCAACTATGTTCAACGTTCATACATTTGGAAAGTGTTGGAACACAGCGTAAAGTAACAGTCGATGAGTTCGTAAAAGACTGTCATTAAAGCAGCATTTAGTTTGGTAGCCAAACACACACACCAAAAGTTTGTTCTGCTTTTTTCGTGTTGTTGGAAGTGAAAGGAATCAGAATCGGAATTTCTCATATCGATTTTGTTCCCGCCACTTCGCTAGGTATGAGACTGTTTCCTCTCGGAAAATTCACCCCGCCGAGGCGAAGCGAACCCAGACAGCACGTCGCGCGGCGCGGCAAAGCTTGTTGCCTATCCTGGCCCTGCGGGGCGGCCACCATTCTTTGCGGAATGCAGTATATTTTATGCAGTTTCGATCCTCACTCGATACCCAAAACATTGGAACGCAAATTGAATGGGATTTTCAAACGACCAGTCGTTTGTTCAGTCTGGCCGGCGGTTCCGCGAAATAAGTCTGCTAAGCATTCAGCCAGCTCGATGAAAGGCAGGCCAATGGAGCCGGTGTCGGAGTGTAAGTGTACCCCTCCGACCCAGAGTACCCCCGGGTACACAACGCCTAGGGCCAGGGTACCCTGGGGTACACGACGCCTAGGTTCAATGTACCCAGGGGTACAATGCGCCTAGGTGCCAGGCGAATTGTACCCCGGGTACAATGCGCCTAGGCGAAATGTACCCCGGGGTACAATGCGCCTAGGCTTATTGTATCCCCCGCCGGCCGGAGGGGGATGCACGTCGCCTAGGCGCAATGCATCCCCCCGGGTACAAAGAGCCTAGGCGAGGAGTATCCCCTCGGCCGGCCGGAGGGGGGTACAATAGGCCTAGGCGCAATGCATCCCCCCCCCCCCGGGTACAAAGAGCCTAGGCGAGGAGTATCCCCTCGGCCGGCCGGAGGGGGTACAATAAGCCTAGGCGTAATGCATCCCCCCCGGGTACAAAGAGCCTAGGCGAGGAGTATCCCCTCGGCCGGCCGGAGGGGGGTACAATAAGCCTAGGCGCAATGCATCCCCCCCCGGGGACCATTTAGTTTGAGAATAAGATCGGTCGAGAGTAGGGACAGATCTGTCACGAGTAGAGAAAGATCTGTCACGAGCCCGTTAGGTTAGGTTAGGATTGGTTGAACCATTTAGTTTGAGAATAAGATCTGTCGAGAGTAGGGTAAGATCTGTCACGAGTAGAGTAAGATCTGTCACGAGCCCGTTAGGTGAGGTTAGGTTTGGTTGGACCATTTAGTTTGAGAATAAAATCTGTCGAGAGTTGGGTAAGATCTGTCACGAGTAGAGTAAGATCTGTCACGAGCCCGTTAGGTTAGGTTAGGATTGGTTGGAACATTTAGTTTTAGATTATTAAATAGCCTTCCGTCGATTCAAGGAGAAACCAACCATTGCCGAATCACAATCCTTCGCGCAAAAGCATACTTCCTGGCTATCACCCCCCAAAAAGAAAAGAGGCTCATTTTCAAAATAAACACATCCAAATTTACTACTGATGAAAATGCATTTCCATCTCCAGCAGAATCCAGCTCAGCATCGAGGCCGAAGGCCTTCCCCTGGCTAGTATCCGGGGGGGATGCATTGCGCCTAGGCTTATTGTACCCCCTCCGGCCGGCCGAGGGGATACTCCTCGCCTAGGCTCTTTGTACCCGGGGGGGGGGATGCATTGCGCCTAGGCTTATTGTACCCCCTCCGGCCGGCCGAGGGGATACTCCTCGCCTAGGCTCTTTGTACCCGGGGGGGGATGCATTGCGCCTAGGCCTATTGTACCCCCTCCGGCCGGCCGAGGGGATACTCCTCGCCTAGGCTCTTTGCACCCGGGGGGGATGCATTGCGCCTAGGCGACGTGCATCCCCCTCCGGCCGGCGGGGGATACAATAAGCCTGGGCGCATTGTACCCCGGGGTACTTTTCGCCTAGGCGCATTGTACCCGGGGTACAATTCGCCTGGCACCTAGGCGCATTGTACCCTGGGTACATTGAACCTAGGCGTCGTGTACCCCAGGGTACCATGGCCCTAGGCGTTGTGTACCCGGGGGTACCCTGCGCCGACGGGTACAATTCGCCTCCTACACCGGGACCATTTTTGGCTAGTTGGCTTGAGAAACAACTTGCAAGTGAGTTGGTTCGAGACCGGCGCACTTTGTTGTACCGCGTATTTGGTGTGACCAGTGAGTGGCCTTCCCTGGGGCCGCGGGTGGAAAGAGAGTGAGAGCTGAGTCCGCAGCATGGAAACAGCACAGTAGCGAAAGCCGATGACGACGGCTGGGTGCATCTTCCTCATGGAGACCCGTATCTCATACGCTCGAAAAGGGCCTAGGTATCTATCCCAAGCTCTGCGTGCGATGCGCCCCTAGTGCTAGCGCCCCACCCCACCGCGCCGCGCCCCGCCCTGCCCCCCGTCCCGGTGCACCGCGCGGCGAGGCGGCGACACGGTCCGATGTGATGAAGGCCCCGTGGGAATTCCAAGCGCCAAACCGCTGTGCTGTTGCAGTCGATCCGCCCGACCGGCCCGGCTAGGCCCCTCCGCAGCCCCGCCGCCCCGGGCCACGCAGCGCCGAGCAGCGCCCCGCGCGCACTGCACTAGGCGGCCACCGTCCGGACGCGTCGACGTCGGCGAACAACAAGACGAACGAGCGTGAGTACGGAGCACACCGTCGTCATCGCTCTGCGGCAGGGCGGGATGCCGTGGTCTAGTGTCCTCGCCGGCGGCAGCGTCGCGGCGTCGCCAGCGGCCAGGAAGGCGTCATCGCCGCGAAGGGCGAGGGGCTTAGCGACTGCACAGCACCGCAAGCACTGCACAGTGCACCGCCAGCCGCCGCCACGCCCTGCCGGCCTGCTGGCCCTGCCTCCATGCCTGCGCCGCCCTGCGCCGCACTCTCGACGGTCGGATTTGTCGACCGACGGAGAGAAAGGCGCTGTTTCCGAACGGCGCGGAGGTGACTGACCACATGACGCACCGCGCCGCCGCGCCGCGCCCCGCCGCTCCAAACCGCGTCGCGACGTTGCCTTGGCGCTGCCTTGGCGCTGCCTTGGCGTGGGACGGCGTAAAGATACGACGGCGGAGGAGGACGCGACGGCCCGGGACGCGACAACAGCATCAGGCCGGCCAGCATCAGACCGGGGCGAAGGAGGAGGGGGCCGACGGCGACGCACGGCGACGCGTGTACGGCGGCGGACCCGCACGGGGCCGGCGTGGCGTGGCGTGGGCGCCGTGGCCCGGTCCTTGGTCGTCCGGACGCCTGTCCTGCCCTGCCCCTTCCAGGTACAGCACGCGGCCCCACCCCGCCGTACCCCGCGGCGCCTGGCCGCACCAACGCGTCGTCGTCGTCTCGTCGTCGTCCTTGGCGGCGCTGTGGCGGTGGTGGTGACGGTGGTGGAGGCAACGTCGGGACGGTGTCTGGGCGGCAGGGGCCACCCGGACGACCCGGGCAAGCCGGTCCGGGTTGGGGCCGGCGAGCAGGCCCCCGCGGCCCCGCGCCGCCCCGCCGCCGGTTCAGCCCGCGCCGGCCGCGCCGCCCCACCTCCACCTGACGTCGCCGTGTGCCGTCTTCGGGTCCGGGCCGGGCCGTCCGGGCTGGGCCGTCCGGCGGCCCTACCCTACGCAGCCCAAGGCTGCGGCGCTGCGTCGCCTGGACGTCGCTGCGGCGGCGAAGGCCCGACCCTGCATTCCCGAAACCTCTCCACGACGCCAGAAGCAGACGCCGCGCCCCTCGCCTCGCCCGATGCACCGGCCGTGCCTCTCCGGCGCCGTGCAGCGTCAGCGTTGCCAGCCAGCGTCTCGTGGGACGGCCCGGCAGGCCGGAGCTTGGCGTCGCTCTGGAGTCTGGAGGAGAGAAGGAACGCAGAATGCTGACCGCCGTTCTCGAGATGGACCGCGACGCCCCCACCCCTCCCCCTTCCTCACACGCTCAAACCAACACGCGCACGCGGCGCACGCAGAGTCGCAGTGTGCGTCACGACGCTCGCGTCCCATTTCAGCGGATTTCAGACCCCTCCCCCCCGTGTCGTCGAGCGACGCGACATCGCGATCCAAGTGGAGGCGCCCATCGGATCGGCGGCCGCAGCGGAGCGTCGCTGCGCCAGAGGGCCGCCCCAACACTGCCACAGCACTGCCACGGCACTGCCCCAGCCTTGAACCGCGTCGATTATCGCCGTCGCCGTGTCGTATTCGAATCCGGCTGTCGGGGACGCCCGGCCACCGCGGTCCGTCCCGTCCCGTCCCCACGGTCCCCACCCGACCGGGCCCCAACGCCGCCCCGCCGGCCGCCCGGCCCGGCCCCGCTGCAGCCCTACCGCGCGACAACGCCTTGCCTCGCGGCTTGCTCGGCGCGTTGGCGCGCTTACGCCGCGCACCGTGCCGCGCTCTGGCCTCGCCGTGCCTCGGCGCGACCCGTCCAACCCGCCCCGTAGCGTACCCGCCGCGTACCCGCCAGAAAAACAAGCGCCCCGCCTTTCTCCGTCCGCACCGTCGCGGGGCTGCGTGCGGGCCGGCGCCCAAACGCCCCGGGGAGCAACCCGGACGACGGCCTTTTCGGACGACGGCCGGCCCGGTGCCCCTCCGCGCCTGCCTGGCCGTGCCCGGCCCAGAGCCCCCGGCCGGAAGCGCCCGAGCGGCCAGAGCCCCGGCCGCCCGCCAGAGCCCCGGCCCAGGCCCGGCCCAGAGCCCCGGCCCAGAGCCCCGGCCCGGCTGTCGGGCAGGCCGAGCTGGCGGTGCTGGCGGTGCCCCGCGCGACGCGCTGGCGCCAGCCGGGCCGCCCCTTCACCTGCCGCCCCTCCCGCCCGCGCCTTGCCAACGCCCGGCCGTGCCGCCGTGCCCGCCGCCGGGCCCGCGCCCCGCGCCCCGCCACACATTGTCGAGGGTCATGTAAGCCGTCTTCAGGTACGCGTTGGCGTGGTCGACGTCCGGCGTCGCATTTTAGGTGACGATCCGGGTGAATTAATCAGCGGCAGGTGGCCTGGCCTGGGCTTGCCGTCAGCCTGACGCCGCGGGGCAACGCGCGCCCCGCCGACGCCGACACGGTCACGAACCCGGCGGCCAAGGTGGACAGATTGCAACAAATCCATTGAATTTTATGGGGAATTCAAGTGTATTGAACGCTGATCATAGCCCCGACGCGCCGTTCTAGTGTAGTACGTGCTCCGAGGATGAGCCCACACCCTTCGGTCCCGGCCAGCCGGCCGACTGAAATCCAGAATCTGGAGCGCGCAATTGTTACTCAATTTTCGGCGTGCGCGGACGGGGACGGGGACGACGTCGTGTCACCACGCCGTACGCCGTCCGCCGTCGAGGTAACGGGGCGAGGGCGAGAAAGCGCCGCGATCGCGATTTGCGGTGGAGTGGGCCGAACGCCCGAACTCCCGAACCGAACCAAACCACGAGCGCGACCTGCCGGCCGCTGCCAACGCCCCGCAATGAAAACTTGAACTCGTTTCCGGGCTTCCCAAGCGCCGCTTTTAATGTCAAAGTGCGCACCTCACCGCATCTTTGTACGAAACTACGCTCTCGTGAGATTCACTTAAATTTTGTCTTGACAAGCCGTCCTTCGAGACGGAAACCGGGCTTTGGAATGTAGCGTTCGGAAGGTTGGCATCAAAACCAACAAGTGTCTGCCTGTTGCAACTGCAACAAACACAAGTGTGTGGTGCTCTCCCATGATTTTACTCGATTTGTTTATTTACCCACGTGATAATTTTTACAAAGTCTCTCTAATATTGTCGTGTTAACGTCCCTGTGTCGCCTCTACCAAGGTAACTTGTGCTAGGTGTGACCGAATCCAGCGAGTGACGCTTTTATTTTGATAAGTTCCTCGTCGCGAGCTCGAGAGGTCCAAGGACTGTATGGACCTTGCACTTACCATATTTGTTAGTGAACCCTTGCTTTTAAAGGAGATTTTGTGGTGGATAATTTATGGCATTGTCTGAGGCCTCTGTTGCGTCGCGATGCGAATTTTGGTGAATCATCGCGTGTGAGCGCCGTGCGGACATGCCGATAAACATATCCTAACCTGCGTCCGTGTGGTGGATGTGTCCGTTCGCGCTCCCAATGGACCATGGCAGGGAGTTTTTGTGCTGTTATGCAGCACCATGTTCATGGCAACTCGAACAGAATGGCGTGTTCTTGCTGCGTGCGATTTTTCGTGATGATTTTACAGTGGAAATAGTGTAGTCTGTATCGTGATCAACAGGTGTCTGTTGGATGGCTTAGAATGTTTTGAAAGTAGATTTCTGTAGAAACTAGGAGCTGTACGTCGTTGTTTTCAAAGGCAGTTGAAAGAGAAAAGCTTATTCTTCTTTGACAAATTGTTTTATGTTAAAGAAATTTGTGGCACTTTACTTACATATTTAATTTATTGTTGCAGTTTCAACTGACGCCTCACTGTTACCATTTTGCAAGCTGTAAGTAAACTATCTTGTATTCATGTCTTTAAATATTAACAAAGTGCTAATCTATTAACTGTCTTTTTTTTAAATTCACAGATCTTATTTTGTTTAACGTGGTGGCAAGGGCTAGAAATTCATCAAAGTGAACCCCCTTTTTTGGAAGGTAAGCCCATAAACTTCGTGTTTCTTGCAGCTTGAAATTGTATAATTAATATTGTGTGTACTGAAGTCAAATGCATGCCATGACATGTAATGTCCCAAAAGAAACCATCAAAATTATTACAACTACGGAAGTTCACCACATATTTATTTAAAAATTCATCTGGGTTGCAGAACTTTACCTGAATGCATTACGTGGTACATCCAGCGGATTTCCCAGTTTGACTGCTGAATTTTTGGTGAGTCTAAAAGCCTTTTTATATGTCCAAACCGGAGATATTTTAGATGATCTTCTCCGTTCTGTCTGGGAACATTTCTACTCCAACAAGGAGCAGGTCGTTTGCCAGCCGCTGTAAAAGTTACACACTGGCAGTTTTTCCCTGACCGTTGCTTATCCTCTGGCTAACCGCGGGTTCAATGACACCCTCAAGTCGGCACTGTGATTCGGTTCGAAACGATCATTTGGTCGCACAGCGTCGCACACTGCTGTGTCACTCGTCTGGTTTTCGCGGTAGCGATACCCCGCGCTCCCAGCGACACTCGGCGTCGGCTGTCTCTGCCGCGCCGGGTACCGCCGCCGGTGCCGCCCGTGCGGCCCGTGTGGCCCGTCTGGCAGTGTGGCGGCGGCGGGAGGGAAGGCGTTTGGCGCGGATCGCGCCGTCCGGTCCGATCCGGCGCGGCGGTTTGACTCGATTTCGTCGTTTGCTCGCGGTTCCGACGCGATCACCGCGTCGTCGGTCGCGCGCGGCCGTGCGCGCTTTCGGACGTGATCGCGGCGAGAGACTGCGACGCGGGGTATCCGCGGCGGGTCGCCGTCGCAGCAGACGCCGCCCGCGGGCCGCGACTTGCGCATACTCCGCGCGTGCACTTCCCTACCTCTCCGGCGTGGCGGGCCGGGCGGGCTGCGCGTTGCTCGCGTTGCTCTGCTCATGGACGCGATCCTGCGCTCGACTGCCACCGTTTGGCCGTAAAACGCGTAAAACGCCTCCAAACAGGACCACGCCGAGGCCTGCAGTTACGCCCCGCCTCGCCACCTGCCCTTTGAGACCGCCTCCTGCAGACTGATTCCGAGAGTCGTTTTCGTCGCTCTGTCTCTCTCGCACTCCTGGGGCGTCCCGTATGGACGCGAAGGAGACAGAGCGACGAAAACGACTCTCGGAATCAGTCTGCTGGGGGCCGCGCGGCCGCGCCGGCCGACAACACTACACGTCCGGTATGCGCCTGGCGCGTTATGCCCGCCATTTTATTCGCGCAGAAATTTATCGTTCATTGGGACTGGGCTGCTGCCACGCTGCCACACGGCCAGATTATCGCCGGCTTTTATTATTCTCTCCACACTTGAAACTCCCTATAAACTGTGGCTGAGCCTGTGAACGCGGTGTGGCGTGGCGAGGCGTGGCGGTGCGGCGCGGGGTGAGGCGGTGGTTTGGCTGCCAACCCGATACTGCAATTTAACTTAACGCCCCCCCTCTCTCCTCGTTCCCCGGCCTTGCGATTGCCATTTGGTTCGCACAGGTGAGGGTGGCGAGCTCCCCTCTCCTCCGCTCACTGCAGCACTGCCATATTGACCCCCCTCGCGCCTCGCGCCTCGCGCCGCGCGTGTGTCAGATGGTGTCTGGCGCGTTTCAAAAACCTCGCGCGCCGCCACACTGCCGTCGTCGGGTCGCGCAGAAAAGAGCAAGGGACGGAGGGACCGCGTGGTGTTGGCGGTGGCAGCGTTCGGTCTTGGGGATGCTGCACTGTCGCTGCGGACGGCCCCTGCAGCCTGACTCGCTCTGTCTCTCTCACGCTCATGGCGCGTCCCCTGTAGGTGCGAGAGAGACAGAGCGACGATAACAACTCTCAGTCTGCTGTGTGCGTCGTCGACGCGTCGCTCCGTCTCCCTCGCACGGCGCGATGAAAGCAGTGTTCGGACCCACCCTGCTGTGCAGTGTGCTGCCCTGTGACGGCGAGTGGCCTGCGGGCTGCGTCCCAACGGGAGCAGCGTTCGTCGCGCTGTCCCTCTCGCACCCCATGCACCCCTCCGGGGCGCTCCGCGAGTGCGAGAGAGACAGCCTGCCGCTCCGCGCGGGCTGGGCTTGTCACGGCCCTGCACGCTGCGCTGCGCTGCGCTGCACCCCCCCCCCCCCCCCCCCGCCATGTGGCGCTGCTGCCCATGGGCCGTGTAACGTATTGTAATGTCCCGGATGTTTGGACACGCGACGCGACACTCGTCGAAAATCCCGGAGCAGCCCTTGAAGGGCGCGCCGCTCCCGGTGGCGGATCCAGTGCCGGCCTGAAGGAGGGGCAAGGTGGCAAACTTTTTGCCTGCAGACTGATTCTGAGAGTCGTTTACGTCGCCCTGTCTCTCTCGCACTCATGAGGCGTCAGGTGCGAGGGAGCCAGAGCGACGAAAGCCACTCTCGGCATCAAGTCTGCAGGGCAAAATGCGTGTCTTTCTGCTTACCTCTCAGGCGTTTATCAAGCCCCTCCCCTACCCAGTTCGCGCTGCGCCGCGCCCGGCTCGAGGCCCGGCTGCTCCCAAGGTGCGCCCCCACGTGGCCTTCCCTCGGCGGGCTTCTGGCCGCCGCCCTGCCGCCACCCGACGTGCCCCTCGATAGCCCGAGATGCTTGTTTATAAATACGGCGTATAGTTGCGCGATGAGGGACGCGTACAGGTTCCCAGAAAAGGGAAGGGGTGGGAAAGGAGCGGGCCGCGCGGCAAGGCGAGCCCTGGCAGGGCAAGCCGAGGGCAAGGCAAGCCGACAACGCGCACCGCGTCGGCCCTCTGGTCGGCACGTCGGCAACGCAACGCGCCCCAGGAATAGCCGCGGCATTTCACCGCGTTTGATGTACTGCTGCCGCGCGCCCCTTTTATTTGTGTATGATTTAGTGGTGAAATGCGCGCGCCGAACTGGCGGCGAGCTTGTGTGTGTGTATGTGTGTGCCGCGGAGGTGTGGAGCAAGGAGCGAGGTCCACACACTCGTCCCCGGCCCGGCCCGGCCCGGCCTGGCCGTAGAGTCCAGGACACTCGGTGCAGACTGATTCCGAGAGTCGTTGTCGTCGCTCTGTCTCGCTCGCACCTAAACGGGACGCCTCATGCGTGCAAGGGAGACAGCGACGAAAACGACTCGCGGCATCAGTCTGCTGGCCCGCATCGTCCTGGCCTGATGAACGTCCGGGAGGAGAGCGCCCGGCCCCAACCAGGCGCGGAACCAGGGGGGGGGGGATGGGGGCGTCGCCCGCCCCCCCGAAGGCGGCGAAGCCTTGGGCGAAGACGCCTGAAAGGTAAGGTAACTAGTCGCACTTAGCCCCTGTAGGTAGGCAACTTTTGCGACATCGCCCCCCACCCCCCTTGCACTGAGAAAACCTTACAAACTATTTCGGGCCTTACAAAGCAAAGCAGTTTGCAAGAACCAAGTATTTTGAGCATACATAAGTTTACAAAGACAATACTAAGTAATTTACGAACTATTTCTTCGTATGACAAAGTAAATTAGTTTGTACGTATGTACCCAGTAAATGTCTTACAGTGAAAGGCTGCACCAACATAATATGGTAGAAATTTTCTCCAGAATACCAACGAAATTCGTCAAAATCTCTATAAGGTACAGTGAATTCTTAATGGTATGTTACGAAGTCAGCTGCACCACCATAATATGGAACATTTTCACCATAATATGGAGAATCTTCACTGTACAACATTTAGAGTGTATGCCAGCGGTTCCCAACCTTTTTCGGTTCGCGACCCCACATTTGTAGCCAAAACTTTCCGCGACCCTCAGGAAAAATTTCGCGACCCCACGCGACCCCTCCTTTAGCATGCCTTTGTTACGGAGTGCGATTATCTGCCTTAGTTTGGGAGCAGTATTGCCGCAAAGTTGATCAAAACGGTCACAAATGTCTGAAAAATCGTGTTTTGGGCCGACTTTAAGCATTTACTGCGTCTGATCCGAGGCGGTAAATCGTCCTCCGTCAACGGGCAATTGGTCTTTAGACCTTCCTTTAGCATGCCTTTGTTACGGAGTGCGATTATCTGCCTTAGTTTGGGAGTAGTTTTGCCACAAAGTTGATCAAAACACGATTTTTCATACATTTGTGACCGTTTTGATCAACTTTGCGGCAAAACTGCTCCCAAACTAAGGCAGATAATCGCACTCCGTAACAAAGGCATGCTAAAGGAAGGTCTAAAGACCAATTACCCGTTGAGGGATGACGATTTACCGCCTCGGATCAGACGCAGTGGATGCTTAAAGTCGGCCCAAAACACGATTTTTGACAGACATTTGTGACTGTTTAGACCAACTTTGCGGCAGTACTGCTTCCAAACTGAGTCAGATAATTGCACTCCGTAACAAAGGCATGCTAAAGGAAGGTCTAAAGACCAATTACCCGTTAAGGGATGACGATTTACCGCCTCGGATCAGACGCAGTGGATGCTTAAAGTCGGCCCAAAACACGATTTTTGACAGACATTTGTGACTGTTTAGACCAACTTTGCGGCAGTACTGCTTCCAAACTGAGTCAGATAATTGCACTCCGTAACAAAGGCATGCAAAAGGAAGGTCCAAAGACCAATTGCCCGTTGAGGGAGGGTGATTTACCGCCTCGGATCAGAAGCACTGGATGCTTAAAGTCGATCCAAAACACGATCTTTTACACACATTTGTGACCGTTTTGATCAACTTTGCGGCATTTAAGCAGCCAGTGCTCGGCGTGTGGGCCAGCCGGGAAACCACCGCGACCCCAGGCGACCCCAGCCACCTCGCCGCGACCCCTTGAAATTTTTTCGCGACCCCATTTGGGGTCGCGACCCCAAGGTTGGGAACCGCTGGTGTATGCTCAAAATACTTGGTAAGGTTTTAAAGGGTGTGAACCCGTCTCTGGATCCGCCCTTGGCCTCAACGAGGTACGCCCTCGTCGCTCTGTCTCTCTCCCACACTTGGGTCGCGTGCCGAAGGCCGTAGGGGTGCGAGGGAGACAGAGGCGGGCGGACTTGGAACGGCGGAACGTCGCTGCAAATGGGAATTTGGTGCGCCGTCCGTGAGTCCGCCTGGTCGTCCGCCTGGTCGTCCGCCTGGTCGTCCGCCTGGTCGTCCGCCGCACGCAAATGTGGCTAAACGCCTTATCTCCGTCATGTCGAGTGGCGGGCCGCCCTGGCCTGCCCGGCCCGGCCGGCCCGCGCGGGGTATGTTTTCTCGCTAAACGGATTGTCGTTGCCTTCCTCCTAATTTTTCCCCTTTTCGTTTTTTGTGTCCCTCGGCCTCGGCGGCGGCGCGCGGCGCGCGCGCAAATCATTTATTGAAGTTGAAATGATGTCGTAATTGCGAAAGGAAATGGGAGCGGAAGACTGTGCCCGTCTGGGCGGCACGGCCGAGGCAGGCCGAGGCATGGCCGGTCTTTTTCCTGCCTATTAGGTGTTATTGGCGCCGGGGGTGTGGCTCAGTGGGCAGTCTGTGGGGAGCTGGGCCCGCCCCCGGCCCGCCCCCGGCCCGCCACGGCTCCACCCCCCGGCGGGGCCACGAAGGGGTTGCCTTTGTTTAAATCAAATCTCTTTATAGTCCGTGATTTGCTTGTGATGTTCGTGACGCAGCCACGGCATGGCTGGGCATGGCCACGGCGGGGACAGGTGTATCTCGCCGCCCCGAACCCAAATTACGGCCGCCGGCCTCGCTCAATGTTTGAAGAGGCGGCCACCGGTGTTTGCCGGCAGCCGCGCCATTCGGAGGAGTCGTTTCGTCGCTCTGTCTCTGTCGCACTCGAGGGGCTGTCCGTCAGGGTGCGAGAGAGACAGAGCGACAAGCCGATGTTCTGGATCGCTCCGTCGCAACCCTTTCCCGCGGTGCGCGGCCTCGGCCTCCACGACGGCGAGCTCTGCGGGCGCTGTGCGCTTGGCCGCCGAATTGGACGAATTGTTTCGGCCGCCCTCCCGTCTCGCTCGACTCCCACATGGCGGAGTTCGCTTTGCTTATCGCCCGATGCAATTGCACAATCGCCATTAGGCCGCGCGTTGCTTGGCGTTGCGCGTGCGGCGCGGCGGGCGTACCTGACGGACCGTACCTGTTCCGTATCGTATCACTGGGTATCACTTCGTATCACCACGAGAGGGTATTATCAGTCCGAAAAGAAGTGACGGCGCAGATAGGTGTGATTCACTACTGGCCGCGCCGCCGGCCGCCAGTCCTTGACACAACTTCTGTTGCTAGTGTGTGCGTGTTGACCGCGCGAGCGGGCCTGTGACTGCCTGTGACTGTGACGGCCTGTGACTTGTCCGTGACGGTGTCCGTGACAGTGTCCGTGACGGTGTCTGTGACTGCGCTGCATCCTGGGATCCGTACGCCGCCTCGCAACCAGGCGACCCTCGATCAGCTCGAGGGTGCAGTTCCCTCGCAGATTTTTTACAGGTTGGTTATTGACAATTTTGATTTCCCCCCCCCCCCCCCCCTGCCGACGGCCGAGGTCCTTGCATTCGCTGTTGATTTTAGCGGTCAATTGCAGTTGCTCCCCGGCAGACTGAGAGTCGTGTTCGTCGCTCTGTCTCTCTCGCACCTGCACGGGACGCCCCACGGGTGCGAGAGAGACGGAGCGGCGAGAACGACTCTCGGAGTCAGTCTGCCGCGCTCCCCGGCCGGCGTGCCCGGCGTGCGCCACCCGGCGCGACGCGTCGCGAGCCGCGAGGGTGTTTTCATAAACACTTGATGATTGCTGGATGGCGCGTCGATTCCATTCGATTCCGCGGCCCGGCGGGCTGCCTCTGCTGCCTCCCGGCGACGCCGCCGCCTCTCTCGCATCCTCTGGGGGCACGCGCCGCGCGTGCGAGAGAGACGGCGCGACGAGGGCGCGCGGTTCGGATGAGCCTTGCTGGCTGCCGCTGCAGACTGATTCCGGGAGTCTTTTTCGTCGCTCTGTCTCTCTCGCACTCATGGGTCGTCCCCTATAGGTGCGAGAGAGACGGAGCGACGAAAACGACTCTCGGAATGAGTCTGCTGGCTGCCTCGCACCGCCGGATGGCGGAGGACCCTCGTGGCGCCCCTTCCCTTTTACAGCGTGCTGCCTGGCTGCTGCTGCACTGCCGCGCTGCACCGCGTCGCGCGCTCTGCTTGGCTCTGCCGCTCTGTGTCAAGTGACCCGCGCATCGCCCTGCGCCCCGCCGCGCCCCGCCGCGCCCCGCCGCGCCCCGCCACCCGCGCGAATTTCCCGTTTCTGTCGCCAGTTGGGCCTCTACGCCGCCTGATTCCGAAGCATCTTATCGTCGCTCTGTCTCTCTCGCACTCGTGGGGCGTCCCGTACAGGTGCGAGAGAGACAGAGCGACGAAAACGACTCTCGACATCAGTCTGCCGACTCCGAAGGATCGTTTCATCGCTCTCTGTCTCTCTCGCACCCCCTGCGGAACGCCGCATGAGCGCGACAGAGACAGAGCGACGAAGCAATCCTCCGGGAATCAGACGGGCGCCGCATCGGTGTCGTCGCTCTGTCTCTCTCGCTCTCCTCGTTCCGCCACACTGGTGCGAGAGACAGGGCGACGAAACGCGGCCCGCCGAGGCGCGAGCGTCGCGGCCATGTGAGCGAGCAGGCAGGCCGGCTGCCAGCCTGGCGGGCCTGGCAGTGCCGGCAACCCCTTCGGAGGGGCGGGTCCGCGGCGGGTCCGCGGCTCGCCAGGGGGTGGGGCCGTGTTATTAGTTTTGGCTTATTAGTTTTGGCGGGCCGGCGGGGGGGCGGGCCGGGGAGTGTGGCCAGGGGGAGGGGCGGCAGCGGGCGGCGGGAATCAGAATTCGCGCGCTACTCAATCATACATACATAGTCGCACCGGCTCGACAACTTGGACCTGTCACCCCTCCCCCTCCCCCTCCGCCGCCCGCGGCGCGCGACGTGCAGTGCGCTTTTGCGGCCGGACGGGCAAACAGTGTCGCGGAGAGGTCGGGCGGCACACTGTGGCCCTCCCTCCAGCCGCGCGCTCTTGAACTGGTTCAGGAGGTCGGGGCGGGGGGCACACTGTCAGCCCCTCAAGTCACGAATTTGTATCTCGAATACAACTCATGTCCCCACCAGTGGATTCACTGAGAATCCAAACGCTATGAATGTAGCGTCAATTGGTGCAATGCTTTTGCGTTGCACATGAAGTGCAATGCCTTCCCATTCTCATGCATTATAGCATAGAGTATTTCCGGGACGCATTGCACGCGGACGTAAGGTGCAATCGTATTGGCTATGGCATTGCACTTACGATGCGCTCAGTGCATTGCACCACAGCGTTTGGAAACTCCAGTGTTGCTCTTTCAAATTGCAATTCATTGGTGGTGGATCAAGTGTGCGATTCGAGGGCGTCTTTGGCGACCGCGGAGCCGCTCAAAGTGTTGTTCAAACTGTGGCTGGCGGCGCGGCTGGCAGGTGGCGCCACTTGGCCGGCCGGGCGTCGCGGCGCGGCCGCAGCCACCGGGCACACCTTATCGAATGTGACTGTGCACGGCGCGATAATGAACGTGGAAACACCGTTGTGATAAGACGGCGCGGCGGCCGGCCGCTCCGCCGCTCGGTACGGCCGACGTACGCTCGGTGGACTGTGTCCTCGACTGACGCGCGCACCAAATGCCGCCGCCGGGCTTGACGAGTTCGAACAGTGCCCCGTCGTCACCCTGTCTCTCCGCGCGCTCGTGGGGCGTTGCTGCGTTCCGCAGCACAGTGGGCCAGAAGACCCGCGGTGGAGGCGGTCAAAATTTTAGACGCGTTTTGAGCTCCAGAGTCGCTAAATGGGACTTGAACAGAACGTGTGACCCCACCAATGGATTCCTCGTTCGGAGAGCAATCCATTGGTGGGGTCACACGTTCG
The DNA here is from genome assembly GCF_012932325.1 of Thrips palmi. Classification (NCBI taxonomy): domain Eukaryota; kingdom Metazoa; phylum Arthropoda; class Insecta; order Thysanoptera; family Thripidae; genus Thrips; species Thrips palmi. Next base: position 1,599,455 of record NW_023144635.1, read on the forward strand.
TTTCGAGTCCTGTTTAGCGTCGCTGGAGCTACAAAAACGCGTCTAGAGTTTTGGCCGCCTCCACCGGTCCTCTGGCCCACTGTGCGCGGGGGTGCGAGTGAGACGGAGCGACTGGACGATCGGGCGTCGCCGCGCCGCTCTCGACTGACACGGATGCGATTGCCGGCGTGACCCGGCAGGCCTTGCCGGCCGTGCCCCGTTTCGTCGTGGCATATCCAATGTCGTGCCTGTCCCGGCCTGTCCGCAATAAAGGCTCATTTTGTGATTCGTTGAGATTTTCTCTCCCTCTGTGTGTGTGTGTGTGTGTGTGTGTGTGTGTGTGTGTGTGTGTGAGTGAGTGAGTGAGTGAGTGAGTGAGTGAGAGAGAGAGAGAGAGAGAGAGAGAGAGAGAGAGAGAGAGAGAGAGAGTGAGTGAGTGAGTGAGTGAGTGAGTGAGTGAGTGAGTGAGTGAGTGAGTGTGTGTGTGTGTGTGTGAGTGAGTGTGGGTACGCGCTCGCATGTATACTGTACCCACTGCCGTGCGCAATGGCGGAACCTGTCCATGCTGCCGGTCGTGTGCGGCTGAATGGGATTTTATCAAATTATTGGCTGACCTCTGCGGGCTGCAGGGCCGCGCCGTGTTCGCCGGTAGAATAAGATAATGGGGAGTGGGGGGGGGGGGGCGGTAGGCATATTATGGAGATACGTTGACGGCTTGGTGTCGGAGTCGGAGTGGCCGGGCCTCGGGCTTGCGATGGGCAGTCTGAGAGTCGTTTTCGTCGCTCTGTCTCGCCCGCACTCACGGGGCGTCCCCTACAGGTGCGAGCGAGACAGAGCGACGAAAACGACTCTCGCTGCAGGCCATGGGCCGGCCGTGGGCCTGCACGACTGCGCATACACGGCGGAGCGGCGGAGCGGGCCGCACAGAGGACAGTGTTTGCTCAGCCTGCACAAGAGACGAGCACCGTGTCTGCAATCAATCCGGGATGGGGCGGGCCCGGCCCGGCCCGCTGGATTGGATTGGATTGAATTGGTTGAAACGTACTGCACCGGCGCGCCTCGCCTCCGTCACCGCCTCCTTGTGGCTGGCTGGCTGCCTGCCTGCCTGCCTGCCTGCCTGCCTGCCTGCCTGCCTGCCTGCCTGCCTGCCTGCCTGCCTGCCTGCCTGCCTGCGCCCGCCTGCCGCCTGCCTGGCTGCCTGCCTGCCTGCCTGCCTGCCTGCCTGCCTGCCTGCCTGCCTGCCTGCCTGCCTGCCTGCCTGCCTGCCTGCCTGCCTGCCTGCCTGCCTGCCTGCCTGCCTGCCTGCCTGCCTGCCTGCTTGCCTGCCTGCCTGCCTGGCCGCCTGGCGCCGCGCGGGTCGGCGGGGTCGCGGGATTGGCGGTCGGCAGCGCAGCGGGTTGATTTCGAGCACGCTGGCGTCTCTCTCGCACTCATGGGACGCGCCGCAGGGGCGCGAGAGAGACGGAGCGACGGGGGCACTGTTCGGATTCGACTCACCGAGCCCCTGGGGCCCTGGGGTCGACGCGCCCCACTGGACAGCATCCCGAGGACGCCACCGCAAGGAATGAGTCGAACACAAGTCTCTCATCGGCCGGCCGTGCGACCCACTGGACCTATACTGTAGTGTAGCTACCGGAGGGGGGGGGGGGCATCGATTGCTATCCTTAGCAGACTCCCTCCCTGCCTCGTGGCTCATGCACGTGCAAGTGAATCATTCCTGATTCGTTGTAGAACAGCATCCCTACCGAAAGTCTGGGTGTTTTTGCCGAGGGGGCAGCCACTCTAGAAACCTTGTGTCCCCTTTGCGCTAGAAATCTCTGGGAAATCTGAAATCTTGACCCAAAAAAGGCCAAAAACAAGCTATTTTTGGGCGGAATATCGGTTAAAATCTTGCAAAATCCGACGAAATCTTTAGCCTTAAGAAATGTCCCCTAACATCCAATGTGGTTGCCCCCTCGGTTTTTGCTTTACACGGGGCCGGGCGGTTGTTGTCGCTCCGTCTTTAGGATACTCACTCACTCACTCACTCACTCACTCACTCACTCACTCACTCACTCACTCACTCACTCACTCACTCACTCACTCACTCACTCACTCACTCACTCACGCTCACTCACTCACTCACTCACTCACTCACTCTCACTCCTCACTCACTCACTCACTCACTCACTCACTCACTCACTCACTCACTCACTCACTCACTCACTCACTCACTCACTCACTCGCTCACTCGCTCACTCACTCACTCACTCACTCACTCACTCACTCACTCACTCACTCACTCACTCACTCACTCACTCACTCACTCACTCACTCACTCACTCACACTCACACACACATACACATACACACACACCCCGCGCCACGCTCCCGCCTGCACCCGCCCACACGCATATTCTGCAAACACTAAGGCGCTGCCGTGCGCGCTGGCTCTTGCCTGGCTTCATTCCGAACGGCCGATCCGTCGCTCTCTCTCGCGCGAAAACGGAAGGCGCCCTGTGCGTGTGACAAAGACAGTGAGAGGCGGCGTGCAGGGTGCATCACGGTGATTGTGGCTGCGCTGGTTGCACTACTGCCGTGTGCCCGCGCGCTACGTATGTGGAGGCCCTGCAGCCCTGCAGGCTGTGTGGCGCTATGCTGGCGCTATGTGCCGCGCGGTGCAGTTAGGCTGATTGCCAATCCAGAGGCGCGCTGGGCACGCCGTGTGGCACGCCGTGTGGCACGCCATGCCACGCACGGGGCGCGGCGCGGCGCCACTGGGTGGGAGTGAGTAGCATCTATCGATTGCAACTATTGCCGCCGCCGCGTTGGAGCGAGCGAGCTGGCACGGTGGCGGTGGTGCGGGATGGACGCATGTCTCTACGCACAAGCATGCAGGCAGGCGTGCAGTAGAGTCGTTTTCGTCGCTCTGTCTCTCTCTCTCTCTCTCGCACCTATACGGGACGCCCCATGAGTGCGAGAGAGACAGAGCGACGAAAAAGACAATCTGCATCGGTCTGCAGGCAAACAAGCGGGCAGCCATGCAGGCAGGCAAGCAAGGAGTAGCAAGCAAGCAATAGCAAACAAGGAATAGCAAGCAAGCAAAAGCAAGCAAGCAATAGCGAGCAAGCAATAGCGAGCAAGCAATAGCGAGCAAGCAATAGCGAGCAAGCAATAGCGAGCAAGCAATAGCGAGCAAGCAATAGCGAGCAAGCAATAGCGAGCAAGCAATAGCAAGCAAGCAATAGCAAGCAAGCAATCGGGTTGCCAGGGAGGCAGGCAAGTGGGGAAGCAAGCCATGCAGGCAAGCACAATCGGGGGGTTGAAACACGATGAAACGGATAAAGTGGACGCAGCGAATGAATGGCCTGAATAAACGAAACGGCGTAAAGTGCGGCGCGCTGCAACGTGGTGCCCTGACTGGCACACTGGCAGCGGCCATTAATATCAATACGCGCCATATAATAATGGGCCAGCCGCGCAGCACGGCGCATAGCACGGCCTGACGGACCTGATAGCGTTAAACAATAATTAGTCGGTAATTGGCCGGTAATGCGCTGATTGAATTTACGCGCTCGTAGAGCAAGCGGGGCAAGCGGGGCTAGCAGAGCGCCAGCCGGCCGCCCGGAAAAAGAGGAGGGGGCGGCGCGGCGGAATGGGGCTGCACACTGAGAGTCGTTTTCGTCGCGCTGTCTCTCTCGCACCCATGCGGGACGCCCTATGAGTGCGAGAGAGACAGAGCGACGAAAACGACTCTCGGAATCCGTCTTCGGTCTGGTAGCTGGTGCTGGGTCTGCCTTCTCCTAGGTACGACCTTTTAACGCACACGGCCCCCCCCTCCCCCTCCCCCTCCCCCACACACGCGGGTGCGCCGTCCTCCAGGTTGTGCAGGCGGCGTCGGCGCGCACGCTGCCTTGCTGTACGCAGTATACGCCGCGAGGACCGAGGAGGGCAGGAAAAAAAAAAAGACACTTGTATGCTTTCATATAGATTGCGCGTCGGTTGTCGGGGGCCCTCCTGTAGTGGTTTGTGGGCGTCTAGGCGTGGCCCCGTGGCACGCCGTGGCACGCCATGGCACGTCATGGCACGGCACGCGCACCGCGTCGTCCTCATCTGGGACCCGCACGGCCTGCAGGGCCTGCGCGGGGGAGGGGGCGCTCTATGGCGCTTTTATTCGGGTCCCCGTACGTGGTGCGTGCGTTCATCGCGGGGATGACGTGCATGTCCCGCGGCGACCACTCCCTCCCCCTCCCCCCTCCCCTCCCCCTCCTCTTTCCCCTCCTCTTTCCCCTCCAGATTCCCCTCCCCCCAAAACGCACACCTGAAGGATATGCGCCGCAAAAGACTGCCCCGCGAAAAATGCGGCAATGTTTGTGACTTACCTGCTATACTGAGGGCGTATTTCGTCCCCTGCCACCTGTCCTGCCGTGCACCGCCGTGTCCGACTCGGTGGCGCGAGGCGGCGAAGGCGAAGAATGGCGTGGCTGCGGCGACGCGGGGGCGCGGGGACAAAGGGCCTGGCCAACCAGCGGCGAGGGCGGCGCAGCGTAGCGCAGCGCGGTGTCTTGTCTGAAATAAAGTCCACCGTGTACTTCGGCTGATATGCCCGCGCGCGCGGTGTGGAGGTGGCGCGGCCGTGCCGCGTGGTGCCGTGCCACCCATCAAAAGGTTTCCTTCGCCGAGCAAGGGGCGCGAGTCCCATTGTCGGCCGCGCCCCTCCCCCCGCCGCCCCCACCCGGCCGAACGAAAGGCTCGGAAAGGGGTGAAGGCTTTCATCTGGCACGGCTGTGTAATGTGTGGCGAGAGGTCTTGACTAAAGCAGCCGCCCCGCCCCGCCCCGCCCATTGCCTTTGTCAGCGCGGGGCTAATTCCGCGACGGCCGGGAAGGACTGCAAGGACGCGGCGGGACGCGAAGGGCGCGACGCAACGCGGCGCGACGCTGCGCCAGGTCTGTGTGTTTGCCCGCTGGCCGGATGGCGGGGCACAGTGGGCCAGAAGACCGGTGGCGGCGGCCGAAACTCTAGACGCGCTTTGAGCTCCAGAGTCGCCAAATGGGACTCGAACCGAACGTGTGACCCCACCAATGGATTGCTCTCCGAACGAGGAATCCATTGGTGGGGTCACACGTTCGATTCGAGGCCTGCTTAGCTACTCTGGAGCTCAAAACGCGTCCGGAGTTTTGGCCGCCTCCACCGGTCTTCTGGCCCACTGTGCGGGGCGGGGCGGGGCGGATAGTCGGGCCATTTGCCTAGACACGAAAAAATGAGGCCGGGCCCGGTTGGAGAGCGGGCGAAATTATTGCAAATCCGTCGGGGCGTCAGCAGGCACTGCCAGCGCCAAACGCAGCATGCACCCTTGACTCTATTTTTCACTGCGGCAGCACGCCGCGCCGCGCCGCGCCACCCGGAATGACTGTCGCGCTAAGCTATTACCGTCGCGTTTTCCCCGAACACTGCACACTGTGAAACCTATACGCGCGCCGGGCGACAACGCCACTTGGAAAATAAAATCGAGCAGCGCGCTGTTGACGTCCTGCTGCCACTCTGTACTCTGTGGCACGCTGCGCTCTTAATGAGACCAATTTGTGCAAAGCGCTGAAACGAAGTGTGTGTGTGTGTGTGCGCGTGTGTGTGGGGCGCGTGTACGATCCACTACAAATTTACTGGCGTGAAAAAACGCGGTGATCTAGTCGACGAGGGGGCTGTGGCGCCCTGCTATGCTGGTGTGGTGGCTGTTGCCGATCCGTTGGTGGCACTCAGCACCCTTCATACCTGTACTAGCGCATTGGGCTGGCATGAGGAAAACGCGCCGAACACACACACGCGCACACTTACACACACTCACACACACACACACACACACACACACCTACACCTACACACACACACACACACACACCCACGGACGTGCAGTGCAGCAATCGGCGCGGTTGTGCGAGCAAGGGAGTGCCCTCGGAGCCCCCTCCGCCCCCTCTGCCCCCCCTCCCCCTTCCCTTTTTGGGTTGGCATGGAAAATATTTCCGGTCGCTGCAGCCCTTTGCGCGGCTCCGTTGTAGTACTCCGTTGTTGTCGGTGGCGCTCGCTCTTATCCTGCCCCCCTCCTCCCTTCTCTCTCTCTCGGCGTGTCACGCGTCGCGCGCCGCCCCGGTGGCCCCGCCAAAACTGCTGCTGTATTTTGGTTGGCTGGTTTATTGAGTCGGTGGCGGTCGGTGCGGGCGTCCATCCGCCGTGCGGCGGTCCTCGTGGCGTCCTCACCGTCCTCGTCGTTCACGTCTTCCTCCTCGTCATCGCCGTCCTCCCCGCCATCGCCGTCCTCCCCGCCATCGCCATCCTCCCCGCCATCGCCGTCCTCCCCGCCATCGCCATCCTCCCCGCCATCGCCGTCCTCCCCGCCATCGCCATCCTCCCCGTCCTCGCTGTCCTCCCCGTCATCGCCACCATCACGGTCATCGCCGTCCTCGTCGTCCTCGCGGCAACCTGACACGTTTTTCCGCGCCATTGCCGCCATGCCGATGCCCACATCATCGGCTTCCGTCCATCCCGCCCTATTAATTCCTGTATCAGTGTCGCGGACCATAAATAATTGTGACTGCGGCGGCGCTGCTAGCCCGGCCGGACGGCGGCTGACTGGCAGACTGGCGGCCTGGCTGTGCCGCGGGCAGCGTCCGTCCGGAAATGGCGTTTTTGGCCCCGCTGCGCTGATTTCAATGCGGAGTTTAAAATGGCGGCCGGGTCGTGTCCGTCAAGGGGCGCCGTCGTCGGCCGCCCCTGCTCGACCTCTCGGACCGCCTCTGGGGCCGTGGGCCGCGGGCCGCGGGCCGTGCCTCTTCGGGAACCCCTCGCCTCTCGGCCCTCTCGGCCCTCTCGGCCCCGGGGGATCAGTTGGTGTGCCCAAGGTATCACCGCGGGGGCGGCGGCGGAGTGGCGCGCGGCGGCGGCGGAGTGGAGTCACAATGGATCGGAAGCTTTGCGGGGCCCCGGCAGGGCGAGGCCCCGGCGGGGCGTGGCAGGGCGTGGCAGGGCGTGGCGTGGCAGGGCGTGGCAGGGCGGGGCGGGGCGGGGCGGGGCAGGGGTCTCAAGTCGCGCATTGTGACCCACATAATAGCGGGCGCGGCGTGGCGACGGTTGCCTGCTGCAGCAGGGATGCGATGCGAGTGGCTGTCGCTAAGTACTTCCTACAGCGAGCGGCCCCCGCCCCGCCCCGCCCCGCCCCGCCCCGCCCCGCCCCGCTGCACGCCGCGTCCTTCTTGGCCCCGCTCGCCATGTGCCGCCAGTGCCGCTGCCGGCGGCGGCGGGGCCGCCAGCGCTGCCCGGTGGCCGATGCAAATTATTGATTGCGGGTCGGGCCTCGCATCGGAATGATGTGAAGCACTATCGTTAATCGCGGCGAGGGAAAACGGAAAGCGCGGGAAACTGGAAAACGGGAAATGCGCCCCGCACACCGGACTAGTCGCATTAGTCGCGGACGGCCCTTTTTTCCGGGCGGCAGCTGGCGGCGCGCACGCGGCGTGTCACGTTTTTGTTGTTGTTTTTGCCGGTGTAGTCCGCAGGGCCGCAGGGCTGTCCTTTCTTTTCCGAGCGTGTCGGGTCGAGAGTCGCGACGCGTGGCTCGCGCGTCGCATCGCCGGGCGAGGGGGAGTCTCCACGCCACGACGCCCGTCCTCCCCGCGATGCCGTCCCGTCGAGCAGCCCTGCGCGCCGGGTTGCCTGCCCGCCAGGCTGGCCGCGCCGACCACGGAGTCAGCAAGACTCATTCCGAGAGTCGTTTTCGTCGCTCTGTCTCTCTCGCACTCATGGAGCGTCCCGTATAGGAGCGAGAGGGGCAAAAGGACTCTCAGTCTGCACTCAGTCGCGACCGTCTTCCGCGCCGCGCCGCCCGTGGAGTCTTTCTCCTCGGCCGAAGCTGAAGGCTAGTTTAACACGTTGGCGCCGTTTCCCCCACACCGCGCCATGCAGGCCGTGCGCGCCATTGTAAAGCCATTTCTATGCAGCTGTTGCCAGCGGCAATTAAAGTGGCGCTCACTCACACAGAGACAAAGACGGACCGGCGAACGGACAGGCGTTCACACACGATACGATACGCCCCTCTCGACAGACAGACAGACAGGCAGACAGACAGACAGACATACATACAGACAGACAGACAGGCAGACAGACAGACAGACAGACAGACAGACAGACAGACAGACAGGCAGACAGACAGACAGACAGACAGACAGACAGACAGGCAGACAGACAGACAAGGCGGTACGCGTTGGCCGGCTCCCGAACGCATCTGATGCGATGCGATGGCTGGAATACATTATTGTCCGGAATGCGTCTGTCGCGGCTGGTCGGCCGGGACCAGCAGCAGCGCATCGGCAGTGCGGCCTGGGGCCTCGCATTGGTGCCATGCATTGGTGCCCCAGAGAAATGCCAGCGGCGGGGTGCATCTGGCTGGCTGCTCGGCCTGCCCGCCTGGCGGCCTGCCCCGCCGGCCGTGGCGTCGCCGCAGGCCTTGCCGCAGGCCTTGCCGCAGGCAGGACCTCCTCCTGGCCGCACCGCACGGCAGCCGCAGCATGCCGCAGGCCTGCATGGAGGCCGCCATGGCCGGCCCGCGAGCTCGGCAGTCCATGGGCAGTCCATGGGCAGTCCATGGGCAGCACCGCGCCGGCCGGCCCGCAACGACGCGCGGCATTTTGTGCGGTTGGGCGCGGCGTTCTCATCGGCGCGTGGGAGGCCCTGCTGCCGCACTGTAAAAAATTTTGACACGAAATTTCGTGTTGTGGCTAGTGAAACGCCCCTTCTTAGTTATACTTCTAATGAATTTCGTGTGCCAGTGGCAATGAAATCTCGTTCGCCATGGCACACGAAATTTTGTTGGCCACTGGCGATCAGAAGGCTTCTTCCTACGCCAAATGGCAATTTTTGAGTCGTGGCGCTGGCAAGGATACTCGGAACCAATATTGTGAACTTTCTAGTTGTGGCGAGGAGAATTCGTCTCGGGCCGATGAAAAAAGCGGCACGAGCGGTCGGCATAGAACCCGAAACTTCAACTTGGATGTCTTGTGCCCTGACCCCTCGGCCACCGCACCGCTGCTTGGCAGAGCGCTCGACGGAGCTTCATCATGGACTCGCGAGGACTAGTCTGGCCACCACCAGGTGCGGCGAAGCAAAGCATCCTTCCCTTAGCCACGACTTGAAATTTCATAACTGTCGTCAGGGTAGGATGCCTTTTCAGTGCCACACCTATGATTTTTCTTCGCCAAGGGGCTGTTAAATTTAAAGTCGTGGCTGAGGGAAGCATCGTTTTGTTAGCCAAGCGGTAAATTTCACGTTTCGAACTTGGAATTTCATAAGCCACTGGCACTATAAATTCACTGTCGCGGTTTGGAAAGTGACCTTTCCATAGCCAGTGGCGCTTTAAACACACTTTCGTGTCTGGCTAAGAAAATTCAAGAAGCCATTGGCTACATAAATTTAATGGTATTTTTTACAGTGCGCTGCTGGACGGGTGTCCCGCAGGGATAAACGCGGGGCCGGAGGCCGGGCCCCGGCCGGGCCGCTCGGATTGGCGTATTGGTCACGATCGCCCCGCCTCGGCCGCCTCGGCCGCGCCTCTTGGCCGCCCCGCCCCGCCCCGCCCCGCCCCGCCCCGCCCCGCCCCGCCCCGCCCCGCCCCGCCCCGTCGTCGTGGAGCCCCGCTCGGTGGGAAACGACGCAGGGGTGTCCCGGTGCACCGCGGTGGCGCCGAGATGCCAGTGGTTAGCGCTTCCCCCCGGCCCCGCCGTGCCGCCCCGCCGTGCCGCCGCGCCGTCCGGCCCGCGGCACCGCGTCGCGCACTCGATATTATTGGCGTTTACGCCGCGCGGTAGCGGCAATGCTAGCGGCTTGGTAGCGCCACGGTAGACTACTGCAGCGCGATGCGAGCGTTTTGTAATAATGATCGAAAATGACGGTGTTGGCGGGTGAGCGCGGTGCTGCTGCTGCTACCACCGCGACGGCGGCGCGGCACGGCGCGCTAGGCGAGGCTGCACCCGGGCTTGCGCAGCCTGCGCACGATGCTAGCGGATCGGAGGCCGTGATGAGGCGTTGTGCGCGGGTAAATACCGACCGGCACGCCCTCGGCCCCGCCCCGCCCCGCCCCGCCCCGCAACGCCACGCCAGGCCTCGCGGGGCTGCAGCGCAGCAACGGCAGGGTTGGAGGAGAGGGAGGCGCATGGGGGATGTGTACCGTAAGAGTTTCGGCCGGGGAGGGAAGGGCGTGTTTAGCCGACGCCTTGCTCTTGGTCTTGTTGTCGTCTTGGCGCGAATCGGCGAGTCGGTGCACCAGGGCCACCAGGGCCTCGGCGGCGTCCCCTTCCCCCCGCCGTCGCCGCCCCCCTTAATGACGGGATGCGCCCAATGGATTAGCAGGGGCCGCGCCTTGCGCCCGGCAGACCGATTCCGAGAGTCGTCGCGCTGTCTCTCTCGCACCCATACGGGCCGTCCCATGAGTGCGAGAGAGACAGCGCGACGACTCTCGGAATCGGTCCGCCGGCCGCCCTGGGCGCCTGGCCCCGCCCAGCGAGTCGCGCCTCGAAAATCGGCACATTTGTGAATGGAGTTAATTTCCTGTGGCGCTTGCTTTAATGAGGAAGCGAGTAATTGGCTTATCGCCGCGCTGCCCGTTGCCCACTGCTGAGGGCGTCCGTCCGACCCGAGCGCCGGCTGGGCGTGCCCCTTCGGCGTGCCCCTTCGGCGTGCCCCTTCGGCGTGCCCCTTCGGCGTGCCCCTTCCACCCCCAGGTGCGTGTTTTGTTTTCGTTTTCGTCGCCCGGGCCGCTGGGGGCGCTGGAGGCGCTGCAAAGAGTTGATTGGAAGTCGCGAGTCATTTCCGCCAGCCTCGGAAGTGCAGCGGTGCCGGCGCCACGCCGCCGCGTCTGGAACACCTCTCGGTTTGATGCAATTCCAGGCGCCCGGCCCTGGAATCAAGTGATGAGCGCTCTGGATCAAGCCACCCGGAACACGTGAGTGTGTGCGAGCGCGCGCTTGTGTGTGTGTGTGAAGATGTGTGTGTGTGTAGGTGTGTGTGTGTGTGTGTGTGTGTGTGTGTGTGTGTGTGTGTGTGTGTGTGGGTGTGTGTGGGTGTGTGTGTGTGTTGGGCACACAGAGGGCTAGGAGCAAATGCAATATGGAGGCTGTGTGCCCGTCAGGTCCATATTCTGAGCAATTAAGGTCATTTGCTCGTCCAGCGTATGTCAGACGGAGATCATGTCATGACAATTGTGCCGGTTAGCTCCATGACAAGGTCGCCGCGAGGCCGCCGTCGGAGCACGTCCGCGTGCGTAACGCCAGCCGCGCAGCCGCGCACCGGTGCGCCGAGTCGGCTGCCATTTTTCGCCAGTCTCTTTTTCCATTTTTTGAGCCCCTCTTCCCTGCATTGAAGTCTCTTTGCGGAACTAAGTAGAGCCTGTGCGACTTTGCTCTGTAACTTCTCGCCATTGCCGTGGTAGTCTCTGGTCTCACGCACGCACATTTACACACACACACACTCACACACGCACGACGGACACACAGACGTCATGATGCGCCCCCTGTTGACTTATCGGAGCGTGGCGGGGCGGGGCGTGGGTATTAAGCCGTTATGGCGTTACGGTACCGCGCGGTACGCCGCCCCGCCGCACCCCGCCCCGCCCCGCCCCACCCCACCCCACCCCACCCCACCCCGCCACTGGCGGTCATTAATGCAGAGCGCCGCAGGAATGCGGTCGGCCAGTCCACCCCATGCGCGTCGTCGTCATCCCCGAGGCTTCTTTCCCCGGTTCCGCCGCCAGCAGACGGATTCCGAGAGTCGCCGTTTTGGCCGCTCTGTCTCTCTCGCACTCACGGGGCGTCCCGCACTGGTGCGAGAGAGACAGCGCGAGTCGGCCGTGGAGGACGAGGGAGGCACGGAGGCCGCTGATTACGGGGATGACAAGCCGTTCGGGTCGTCCTTTAGTCCTTTGCAATGACAGCGGAGCGTTTGCAACGCCACGCGCATGGCGGCATTTCCCAGGGCGAGCCAAAGCCGAGGCAGCCGAAGGCTTGGCCCCGTCCGCATTGCCGGTATTGCCCCCCATACTTAGTGCCCCGCCCCGCCCCCGCGGCCGCAGAGTATAAACACAGGCACGGCCGTTCTGATTAAATGAAATTTATAATTGTGTGGACGCCGATCGGGCTTTGGTCCTTATTGCCGGCTGGCGGGGCCCGGCCGCCACACAATCCAGTCTGTGTTTAGAGATCTGCATCCGTGATGCGCCGAGTGCGTGGGGGAGGCCTGGCTGCCTGCCCGGCTGTCCCGCGCCGCACCGCGCCGCCCCCTCCGCCGCCCCGCCGGGGCTGGCAGCCCGGCTAGGCCAGCGAATAGGTGGGCAGCGTGATTGCGCCGTAGCCAGTCATCAAATATTTTGATGGGCCCGTGTTGGTGTTGAGGTTTGCGCGCGGCGCGGCGGCAGCGGCGGCAGCGGCAGCCAATCCCGTGCTTTGTTCCGCGCCACGTGTTGTTATTGGTCGACACTGTCGGAATCAAAGCGACGGCCCGAACAGGCCGGCCAGGCCCGACGGACTTTCGCCGTTTACCTTTCTAATCCGGGCTGTGATTGGTCCAAGTCGCGCGCCGCTCGCCGCGGCTCTGTGGAGCTCGTGCCGGCAGCCAGCGGACACCGGGCTTCACGCGTACGAGGGACTCTTTTCGACGGGCTACTATGTGTCATTTACCGTATGCACAGCACTGGTAAAACTAAAGCGTAACTCTATCTATGCTTGACTTGAAGACGCTTGAAATGAAGCGTAGACTTGAAATTCCCCCATGCATTTAGATAGGGGGAATCTTGGTGGATGAGCCTGTTACGCTTGATTTCAAGCGTAACGAGATTACGCTTGAAAACAGAGGGTAATACAACGCTTTAGTTTTACCAGTGAGGCATAACAACCATCAAAAGTTGTTCCGTGGCATCAGCGGTTCATTACATGATACTAGTAAAAAATATGGGGTCTTCAGTTCTTTCCCTGTCCAGTTTTTCCCCGCACTGACGCTGATAAAAGCATACTCATGCATACTATTGAAATAAGGTAGAGAGAATGCCCAAGAAAATGCCGTGGTCATGATCTCCCTGCGGGCTACCAACCCATCATACCCCTAACTTAAAACCTTGAAACGGCTGCCAAAAATAACTTTTACCCAAAGTATGCACAAATTTTCACATAATTTACACCTGCACAAAGACGGCACTAGTACTTACATGAACATCAATTGTGTGGAAGCCAAAAGTTGGCCCAAATCAGGATTTCCAGACATTCAACGCCGTTACCCGGCTTCTAAACCTGCAACCCGCACGGATAAAACCTTACGAAGTATTTTGAGCATATGTAAGGTACAAAGTATTCAGTTTGTTAAGCGAGGAAATAGTTCGTAAATTACGAAGTATTTTCTCTGGAAGCTTATTGTATGCTCAAAATACTTTGTTATGACAAGCTTTGTAAGGCCGACAATAGTTTGTAAGGTTTTGGGAGTGCGATTCCACAACCTGAGAGCGGTGCAGCGGATGGCAGAGTACCTGGGGGAAGTCCAGCCCGGGTAGGACAGCGTATTAAAGTGCGGCTCGAGCAATACGGTAAACATGAGGTACCACGACCGCGGCACTCCGCGGCGGACGTACCCGGGAATCAATGACGGCGCGCTTTTCCTTCCAGTGGCGGAGCCGCGCCGCACGGCGTCATGCAGTGCAGGCGCGCTCCGCCCTGCTCCGCCCTGCTCGCGGCCAGCTGTCGCTATTTCACATCAAACATGGATGGGCTGCCTGCCCTGCCTGCCTGCCTGCCTGCCTGCCTGCACACGCCGCCGGGCCGGGGCTTCTCTCTGTATTCCCCGACGTCCCCGACGGCCTGCACTGCCTGTGGGCAGATTGATTCCGAGAGTCGTTTTCGTGGCTCTGTCTCTCTCGCACCTGCAGGGGCCGCCCCATGAGCGCGAGAGAGACTGCCGCTCCGCAGCGGCGACGACACGAAGGACACGAGGCCGCACAAAGCCCGGAGATTTGACCCACTTTTGTCGCGGAGTCCGGGCGGGGGCGCGGCGCGGCGCGGCGCGGAGGGGTGTTAGTCCGTAGTTGGGTTTACTGTGTGTCTGGAGGAGCAGGCGGGGGGCTGCCGCCGCCGCGCCAGCTCCGGCAGAATTTAATACGGGAGCCGGAGCAGGGAAATTATTTAATTAGAGTTCCTATTATGATAATGGAATGAGGCGCTGGTCTATACCCGTCACTACCAGCGCCGCGCCCCACCCCACCACGCCCCGACCCGCCGCGCCTCCTCGCTCTGACAAGCGGCGGGGCGGGACGGCGCCTTGGCCTCTAGATTGCCCCTGACCTTTCCTCGTTGCGCGAGGAGTGCGTCACACCTAAGGAGTAAGGAAATTAATTAAATTTGGAGCGTTTGGCTGCGAGGCTCTGCGAGGCGGCGCTAGTGCGTCCCTTCCTTCCGCCCACGGCGTGCCCCCGCCTGTGGCGCCAGCAGCGCGATAGAGGAGGAAGACGCCCTGGACGAGCACGAGCAGGACGGTCGCGGCCGGCCCTCGCCGAAGTCCCGGGAGAGCCGCGCTCCCACGGCAACGCTCTGCCCCGCGCTCCCCGCCCCGCCCCACCCCGGCCAGCGGCGCCACAGGGAGATGCGCGGGCGGGGCGGGGCGGGGCGGGGCGCCGTGACCTCCCCGTTGATTGGGACCGTCGGAAATCGCATCCTTCGTTTGCGGTTCTTTGGCCGCTGCCACGAGGAGCTCATCACGGCAATGAGTGGCCACTGCTGATATGTTTGATCCGACTGGAGTGGGTAATCCGCGGTGCTTCCGGCCAGTCGTGCCGCCCGCCCGCCGCCCGATGTGCGCGCTAGCTGCGCCCCGAGGCGCCCCGCGGCCCAGGCGGACTCATTCCGAGAGTCGTTTTCGTCGCTCTGTCTCTCTCGCACCTAAACGGGACGCCCCGTGAGTGCGAGAGAGACAGAGCGGCAGAAACGACTCTCAGAATGAGTCTGCAGGGCCGCGGGCGCGGAGCCACGGCGCGATGCCTTCTCGTTTGGTGCACCGCGGAGCAGCGCGGCCGCAGACGAGTGTTTACGAGAGCGCTTATTGAAAACGGGGGGCGGGGCAGCCCTCGCGGCCCCTGGCCAGGGCGGCCAGGGCCTGGCCCTCGGTCGCGGCCCCGCCCTCGCGTCAACCTGACTGCAATTTACACTCGGAACGTAAACACATTTGTAATAATGGCGAGGAATGGGCGTGGCGGCCGCCGGCAAGGCGGCGGACCGGCGGGGCTTCCCTTCCACGGCCCGCCTCGGCCTGCCCCTGGCCTGGCCGGACGTCGAATTTGGACCTCCAGTGGCGACGCTAATTTGTGTGCAGTCGGACCGAGGCTGGCTGACTCGCTGGGTGACTAGCTGACTGGTTGACTGGCTGGCTGCCTGGCGGGCTGCCTGGCTGCAAGCTGGGTGGCGCGCGGCGACCCCCAACCCCGACGACGACGTCGAGGGCGGGGGGTGCGAATCTTTGACCTCGGCGATGACCTCGGCGACGGCCTGCATGCATCTGCCCTGCGCTGGCCGCTCGGTCCGCTCGGCCGCGACGCGTCCTTCGGCCTCGGGGTTCGCGTCCTCGCTGCCGATATGCGCGGCGCCGCCGGGCGATGCCGGGCGTGGCGCTGCACGGCGCCTTCTCGCTCTGCTGCTTCTCGCTGCTCGCTGGTTCCCCCTAAATATTAGATGGCGCCTCCAACTCTTGTAGCCGGGCCTGCAAATAATTCACGTTTTCGTCTCCCTCCACATCTGCCATTCTGCCGCTGCCCCACCCCTTTGCCCCCCCCCCCTTCCCGCCGTCCGCCGCCTCCGCCCGCCGTCCCGGGGGCCTGCATACAAGATATTATAAAAGTAGGTTCTGTGCTGGTCTCCCCGTCTGAATATTGCAGAATAGAGAACCGCCACCTCCTCCTCCTCCTTCTCCTTCTCTTCCTTCTGCTTCTCCTTCGTCGGCTCGCCGGGCAGCCGCCTGCATGTAGCCCTTCAAAATGCATCGGCAAAGTTGCAGCGTGTGTTGAAGGCGCCGCACCCCCAGTAGCGCAGTAGCGCCCCGCCCCGCCACTAGAGTTGAGGAATGGGCCAGCCCGGCCGGGCTGCGGACTGCGCAGCGCTACCGCCAGCCCAGCCCAGCCCAGCCCGGCCCAGCCGGCCCAGCCCAGCCCGCGGGCTGGCGGGCTGCTGCCTCGGCTCGGCTGGGGGGAAGACGGACAGACGCGGATGACGAAGACAGTCGGGCACCGGGCCGGGCAGCAAGCAACGGGACGGGAGAGCGAGCTAGCGAGCTGCCTGCGGCGTGGCCCAGCTTGACGCTGACGTCACCACGCTACCGACAAGCGCGCTCGGAAATTTGAATCACATTGCGAATTGCAACTTTTTGACGAGGCGAGGTGCCCTTCCATGGTTACGATATACTGTTTTCTTACGCTCTGTTGTCATTCATTCAAAATTTCGTATCTCGTCTGCCCCCTTCCCCCCGGCTACTTCGGCCAGCACGCCGGCGGCACGGACACGGCTCGGCTCGCCCGGCGGCCGCCGCCCGCCAGCCAGCTACCCAGGCCCGGCCTCGGCCTGGCTCGGCTCCGGCAGCCCGCGGGCTGAGCCGAGTCCATGGGCTCGGCCATCTTCGGCTAGCCCAGCCACCTTCGGCGACACAGACTGTCACAGCCGATACCACCGCAACAGTGGCGCTGGCCCGCCGGGCCAACCCATTCCTCATCTCTACCCGCCACGCTCATCTGCATGGGGTGCAGTATGTGGGTCAGGCGGGGCGGGGCGGGGCGGGGCGGGGCGGGGCGTGCTTCGGCGTGACGTGGTGCTCCGCCATCGCCAACCCGCAGTCTGACGGCCGTGGAGACGAGTTGACCCCGCCGCTGGGGTGGTTTAGCGGAGGCGGCGCGGAGCTGTTTACGTTTTGTTTCTTTTGTTGTTCTTTTTTCCCCGGCGCGGCGCGCGGCTCTCTGGCTTGCGCACGGTGAAGGGCGCGCGACAGTCCACAGCCCTGCCGACGGCGACGTGTGAAAGCACTCGCCGCGAGCAGCCAGGCGGCGGGGAAAAAATGCATCACCCTGTCCGTCAGGTCGGCGGCAAGAAGCAGGGGAGTGGCAGGGCACGGCACGGCACGGCACGGCGACCGGCACGGCGTCGAAGATGCGGCGGAGGTAGCGCAGCAGACTGATTCCGAGAGTCGTTTCCGTCGCTCTGTCTCTCTCGCACACGTGGGATGTACCTTGCTGGTGCGAGAGAGACAGAGCGACGAAAACGACTCTCGGAATCAGTCTGCTGCAGGCGGCGGCGGCGCGGTGCAGCCGAGGTTCGGGGGAAGGGGGCTGTGTTTTTGGCGGCAAGGTAAACGCGTACACTGCAATGGAGGATTAATTATCAATTCATGGCGGCGCGGCACGGCGTGTTGACTCCCGCCGCAATCACTCGGCCGGCCCCGCGAGCCCCGCCAGGACGGCGAGCACGGCGGGCACGGCCGCCAGGGCAGGGCCGCATCAATTTCTGTCGGATCAGCGAGGTTTCATCACGGCGGCTTTTCACGGGGTGCCACCCCGCCCGCTCGGCGCTCCGCGCTCCGCCCCGTTGCGATTGGCAGTGCGGCGCGCGCGGCTTAGCGGCCTCGCCGGTCACTGCACCGTAAACGCCGCGGCGCCGTCAACGGCCGTCGGGGGAAAAATAAAGAGCCCCGTCCTAATGGGCGGCCGAGGTGACAGGCGCGCACCGCGGCGCCATATCGCCGGGCCGCTGTCACGCGCCGCCGCGCGACGCGCTGACGCCGAGGTGTCGCGGACGACGCCGACGTCGCGCCGCCGCGCCGCGCGCACCGCGACATGTGGGTCAGCGGCGTGCCTCTGTTTTCCTCATCTTCCCTGGAGGGTTGGTGGCGAAGTGCTATGCACGGCGGCCGCGGGGTCGGACTGTCGGACGCGCCAGCAGGCTGAATCCGAGAGTCGTTTTCGTCGCTCTGTCTCTCTCGCACCGATAGGGGACGCCCCATGAGTGCGACAGAGACAGAGCGACGAAAACGACTCCCGGAATCAGTCTTCAGGCTGTCCGCGAAAAATCTCCGACTCTCTCGTGTAGGTGCCAGAAGGAGGGGGGAACAGCTTCCCACATTCATTGTACAAAATTTGACCACATTCCACATTCAGGAGGCATAAACGCCTGTAAGTAGGCAACACGTGTAGCAAACACGCCTGAAATCTTGCACACTCTTGCACATTCACACAATCATTGTACATAAAATTTGACAGTGGGTCACCCCTCGTGCAAGAAAGACAGAGAATGACTGTCGGAATGAGTCTGCAGTGTGTGTGACTTCCCCCTTTGGGGGGCCGGGTTGGGTTGCCGGGCCCCGAATCCGCGTCGCGCCGGCGACACGTGTTAACACGCCACCAGAGGAAAGAGCGGCGCAATGAATGCGAATGCAGTGTGTCGGACTAACCGGCTCAACAAAGTTTGAAACATGCATCCCCCTGCGAGGGCCGCGCCGTGTGTGTGTGTGTGTGTGTGTGTGTGTGTGTGTGTGTGTGTGTGTGTGTGTGTGTGTGTGTGTGTGTGTGTGTGTGTGTGTGTGTGTGTGTGCTGGCGGTCGGGCGGTCGGCCCGGGGGCGGCGCGGCGGGGGAAGGGGGAAGGGGGAGCCAAATGAGAGAAAGAAAGAAAATGGTGGCCGGCCACGCGCCACGCGCCACAGACCTGTTGCTGGTGTGAAGCGTTTGGCGGCCTGGCCCGGCCCGGCCCGGCCACGCTGCTGGCCCAGTGGCGCGTGGAGGGGAGCCCGCTGAAAAGTGCGGCGGTGGTCTGACTCTGTCGCACCGTCGTGGGCCCGGGGATTCCGTCGGTCTGTCTCTCTCTCCAGAGAGAGAGAGAGAGAGAGAGAGAGAGAGAGAGAGAGAGAGAGAGAGAGAGAGAGAGAGAGAGAGAGAGACGGCGTGCTGGCCCAGCGCTGCAGAGGGAGCCCCTCGCACTGCCCGCGGCACAGCCCCGCGCGGCGGGCAAGCCTACCTACCCGGCGGTACCGTTACCATTACCATTAGAGGCTAGCACCCACGCCGGGCCACACTCTCAGTCACTCTACCCGAGCGAGGCGGCCAGCAGTCTGATTCCGAGATTCGTTTTCGTCGCTCTGTCGCTCTCGCACTCATGGGGCGTCCCGTTGGAGTGCGAGAGAGACGGAGCGACGAAAACGACTCTGAATCAGTTTACTGCGGGCAGGGCGGCCGTTCGCGGTAAGGCTGCCGGTAAGCAGTAGGCAGGCAGCGCAGGCCTTACCGTGTACTGCGCTGCTCGGCTTCCACGTTCCAGGGAGCAGACTTCCGCGGTAGCGACGTACCCGTCACCGGACACACAAACACACAAGCTTGCAAGTCGCAGTCCTTTGCACTGTGGAGTTAATCTAAATGGGAGCTCTCTTTCCCTCCCCATCTCTTTCTCCCTCTCTCTCCCTCTCTCTCTCTCCCTCTCTCCCTCTCTCTCTCCCTCTCTCTCTCTCCCTCTCTCTCTTCCCCTCTCTCTCTCCCTCTCTCTCTCTCTCTCTCTCGGTTTCGGCGCACTGGGGGCTTGAGACGGACGGGGCTGGTCGAAAGGTCCGTTATTATCGTAGCGTTAGTCGTTTCCGCGGGATGGGCCGGCCGGCCAAAGCGAATGTCGGCGTGGAGCGAGCGGGGCGGGGTGGACAGACGTCGCCGTCGTCGCCGACCTAGCCCCGGGCACCGCGAAGAGCAGGCCGGCCCGCTACACTCGAAACTGGACCGCGCCGTGCGCTTCGGCCTGGGGGCTGGCTGGGCCGGGCTGGGGTTGAGGCGGCGTCCGCGTTTTCCACATAAAGGACTCAAGTGGAGCCAATCAAGAGAAAGGCCGTGCTGTCCGTCTGTCTGTCCGCGGGGATTGAGTTGGCCCCGCATCCTCCTCGGCTGGAAAGGCCAGCCGGCCGTGCCGTGTGTTTATCGATGAGGCTCGCGTCGTGATGACGGTGGACGTCGCGGTGGCCGGCCCGGTGGCCGGCCCGGTGGCGCTGCAGGCCGCGGAGAGTGTGTCTCTCTCGCACTCGTGAGGCGCGTGGCGGCCGCCAGGGGTTCGAAAGAGACAGAGCGACTGTTCGGAACCGGCCAGCAAGGCTGGACGATGCCACTGGGCGATGCCACTAGGCGATGCCACTGGGCGATGCCACTGGGCGATGCCACTGGGCGATGCCACTGGGCGATGCCACTGGGCGATGCCACTGGGCGATGCCACTGGGCGATGCCACTGGGCGATGCCACTGGGCGATGCCACTGGGCGATGCCACTGGGCGATGCCACTGGGCGATGCCACTGGGTGATGCCACTGGGTGATGCCACTGGATGATGCCACTGCGGACGGACTCCGAGGGTCGCTTTCGTCGCTCTGTCTCCCTCGCACCTCTGCGGGCCGCCTCATGGTCGCGAGAGAGACAGAGCAACGCGAAAACGACTCTCGGAATCAGTCCGCTGATGACGGCTTCGGCAATACATATGCAGCTGTCCGTGTGTAAAGGCAGCCTTGCCTTCCCAGTGTAGCGCGTCCTCATTTCACCGCTTTTATTCGAGCTCCGCCGTCGGAAGGACGGGGTGCCCGTGTTCGACGACCTGGCGACGCGGATCGAGATTCAGGAGCTGCGAAACAAAGTCTTGCTGCTTATTGTTGCTGGTGTGTGCAAGCGTTGCCCGCTGCTCGATTTGACTTTTCCAGTGTGCCGTCGTCGGTCGCTCTGGCATCCCCCTACCCCCGTTTTCCGGGCCGCACAGCACACAGCCTCGTGACAACAATGACGATGATGATTATTTTTTTCCCCTTGAAAGCTGCGGGGGAATAATTCGCTCTTTTTCCTCCTCTCCTCCTGCGGGCGAAGGGTTAAATGCGACTCTGTCCCTCCGGACGCGCGGGGGCGCGTGTGTGCGTGTGTGTGTGTGTGTGTGTGTGTGTGTGTGTGTGTGTGCGTGCGTGTGTGTGTGTGTGCGTGTGCGGGCCTTCGCCTCGGGCTCGGCGATCCCCGGCGCCAGTTTCTTTCCGGCTTACAGCATTACGTGCATCCACTTGTCTTTTTCTCTTTGTGGTGCGCCGTCCGTCCAGTCGGCCACGCGTCTGCCGGGGGCTCTCCGGGTCCGGGGCCTCCGGTCGGCTCGGCCTTATTGTATTAGTCGGGGCCATCGCATTGCTCCTCGGCCGCCCCGGCCGTCCGCCGTGCCGTACTACTCGGATACCGTAATGCGCTCGGTCAATTTTCGCATCATCAAGTATGCATGGCGCAGCCTAGCGCAGCCCGGCGCAGGCCGGCCTTCGCGCGGGCCTTGTAATGGTCGGGATGTCGTCTATCGATTTTGGGCGCGAGTGTTGCGGCACGAGGCACGAGTGTACAGTCGCGCGAGTGTGCGGCGGCGCGACGCGAGTTAGTTTTGCGCGAGTTTGTGGCGGTGCGAGTGTTCGGCGCCGTGAGTGTTGGGCAACGCGAGTGTTGGGCAACGCGAGTGTTCGGCAACGCGTCGAGTGTTCGGCAACGCGAGTGTTCGGCGCCGTGAGTGTTCGGCTGCGCGAGTGTTCGGCGGCGCGAGTTAGTTTTGCGCGAGTGTGCAGTAAGCATTAGCACGAGTGTTCGGCGGCGCGAGTGTTCGGCGGCGCGAACTGTTCCGGCAAGTTCTGGTGGAGTCCGACCGCTCGCTCGGTGTCGGCGGGGCGCGCTGGGGCACGGCCGGGCACGGTGGAGCGGCCAGTGAATTGCCTAGTGTGGGCTGAAGGCTGAAAACCGCACGGGGGAAGATGGAGGGGTGGAATGTCGTGTAGTGCATGCACACTGCATGCACACTGCATGCGCTGCCAGCCCGCCTGACAGCCAGCCAGCCCGCCAGCCAGGCGGCAGGGGGAGGGGGTTGTCACATTATTGAGCAGCCCCAGTTAGAGTCATAATACAGGCCGGCCTTGATTAACGACAAGTTGAATTTCCCCCTGCAGTGATGGCACCGAGAGGGGCGGAACGCGCAGCGGGGCGCTGGAAGGGGGGGCTTTTCTGCCCGCAAGGTTGCCCTGCCCCCACCTGCCCCCCTCCATTGCAGTGATCTTGCTGGCTGCCAGCTCGCTGCCGCACGCTGAACATATGGGGAAGCGAACGAGGCTTTAGCGGGGCGTGGCGGGGCGTGGCGGGGCGTGGCCTGCCTCCACCTACACCTGAATAGAGCCTATCCGAACGCTGGCGTATAGCAGGCGCGGCGCGGCGGGGCGGGCGGGGCGGGGCGGGGCGGGGCGGGGCGGGGGGCGCGGGGCGCGGC
Source organism: Thrips palmi (assembly GCF_012932325.1). NCBI lineage: Eukaryota > Metazoa > Arthropoda > Insecta > Thysanoptera > Thripidae > Thrips > Thrips palmi. The sequence continues at coordinate 1,621,749 of NW_023144635.1, forward strand.
CGCTGGCCATAGCCGTGCATACAACACCGGTACAGCGCAGTTGTTTCAGTGTGTCGGATTTGTAGGTCGGCCGTGCGTCGCGCAACCCCCCCCCCCTCCCCCCTCCCCCTATCTGGCCTAGCCAGCCCCCCACTCGGCGGCCCCCTCGTCCATTTTTCCTCCGTCCGCTCCGCGCGAAATCAGTTTGAACCAATGGCGCGGGCCATGAAAAGTGGATGAAGGGGGAATTTTGGGCCGCCCCGCCCCGCCCCGCCAGGCCGGCTTATTCCGGCTGCCGATAATTGCATCAATCCCCGGAAGCCCCGCCGTTTCCGCCCGGATTACTCCAGAGACTGCTTTGCGTACCTCCGGAGGTACCCGCGCCGGTAAAGGGTGGCGGAGGTCACTTTTTCTTGTTCTTGTTGTGTGTTTTTTCGTCTGCGGGGGCACTGCTCTCGCTCCGAGGTTTTCATTTTGTTTGTGTTCCGCTGTGACGTCGCCGCGCCCTGCCTCCAGTGCGCCGCTTTGGCGGTCTGCTCATCGCGGTGGCGGTGGGCACCCCGACGGCGTGGACGGCCTGGAGGACCTGCAGCGGGAGGGGCGTGCAGGCGGGGCGGGGCGGGGCGGGGCGGGGCGGTGGTCCGGTGCTAGCAGCCCGGCACACACGTGAGATTTATTGGCGCAGTTATCATAGCTGAGTGCGGGGACCAGGCCGGCCAGGGCATGTGACTGGGCGGCCGGATTCATGCCGCGGCATAACGAGCAGCGTGGCGGCCAGGGCCTCGGCCAGGGCGCCGCGACGCGCCCGTCTCTCTCTCACTCGCGGGGCGGTGCGCGCAGGTGCGAGAGAGACAGAGCGACGGAACGCGGCGCGGCCCCGGGCCGCAGCGCGCGGTGTAGCGCCGCATCGCCGCGACGCGCACCCGCGTGCCGGTCGGCTTGGAGTTGGGAGGGTTGAGGTAGGCGCGCCGCCCTTCCGTTACGACGTGTCTCTCGTCGTCTCTCTCGCACCTACCGGGACGCCCCACGAGTGCGAGAGAGACAGAGCGATGGAAGTGACTGCCGGTCCGGCACGGCCGGCCACGCGCGCGTCCTTCTCCTCCTCCTCCTCGCTCGCCTGCTCCGCTCCGATGTGAGAATCCAGCAGCCTCTGTTTATTTGCATCTGCAGAAGCCAGAAGCCACCGGAAACGGAGCGGTAATCCGGATGTGCGAAAGCCTGCCTTAAGCCGCGCGCTCTCCCTCTCCCCCGCCCCGCCAGCAGCCTCCCCGCCCTGGGCCTTGGGCGCCGCGCGCGCAAACCATATACCCGGCATAGCTGCCATTGTTGAGGGCGCATCGCTGCATGTATGCCTCCCCGCCCCGCCCCACGCCTCCGCAGCCCGCGGCCCTCATCCCCTTTGTCGCAGCTTTTACGATTGTACTGTTGTAATTGCCCGTATTTCGAACGCTCGGCGCGCTGCGTCGTGGCTGCGTGGCTGGGCGGCGCGCGCACACGCATTGTCGCCGAAGTTTCCCGCTGCAGTGGAACGTGGAATGCACCTGATCCCCGGGGAAACGCCCGCCCATCCTCCCCTGCACACACACTACGCACACATCCTACTCACACTAGCGCTCACACACGCGCACACTCTCAAACTCACACACAACACAGCACACACACACACGCACACACACACCGGCGCGAGGATGCAGTCGGGGTGCACGGGGTGCATCGTGGCGCCCGGAGACGGAATGAAAGCAGGCGCCGATTCAATTTCCGGTCATTGTGATGGCCGCGGTGATGATCGTGATGGCGGTGCGGAGGGGCGCCGGGGCGTTGCCGTGGCGTTGCCGGGGCCGGCGTGACTTATGTATGCCGTTCTTGACCGCCACCGGTCGTGGCCATGGCGATGGGGATGATGGCGCCGATGCACCAGGGCCGCGGTGCATGCGCGCGCCTTGCACGGACTGTTGTGCAGGACTGTAGTAGGCCCGGCCCGGACTGTAGTCCCGGACTGTAGTCCCGGACTGTAGTCCCGGACTGTAGTCCCGGACTGTAGTAGTTCCGAACTGTTGTCCAGCACTGTTTTCCTGGATTGTTGTCCAGGACTTTTGTCCAGCGCTGTTGTCCAGGACTGTTGTCCAGGATTGATATCCAGCAGTGTTGTCCAGGACATTTGTCCGGGACAGTACGTAGTCCAGGAGGACCGAAGTCTGTAGTCTTGGACTGTAGTCGTTCCAGAACGTAGTCTCGGACTGTAGTTGTTCCAGACATGTGGCAGGCGTCTGGCCGGCAGTGACGTGGGTCTGGTTCGCCTGGTGGCGCCTCTCGTTAACGTTGCGGCGCAAAGAGGGGCTGTGTGGCGCCGCCCCGCCCTCGGCCCCGCCGGCCCGCCGCCACGCACCACGCCGTCAGCGTCCCCGGACCAATCTAATCTGTCCTGGCGCGTCGCCGACGGTGCGCTCGCCGCTCGCCAAATGGAGCTGCATTATGGGCTGCATGGATGCATGGGGCCGTGGGGCGCCTTTGCCGCCGACGCTGCGCCCCGCCTGGCTGCCCGGCAGCCCCGGCCGGCCGTGGCGGCGTGGCGGTGTGGCGGTGGCGGCACGGTGAGCGATGTGGCCAAAAGTAATAAATCCGTCGACCACAATGGGGCGGTAGGCCCAGGCAGGACAAGCACTGATGGCCCGGTCGCCGCGCCCCGCCCCGCCCCGCCCCGCCCCGCTGTCCAGTGCGTCACGGCCCGGCACGGCCCCGCACGGCCCCGCACGGCCCCCATGCGCGGTGCGCACGCGGTGCGCACGCGGTGCGCGGCCACAGCGCACGAAGGGACGCTGATTATCGACTCGAAGGCCTCGCGGCTTCTGTTTGTTTCCCAGAGTGTACACACACGGCGCCTCCTCCTCGCCCGTCTCCTTCGCGTCGCCGCCACTGCAGCAAAGCGCCACTGCACTGCACAATTCGGGATTTTCCAGTGTCGTTTTATTCTTTGCGAAATTACCGCTCCGCGTGATGCCGCACGCGGTCATTACGTCCTCGCCGTGGCGAGCCGCGCGCACGAGGCGGACACGTGGCGCCTGGCCTTGATTGGCCGCGGATGAGCCGCGGAGCCCGCGGAGCCCGCGGAGCGATAGGGGCGCCGCTACGCCACTGCCTTGGCCACGCCGTCGCCTACGCCAACAACACTGCCTGCTACTGCCTACGCCACTGCCTACACCACTGCCTACACCACTGCCTACACCACTGCCTACCGCACGGCCTACCGCACTGCCTACCCCACTGCCCACCCCACTGCCTACCCCACTGCCCACCCCACTGCCTTCCCCACTGCCTACCCCTCTGCCTACCCCACTGCTTAGGAAATGATGTCGGCCTGGAGAAATGCTCTCGGCCTGGTACTTAGCCGGAAACCCAAAATATTTTCCCGCGACCCTAAGGTTGAGAACCCGCAGCCTGTGCCGTGGCAGTCGCCCCGGCTTGCTCTGCAGCGAGTCCAAGTCGCACACAACACCCACCATGGTGAACGAGGCCGCCGCGTTCTAGCACGGGGTGCGGCTGTAGTGCGGTAGCAGCAGCGCGCGCGTGCGGCGAGGTTCACTGGTGGTGCGGGGCTGCCAGCAAGGAGGACGTCTTGTTGCCCCCATTGTCTAGGGTCGGGGGAGGTGCGGCGCCAACGCCTCGACCTGTCTTGTCACGTGTTGTGTGTGTATGGGTATGTGTATGTGTGAGTAAGTGTGAGTGGGGGGGAGGGCGAGCGTGTGCGTTTGTGTGGAGAGGCAGCGTGGCCCCGTGATTAGGCCAAAGCTTCTTTCGGTCACTGGGTTTGGGGTGCTGGCCCTGCCGGCGCGCCCCTGGCGGCCCCTGGCCCTGGCCCGCCCCAAGCAGTCCCTGCCCTCGCCCAACGAGGACGCGCCGACAGGGTCCCGGCGGCCGTCCCTGCTGCAGCAGCCCAGCCCCGGCCCACCAGAGACCCACTAGGCCCCATCCGCCCCACAGCCCCGCCGCCGCGCCGCCACCCCGCCCTGCGCCGCCCACCCCGTCGCGGCGCTCACGCATTGTTGGGCGGGCTGGGGCCCCGGCCAGGCCCCGGCCAGGCCCCGGCCAGGCCCCGGCGGGGGGCGGTGGGGCTCACACACTAGTGTGCATGCATTGCAGCAGCACTACAATGCAGCGCAGCGTTCGATATCACCAGCTATTCATATGCACCAGTGCTGCTAATCACAGCTCTCTCTTCTCTCTCTGTCTCTCTCCGTCCCTCCCTCGTCTCTCTTTCCTCTCTCCTTCTCATTGCACGCGGCAGGCTCTCCCTCCCTCCATTCTCCCGTCCGTCCACGCCTCTCTCTCTCTCTCTCTCTCTCTCTCTCTCTCTCTCTCTCTCTCTCTCTCTCTCTCTCTGTCTCTCTGTCTCTCTCTGGATATGTTTGATTGTAAGCAGCCCCAGTGCATGCATGCATACATGTATGATACAGGGCGGGCTTGCCATCCCCTGCGGGGCTCGGCTCTGCTCGACTCCCCATCGAATACCTCGCATTGCGCGGCGTGGGTACGCTGCGCTCGGCTCCGCCACGCCGTTCCGCCCCTGTACTGCTCGAGTTGCGGCCGGGGCTCCTGGTGGGGCGGGGCGGGCCGAGGCGGGGTGAGGCGGGGCGGGGCGGGGCGGGGCGTTATCGACGGCGACGGCCGTCCGGATTAAAGGTGCATCGCGTCATTTGCGGCCGTGCCGTGCGGTGCCGTGCCGTGCCGGGCCATGCCGTGCCGTGCCGGGCCGTGCTTGAGCTGCTCCACATTTAAACGGCTGGATGTTTGATGCAGCGGCGCGCGGCGGGGCGGCCGGGACTTCCCCTTTGCTCGTGCTCCTCGTCGGCGTCGCGGCAGACGCGCGGACGGACATGCGGCCGGACACTGTGTGTGTGTGTGTGTGTGTGTGTGTGTGTGTGTGTGTGTGTGTGTGTGTGTGAGTGTGTAGGTGTGTGTGTGTGCGTGCGGGTTTGTGTGTGTGCGCTGTTCGGAATTGGTAAAGGCTAGCCACTGTAAAGGGGTGTGCAGCCGTATTAGTCCAGTGCGGCTCGATCGGCGCCCGGCCCGGCCAGCCTATGGCAAGGCCTATGGTGCCCATGCAGCCCATGGTGCCCATGGAGGCCGTCGGGCTGCTCGACGGACGCACATGCAGCATATGCAATGGGATGGAGATGTATAGCTCAGTCATTAATCCCTCCCCCAGCGCGGGGCGGGGCGGGGCGGGGCGCGGGCGGGGCGGGGCGGGGCGGGGCGGGGCGGGGCAGGGTGCAAACGGTAGGCCTGGCTGCCTGGCGGGGCGGGCTGGCCGGGCTGTCCGTCGCGGCGCGCATTCCGCTTGGATTGCATTCGTCGAATTGGCACCGTCACTCTCGCCAATCATTGGGCTAAGTACGGTAGTTTCGGCACGCGCTCGATATTTATTTCCTCCTCGAGTTGTTTTTCCCTTTTCCTCCACGACGCTGCCGCTGCGTCTTTTGTTTTTGTTTTTCGCCGCTGACTGCAGTGGTAATGCCGCGTATTAGCGGCGCCACGCTCGACGGGCTGCTCCGCGCTCCGCCGTGCCTCCGCCGTGCCGCACTCGTCCGAGGCGCCGAGGATGCGCGGCCCCGCGGGCCTAGTGCCGCCCGGTGCCGCCTCGCCGCGTCCTTGAGCCTTGAGGTCCTGAGGCAGGTCGTGTTCGCCTTCCCGCCCGCTCAAGGTGCATCTCCCCCTCCCGGACGCCCTGGCCGAGAAAGTGAGGGGGGAGGAGGAGGAGGTGGCACTGCGGCGGGCGGGAGTGCAGCGCACAGTGGGCCAGAAGACCGGTGGAGGCGGCCAAAACTCTCGACTCGTTTAGACCTCTTGAGTCTCTAAACGCGACTCGAACCGAACGTGTGACCGTACCAATGGATTCCTCGTTCGGAGAGCAATCCATTGGTGGGGTCACACGTTCGGTTTGAGTCCCACTCACCGACTCTGGAGCTCAAAAGTGGCCCGGGATTTTGACCGCGTCCACCGGTCTTCTGGCCGGCCCACTCACTGCGCAGCGCGGCGATGCTGTTGTCCGGCTGCAGTGACCGCCACTCGCTCCTGCTCCACGTCGTCCAGGTCCTCACCTTTCCCGATCCCCCTCGCCTCCGTCTGTCGATCCTCGGCCGTCCGAGGCGCGAGGCCCGAGGCGAGTGGGCCGACCTCGAGACGCCGCGCCGCCGGCTCTCCGCCGCCGCTCTCGTGAAATTATTTTATACTCGTAAATATAATGGGTACAATTAAAGTGTTATCTCCCGCGCGTCACTGCCGGCGCTGCCGTGGCGATGCCGTGGCGCTGCCGGCCGTGGGGAATATTTATTTTGCCGAGTGCCGGCCGCGGCGTGGCGCGGCGCGGCGATGGATTATTGTTATTAGTGTGGTGGCTTCGCCGCACTGGCTCGATGGCACGGCGCAATTGTCAAAACGAAAACGGAGTCGTCTCTGCCTTTGTTGGAAACGGCGGCCGACTTGTTGTCACTCGGCGCTCGGCGTCGTTGCACAGTGGGCCAGAAGACCGGTGGTGATGGCCAAAACCCGAGGCACGCTTTGAGCTCCAGAGCTGCTAAATGGGACTCGAAAACCGAACGTGTGACCCCACCAATAGATTGCTCTCCGAACGAGGAATCCGTTGGTGGGGTCGCACGTTCGGTTCGAGTCTCTGAGCTCAGGAGCTCAAAACGCGTTTAGAGTTTTGGCCGCCTCCACCGGTCTGCTGGCCCACTGGCGTTGTATCGTCGCGCGAGCAAGCGACACCAAGTGGGGGCTGGGGACCGTTTACAGGCGCATCGTATTTGGGCTGGCGGAGGTCGCCGACGAGTGGCACTCTCCCGACGCGGCGTACCGTGGTGTTGCCGCGGTGGTACCGCCCTGGTATCGTCGTGGTGCCGTCGTGGTGCCGTCCCGGTACCCGTGGTGGCGTGGTACAGTCCGCGAGGGACGCGCGCAAACGTATTATTTTGGAATCATTTACAAGTTGCCCGACCGCGTATAGCTTTATGGGCGTAATTTACTTTTATTGCGCCGACTATATAATATATTACAAGTTGTTGTTGTTGAGTGCAGTAATGCTGGGGGTAATGTCTATGTGAGTCGGACCGAGTCGAGCCAGCCGAGTCCGAGTTGAATCGAGCCGAGCCGAACCGAGCCGAGCCGAGCCGAACCGAGCCGAGCCGAACCGAGCCGAGCCAGCCGAAGCGAAGCAATCCTAGGGATGAGCCGCAGAGGTGACTCGACGGTGTAGAAAAAACAGCTAAAACCGAGAACAACAACAACCGCGCGCCCCGCCCACCAAACACTGGGCGATCGTTAATTTGAGGCGAAATAAATGTCGTTTAAACTGCGTGGCCGGCGCGGTGGCGTACTCGTGCGGGATGGCCTCGTGCATGCTCGCGTGTTTGATCGCCGCGGCCCCTTGCCGGGTAGGCAGCCCGCCTCGCTTTGATGTGTGCTGCCCCCCCCCCCTCCCCCCGGCCCCGCTGCCATTGCCGCAAATAGACACTCTTGGGCGTCTCTAGGAAACGGCGAAACGTCTAATATGAGGAAAAGTATATAGTGTGTGCCGAGAGGCTCATCAAGGCATGACACCTGCGCGGCGCGGCTCGCCACGGCGCGGCGCCGTCGTCGTGTGCCTTGCCACGCAATTACCACGTATTGTATTATCTGTTTTCTATACGAATGTGTTTTTCTTTTCTGTCGGCAGGTGAGTGGGTAACCGCCCGGCCCAGCTGTGGGTGTGCGGCACTGTGGGGCCCCGGCGCGGTATGTATACACGTTTAACCGACCCTCGGCGCCAATACCACCACGACGACACAGAGCTCCGCCGCGCTGTATGGGTTATTCTTTTTTGTAAAATTGGTTTCTTTGGTCGCGTCTTTGACGTATTGGATACGTGGCTTCCTCGAGACGGCTGCTAGGGTACAGTAGCCGCGCGCTGCGCTCACGGTCTCCGCGGCCGCCGGGGCGAGGTGGGGCGGGGCGGGGCGGGGTGGGGCGTGGCGGGCCCGCCCCACTCTTTGAAACAATAAGTCATCTCCGCTCTGAATCATCTCTCCTTGGCTTGGCGGTGAGCGCGCTGCAGTCCGTCCGAGAGTCCCCGCGCGTGGCAGTGTGCCGGCCAAAGGCCCACTAAAGGCGCCGAAGGTGCCGAAGGTGCGCGGCTCCTCTCCGCGAAGTTCCTTTCGGCAAAGCGTTGGCTCCCCTCCGCGATCGGGACCGGGAGGACTGGGAGGCTGGGAGGGCCTGCTGGTCTGGTTCCTTCCTCCCTCCTCCCCTCCCCTCCTCCCCCTCCCCCTCCTCTTGTTCGCCCTGCGCACCCGCGCGCCACCCTCCCCACCCACCCCATCCCCCCCGATGCGGCCCCCAACTTGCGATGCAAACTTGTATAAATATTAAAATAATTAAATATACAACGTGGAAACTCGTTAAAATTATATGGGTTGGTTCCATTTTCCGCCTTTATTGCCGGTACGGCCGGGCCTGCCAGCACACTGCCGGCACAGCCAGCACCGCCAGGCGGGCACTCTTCTTCTATTACAGTTTCCCTCTCGTTTTATCGCGTTTCCTCTTCCCGCCGTGTTTTTGTTTCTGCCGGCGTCTCTCCCTCCCTCTCCCTCTCCCTCTCTCTCCCGCCCTCTCTCCCTCTTGTTACATCCAATTTAAGCTTCGCTTTTCTATATGTATAAGGTACAGTATATGAAATAGTCCGGTGCCCTCATTTTGCATTGTTTGCGCTCTCAATGGAAATTCTGGTTCTTGTTTGTCTCCGCGAGGCCGGGCCGGGCGGGCCGCGCGCCGCGCGGTGCCGAGCCGAGGCCCGCGAGGCCCCAGGGCCGCGGCGTGGCCGTGGCGTGGCCGAGACCCATGTTTTCCCTGCGCACTTCGGGATCCATTCAAATTTGTGCGCGCGGCCTCGGCCTCTGGGCGCCGTGTGTGTGTGCGTGAGCGTGAGTGTGAGTTTGTGTGAGTGGAGGGCCGTTGGAACAGTGAATAGGCGGATGGCCGCGACCGGGTTTCGAACCCGGATCCGGAGACGACGTGTCCTCGCCGCGGACCTCGGTGTTGGCGGCACCCAGGGCCCCACCCTCCGCGACGACTCCCTTCCCCGCCCTTGCCCTCCAGGCGAGCGGACCGACCGGGCCGCAGCGCGTCCACGGCGGGGGCCTTGGCGTGGACGCCGACGACGCGGACGACGCGGACGGGGGAGGAGGGCGGGGCGCTACCGCTAATGGCAGCCCCGGTGTAAACGCGGCCCAGTCATTGCTGATGCCTCGGTCCGCCACGCCCTGCCGGTACGCCCTGCCGGTACGCCCTGCCGGTACGCCCCGGCGGTACGCCCCGGTGGTACGCCCCGCCTGCTCGTCGTCCACATTTCATCAGAGAAAATGGTAATGGTGGTAATGCTGGGCGCGGCGGCGGCGCCCTTGCTGCAGCGCGCGGCCAGCGGACTGATTCCGAGAGTCGTTTTTCCCTCTCTCAGTCCCTCTCGCACTTACAAGAGACGCCCAATGTGCTAGAGAGGCAGAACGACGAAAACGACTCGCGGAGTCAGCCTGCTGGCCGCCTGGGCCTCCAGGAGCGCGGCGGGGCTGAGGTGGTGTGCGCGCGCCTCCGCGCCGTCGTCGTCGCCGTGGTGGTCTGTCGCCCTCCTGGAGGAGTGTATTCGGACGACTCTTGCGCAGCACAGCGCAGTAGTTGGCTCCCTGTGTTTGGCTCAGTATGTTCCTTGATATAACAACGACTGTTGCAGTTTGTCCTGTATGAGAGCGCGCGCTCGAGTCCGTGTGCGCGTGTGTGTAAGTGTGTGTGTGTGTGTAAGTGTGTGTGTGTGTGTGTGTGTGTGTGTGTGTGTGTGTGTGTGTGTGTGTGTGTGTGTCCTGCATTGCGCGGTACGTTACTCAGGAAGCAACACCGGTAGTTGAGCGGCGGCACATGCACGTGTGTTTTGCGTGGCGCGCCGCGCCGGCCGAGTGTCGGCTATCGCATGTCAAGGCGTTGTTGGTCGCAATGACATTTGTTAATGCTCCTTACTACCGGACCGCGCGGGGCGGGGCGTGGCGGGGCGGGGCGGGGCGGGGCGGGGCGGGGCGCGGGGCCGAGTGCGGGCCATTACACGGCGGCTCAGCTGCCCGCCATATTATTACAGTAAGTAGCGGGCCGGCGTGCAATATTTTGTGTGTTTTAAGAGCGGTCGGCGCGGCCGTCGTGCGTCCAGGACGACGTCCAGGACGACGCCCGGGACGTCCAGGAAGTCTAATTGACGCTGCAGCAGGACGAGCTGGCCGCCGTCGTGCCGTATCGGTATGCCGAGGACAAGGGGGGAGGAGGACCTAGAACTCGCGAGTGGCTGGCTGCACCATCGTAAAGAGAGTAGCAGAGTAGCGGATGTTGTATCACACTGAATGTAAGTGAAACAATTTTGCCCCGCTCTCAATTTGAATAATTTAACATGAGAAAAGGGCGCTCGTCTCTCTCATGATTGTATGCCATTTTGCGGGCGAAATGGTAGCAATAATCGAAGCTGCTATTGGAGGCCTGACTCGCGGGTGAAATTCCGTCTTGACTCTGCCGGAGAAACGACTTCGCTGGCCGTTGTTGACCTGTCGCCCACACTGTCGCCTCTCGTTTGTGCGGACAAGCGCTCCGAAGAGGCCCCCGAGGGGCGTTTGTCGTTGGCCCGCCCTCACGCCGATTTTCCGCTTTGGCTCCGCTTCGATTCCCGGCGCCGGCGGCACTTTTTTCCTCGTCGGGAATATTGCCGTGAAACAATTGGAACGGGCGGCGGCGGGCGGGGCGGACAGGGCCGCAAACACTGGCGAGCGAAGCGCGAAGCTGGTTGTGTCCATATAGGTGGGCCGACGCTTGCCGCATTGTGTGTGCGTGTATGTGCGTGTGCGTGCGTGTGTGAGCGAGGCGCGCACGGCGGGATATAGTTTCGCTATCAGCCAGCCAGCCGCGTGCTCGCATTGCTCGTCCACCACCGCCGCCGCCACCGCGACCATCACGCGCGCGCCCCGTCCCGTCCCGGTCCATATAATTGGGAAGTGTGATTTCAATATCAGTGGCCAGCGGGCCGGCGCTAGTGTGGCGGCGCGGCGTGGGGCGTTAGGGGGCGGTGCGGGGGCGGCGGCGGTGGAGGTGACAGTGGCGGCGCGCTCATTGTTGTCTGATTTATTCCCCCGGCGCGGCGCTGCAGCGCTGTGCAGCCCGCCCGCTAATCTTGCGCACTGTTACCGATTATAGTTTTGAGCCGAGGGACGCATGGCGGCGCATGCCGGCCACTATCATGCATATATTTCTGCCATTGTGCGACGCTGCGTTGGCCGCGCCGGCCGCGCCGCACCGCCCTTCCAACCCCCTGGGCATTAGTGCGGGGTAGGCCCGGCCGCCCGGCCGGCCGGCCGTTGCAGCCCGGGAATGTGACGCCGTAATATCAGCCGGCCGGCCAGCGCAGCGCCTACTCGTCAAATTGAAAATGAATCTTTGTCGTCGTCGGCGTGGTGGTGGAGCCGAGTCCCGCGGGGCTGTTTCTGGGCTGTTTCTGCGGTTTTGGACGCGCTAAATGCGTGCCTTCGTCCTTGTGTGGGCGTCGACGTCGCGGTGCAGTCCTGGACGTATAGGTGCAGTCCTGGGCGTTGAGGTCCAGTCCTGGACGTTTAGGTGCAGTGGTCGACGTCGAGGTGCAGTTGTCGACATCGAGGTGCGGTGGTCGACGTCGAGGTGCAGGGCTCGACGTCGAGGTGCAGTGATCGACGTCGAGGTGCAAATGTTTGACGTAGAGATGCAGTGCTCGGCGCTCGGCGTAGAGGGGCAGGGCTCGACGTTGAGGTGCAGCGTTCGACGTGGTCCTCCCTCACGCTCCTCGCCGTGCTTTGATGACGGCCACCAGGATAGCGACAAGCAGCGCGGGCAGCAGGTTGTTTCCGCACGGCGGTTCATTCGGCGGCCCGTCTCTCTCGCACCCCTTGGGGACGCCTCATGAGAGCGAGAGAGACAGCGACCGAAGCACCGTTCGATGTGCGTGGCCGCGGCGAACGTTCTGCTGTTTGCCTTCGCTTTAATCCAGTTTGGCGATAGTTCCTGCCCCAGTCATTTATTACATTGGCCAAAAATCAACACGGATTGTTTGCGCCTCCAGTGCCGTGCCGCCTGCTGCCTCGCGCGGCCTGCCCGCCCGGCGTGCCAGGCGCGGCGCCCCCCGAGGCTCGCCGAGGGAGCAGCACGGCGACGGCCGCCGCGACGACGACGTACTTCTTTGGCGAGAACAGCGACGCCTGTGGCGCGGCGGCGGTGAGGGGTTGTTGAGAACCCCTTCGCCCGTCCATCTGCGCGCGCGGGGCGGCGCGGGGCGGCGCGGGGCGGCGCGGGGCGGCGCGGGGCGGCGCGGGGCGGCGCGGGGCGGCGCGGGGCGGGGCGGGTCTTCGACCTCGCGGGGGTCGCGGCGTCGTGCGCGCAGGATACGGCAACATTACCAGCGCCTTGACGTTTCGGGAATGCGCGCCGATGCTTCGCGCGCCGTTGACGCACGACGACGAACGAGGTGTCCAAGGGGTCCGTGATGTCCACCGCCGCCGAGTGCGCGGCCGCTGTCTGTCGAGTCGCGCAGTGGGCCAGAAGACCGGGGGAGGCGGCCGAAATTCTAGACGCGTTTTGAGCTTCAGAGTTACCAAACAGGACTCGAATCGAGCGTGTGGCCCCACCAATGGATTCCTCGTTCGGAGAGCAGTCCATTGGTGGGGTCGCACGTTCGGTTCGAGTCCCATTTAGCGACTCTGCAGCTCAAAACGCGTCCGGGATTTTCACCGCCTCCACCGGTCTTCCGGCCCACTGTGAGTCGGGGCTGAAAGAGACGCGCGGGTCGCGGTGTCCAGTGTGTCCGTGTCCCTCGCAGATTCGACGCAGTGAGCGAGGCGGCGCTGGCCGCGTATGCTGCGATAGTTTTTGCGGCGAGGGCGGCCTGCCGGCCGTTCGAAATAAGTCGCGTGTGATTTGTGGAGGTGTGCTGGACCGGCTCGGCGAAGGGCGCTCGGCGTGGCGCGGCGGGGCGGGGGGATAGTTGCTGGACATTTGCATGGTGGATAGTGGAACGTGGCTTTAATGCGCACTATAGGGGAAATAGTGCGCGCGTAAATCAATGCTCTCCCTGCCTCCCTCCCCCTCCCCCCCCCCCTTCCCCGCCGCGCCGCCCGCGCTCACCAAACATGATTATGACGGCCGTGATGGCATCGCTGGGACGTGCAGTGCGTGGCGCGGGGCGGGGCGGCGCGGGGCGCGGGCGGCGCGGCGCTCTGCATGTCAGGCCTGCCTGCACAGCAGCGCAGGCAGCGCCCAGCTCAGCACGGCGATGCACCGCCCCGCGCCGCCCCGCGCCGCCCCGCCCCGCGGTGCACAACTATTGCGCCATTGTGGGCCTCGTCGGTCCGCGCCCTGCACCGCCCTGCACCCCATCCCCACGGCCTGGGGGCTGGCGGGGCTGGCGGGGCTGGCGGGGCTGGCGGGGCTGGCGGGGCTGGCGGGGCTGGCGGGGCTGGCGGGGCTGGCGGGGCTGGCGGGGCTGGCGGGGCTGGCGGGGCTGGCGGGGCTGGCGGGGGCTGGCGGGGCGACGCGGCCTGCGGGGATGGCCGCCCCAGCGGTCCAGTGCGCGCCGCGGCGCCGCGGCCCTGCAGCGCGCTGGCAGGTGGCGAAACGCCACAACACGCATCCGCGGTCCGCGCCTACACTGCCGAAGTGGCCGCCTTTTGATTCGGCCGCTGTGCAGTGGGCCAGAAGACCGGAGCAGGCGGCCAAAACTCCAGGCGGCGTTTTGAGGTCCAACTGAACATGTGACCCCACCAATGGATTCCTCCTTCGGAGAGCAATCCATTGGCGGGGTCACATGTTCGGTTTGGGCCTCGTTTAGCGACTCTGGAGCTCAAAACGCGTGCAGAGTTTTGGTTTCCTCCACCGGCCTTCCGGCCCACTGTGCGCTGGGGCACTGCACGCTGCATGGCATGGCCATGGCATGGCACGGCCGCGCGGGTCATGGTGACGGCCTGGACTGTGGTGGCGGTGGCCACGGCCGGCCAAATCGCTTTGCCGCCCCCGGAAGCCCGCCGCCGCCGCCGTGCGGTTTCAAAAACCGTGGCGCTGCGGTGGGCGGCGGCGGGGGCGGAGGGGGCGGCGGGGGCGGCGCACCCTTGCCACCTAGTGGGCCGTGGTCCAGCCGGCGGTCCAGCCAGGCCGGCCGGCCACTTTGCGGCGGCTCTGCGGCCACAGTGTGCCACACTGCGGCCCGGCCGGCCTGTCCTGCAGCCGCGCATTCTTCCACCGCACAGCGCAGCGCGCGCTCTCTCTCGCACACGCCACGCTCCGGGAGAGCGAGAGAGACAGAGCGACGGACAGCCATATGTGAAATCAGTCGCCAGGCCGCGCGGCGCTGCGCGGGTAGGGCGTAGGGCGGCACGCGCGGATCTTGTTCGGCAAGACGTGCCTGCCACCCGCACCCCGCCCCGCCCCGCCCCACCCCGACCTGCCCCGCCCCGCCCCGCCCCGCCCCGCGGGACTCCTGCCTGGCAATGAGAAATGGGGGAGCGGGTGTTTTGAAAGCGGAGGATACAATGTAAACTTGCAGTGGCTCTGTTCCACTCTGTTCTAGGCGGGCGCGCTGGCGGGGGATGCGGGGGATGCGCGGCCCGGCGCTTTAAAATAGCACAGGCCTTTACTCGCGGCGCGCAGCGCGCTGCCTTGCCTTTCCGCAATTCGAACGAACTCGGCGCCGTTTCGCGTCTCGCGGCCCGGGCCGTTTCGGTGGTTTCAGCTTGAGCGCCACGGCGCGGCCGGGGAAGGGGGCAGCGTGGTTTTACCGTGGATGATACATTATACATTGCATTTAAATAAATTCCTGTAATGCATTAATATTCAATGTAATCAGCTTGTAGGCTCCCCATGCCCGTAATACGTAGTCGTAGTCCTATGTAGAAATGCGTGTTTTTTCTGGACGTATTTATTTTTGTGATTAAAATATTGGTGGCTGACGCAGGTGATGGAGGGCCGGCTCCGGTCGCCGCGCCGCGCGCCATCGGCCTCGGCTGCAGACTGATTCCGAGAGCCGTTTTCTTCGCTCTGTCTCTCTCGCACCCATACGGGACACCCCATGAGCGCGAGAGAGACAGAGCGACGAAAACGGCTCTCGGAATCAGCCCGCTGGCCTCGGCTGGGCTCGGCTCGGCCGGCGTCGCGTTCGAGTGATCCATATTGAACTCATTAGTGCGCTCTTCTAATTTATCACTGTCGCCCGGTTTTGCGCTGTTCTGAAAGGTATCAAATGTCGCTGTGATTAAACCCGCCTCCACCCCCCCCCCCCTTTTCACCCCCTTTACCCGCCCCCAACCCCTCTCGGGTATGGCCGGCCGCGCGGCGACACATCATTTTCTGATGGCGAGCGCGACGTTCTTCCCTTTCCCCCTCCCCTTCCCCGCCGCAGTCAGTACGAGGGCCGTTTCACGCCCGTTTCCAGTGTGCGAGTCCTGGTTACTCGCGATTGCTGCTCCACTCGAAACCCCGTCTGCCTGCACCTCCACGACAACGACGGACTCGTCTTTTGTTTTTGTCGTTTCGCTTCCGTGGCGCGTGGGCGTGCGTCACTTTGCCGGCACGGAAAGTGTTGGTGTTTGGAGGCGGTCGGTCGGGAGGTTGTGCTGCAAGGATTCGTCATGCGGTGTTTATTTGGCGGCCTTGTTGTTGGCGCTGCGCACATTTGGCGGCCGGTTCGGGGGCGGCGGTCCGGGGGCGGCGGTCCGGGGGCGGCGGTTCGGGGGCGGCGGTCCGGGGGCGGCGGTCCGGGGGCCGTGCCCGGGGCGGAGCGGACGGACAAATCCCCGGTCGTTTATTCGTTTAGTGCCGTTAGTTGGATGCGGGGAATCTCATTTAGTAAACGATAACAAACAATTGATTCGCGCGCGCGCTTTGTTTTGCAGTCGCCATCAATTGAAATGACGCGTCGCGTATCGCGGGACCGAAGCGCGATTCCGAAGGGGCGGTTTGGTCGCTCCGTCTCTCTCGCACCCTTGCGGCCCTCGCGGGGCGGCGCGGCGGTGCGAGAGAGACGGAGCGACGAGGGATTGGCACGCGCTGCTCCGCTGGCGTGCGGGACGGGAAACGTCACCGCGACGGCGACATGTCGGCCGGCATTGTGAAGAGAGCCGTGCCGCTGCCTGGGCACTGGCCGCACTGGCCGTCCGCTGCCACTGCCGGACGTTTGCATTCTAATGCCACATAATTAGGGCAATAAAGGCCAAGTCTGTTGATTCTGACACAATTTGGGGCGGCGGCCGCGCGCACGCACGTCAGCGACAGTGTGGTGGCAGCCCGTGCAGGCCATCGAGGGAGGTAGGCGTAGCGAGGCCGCGCCGCACCGGGCAGGGCAGGGCACGGTGTAGGGTCACTGACGGCGACTGTCAGCTGCTTTCGTTTTGATGGAACACGCGGGACGCGCTCGACACGGCAGGGCACGGCACGGTGTGGCACGGCACGGCACGGCGTGGTTGGGCCTTGGGAGGACTGGCAGAGCTGGCAGCCAATCCCGCGTGTTCAAGGTTTTCCCGCCAACGAAGCGCGGCCCTGCTCCGCCTTGCCGGCGTCGGCCCTGACTTGACTTCGGCCCCTGGCCGTGGCGTACCGTGCGCCCTCCTTATTTCAATATTGTTTTCTCCCGAATACATTCCCCATCCAATCCGAGGCCGGTTTGGTTTGAAATCCGGACGCCAGGACGCGGTCTGGAGGTGGAGGTGTGGTGGGGGTCATTCACATTAGTGCGCGCGGAGCCGGTGACTATAAATCCGTCCCAGCCTCACTTTATTCATATAATTAATTCTAAATTTAGTTGGACGTTGTTTCTTTGGAAGACTTTTTATTAAAGTAATTCCGTTGCCCCTTGCGTGCGCGCCGTGCACCGGTCGCGTCGAGTGTTGACACCTGGGCCGCGGCTGCCGCGCCGCAGCCACGGCGCAGCTGGCACTAGGCGTCTTGGAACGAGACTCTGCCTCTCATTTGCCTATGTATGTTATATCCGGCAGCGCAGTGTGTTCGAGGGACATCATCAATAAATCAATAGGGCCGCGCGCGCGGGGCCGTCCGGGCCGACCGGGCCGTCCTGCCATGCATTATGTATGGGCAGCCTCTCATTTCACACCCCCATATTACATGTACTGTACATTTTATATAAATAAATGATGGTGTCTGGAACCCCGCGGGCCCGGCCTGGCCGTGCAGGGCCCCGCCGTGGGCCCCGCCGAGGGCCCCGCCGGCGAGGGCCCCGCCCCCCAGGGCGCCGGGCAGGCCGGCAGGCCGGGCTGGGCCGCGGGCCCCGCGTGGGTCCCCGTATGGGCCCCGCGGCGGCAGCGAATAGGGGCGAGAGTCGCTCGGTGCTCCTCGTCGCGGCCATGGAGGCGCGGCGGGGCGCGGCGGGGCGCGGCGGGGCGGGGCGGGGCGGGGGCGCCGCGGCGTGGTGGGGGTAATGTACACAGAGTGGAGCCGGCGAGCGGCGCGGAGGGCGCGGGCCGGCCGGGCTCTCACAGCAGTGCCGCGACCGGAGGCAAGCGGACGTGCCGCGTACAGTGCCGTGCTGGGCGAAGCGGCGAAGCAGGCGCGTCGCGGACTCGCGGTGTCAGTGAGGCAGGCGTGCGCGTCGAGTTGAGTCTCGCGGTCGGGTCGGCTCGGCTCGCGGTGTGGTGGTGTGGCGGCGTGGTCAAGCGGCGTGCGTGTGTGCTCTGTGTTGTGGTGGTGTGCGTGTGGGGAGGGTGGCGCCGAGGGGCATAGTGGTGCGGGCGGTGTCCGGGTGTGTGGCTGAGCAAAGGCCTGGGCCTTGTTGGTTGCAGATGAGGCGAAGGCCGGCCTGGTGAGGCTCGGCCAGCGTGCCAGCTTGGCCTTCGGCTCGGCCTTGTGGGGCTCGAACGGCATCGCCGAGGGCATCACCATGCAGCACTGCCTGGGATCGCCGCAGCAGTTCTGCCTCCGCTGGAACAACTACCAGAGCAACCTCACCCACGTCTTCGACCAGCTGCTGCAGAATGAGTCGTTCGTGGACGTCACGCTGGCCTGCGAGGGCCACTCCGTCAAGGCCCACAAGATGGTGCTGTCAGCGTGCAGCCCCTACTTCCAGACACTCTTCTTCGAGAACCCCTGCAAGCACCCCATCGTCATCCTCAAGGACATCCGCTGGCCGGAGCTCAAGGCCGTCGTGGAGTTCATGTACAAGGGGGAGATCAACGTGTCACAAGAGCAGATCGGGCCGCTGCTGCAGGTCGCCGAGTCGCTCAAGATCCGCGGCCTCGCCGACGTGACCGGGGAGGACGGCTTCGGCGAGGGCAAGGCTGAGCCGGTCAGGGACTCCAGCGCCAGCCGCGACGCCCGAGACACCCTCAGGGACCCGACGGGCACCCCGGCGGGCAAGGAGGAGCGAGAGCCGCGCGAGCACCGCAGTCCCGGGCAGCGCGACTCGGCCAGGGACCCCGCCAGGGACCCCGCCAGGGACTCTGGCCGCGAGCGCGACCTGGTGACCCGGGAACTCATCAGCCGCAGCTCCCCGAGGGACCTGAGGGACTCGAGCGCGCGCGACGGGAGTAGGGATCCGTCCGGGGAGCGGGAGTCCTCGAGCCGGCCGCCCAGCAGCCTCAGCCTCGGCGGCGGTCTAGCCGGCCTGGGCAGCCACGAGCCCCTGCCGCTGTCGCTGCCGCTGCAGAACCCCCTGGCGCTGCCACTACCGCTGTCGTCGCCTCTGCCCATGCACCGCTTCAAGAAGAGGCGGCGCGCGTCGGCGGACCACAGCCCGATCCAAGGCGCCTCGTCGCCCGAGTCATCGTCCTCCAACCTGAACCACTCCAACGGCACCCCCGGCAGCCCCGGCCACAGCGGCCACAGTGGCCCCGGTCTCGGCCCCAGCCACGGCCCGGGCGCCCCCAGCACCCCGGCGGGCGGCCTGGCCGGCGTGGGCGGGCTGGCGGAGCCCTTGGAAGGCGCGTTGGGGCCGCCCGCCCCGCCGCCGCCGCCCCCCGCCGCCCTGCCCGCCGCCGCCCCCCAGCTGCAGGGCATGCCCGCCGCAGCCGACCTGTCGCTCGCCATGCCGCCGCCGCCGTCACTGTCGGACGACTTGGAGATCAAGCCAGGCATCGCCGAGATGATCCGCGAGGAGGAAAGGGTGAGTGTCTCTTTTACTGAATATTTCATCAGTCCGACGCGACGCGACGCGCCATGTGTCACTGGCGGGGAGGGGCACAAGCCAGCCAAGACGTGCTGGCTGGCTGGCTGGCTGGCCGCGCGGGGCCTCGCGCTTGTTATGATTGAAGGCTGACTCTAAACATCCCGCGTCAGATAAACAAGCAGCAGCGCTATAAATACGGCTGGGCTGCTTCCAGCTGCCCGCCAGCCCGCCTGGCCGCCAGCCCGCCAGCGCGTACTCGCCCTGCACCGAGGCGGCGCGGCGCCGTCCTGGTGGCGGTCAATGCCGGCCGGAATGTGTCCGAATCGGCGAGGCGTTGAGACGAAACGAGACGAGACGGGGGCGTGCGCCGTCAACGCCATCAGCATTTCAAATTCCGCGGCCCGCGGCGACGAAGCCGCCACCCCCGCGACGCGACATCGCCGTGCACGACCGCGCTGCCCAGCCCGGCCGGCTGTGGTCGCCAGAAGCACCGTCGGGGAGGACGCAGCGCGGTGCGGTGTAGCGCGTCGTCGGCGAGGTCCGTCAGGGCGCCCTCTTGGACATGCGGCCGTGTGATTCAGAAGTCGCGTCTCTCTCGCACCCTGACGGAGTGCCTCGCGAGTGCGACAAAGGCGACTCTTCCGCCGAGGTTCGCGGCGCGGCTGGCGTCGACGCGCTGCTCGCGGAAGTCGTCGACGGGGGGCGTGCGTCGCGCGGCGCGGCGGCTTCGCGGAACGCGGTTGGATTTGTGCGATCGGTCAGCGGGATGGCGCGGCGCGCGGCTTGGTGGCGCCGGCAGGTGTCAATACCCTCGGGTCGCGTGCGCCGCGCGCCGCGCCGAGGCGCCAATATTTAACGAGTCAATGAGTGTAGGAGCGCTGCCCGCAGGCAGTGCGCCGTATCGGCCTGGAGCAGCGAGTACCCGACGACCGAGGAGCCGAGGCGCGAGTAACCCGCCGCGGCGTCCGCGAGGGCGCGTTAGTTTGATTTACTCCAACGTTCCCGCCGAGGAGTCGCCGGCCCTTTCTTGGTGGCGCCGCGGTTTGGCCGCGCGGCGCGACCTCGCCGACGCCATCGTCGCCGTCGTCGCGGAGTCGGGTTCATTTATGCATGTTCGAAGCAAGTGCCGCGCGCCGAGGCGGGGAGGGTGGCCGTCGTAATGGTTCGTCATTTCGTCGCGTGTGGGTGGGGCAGACCAGGGGAAGGGGGGGAAGGGGGGATTCGCGGGGGGAACACCTGGCCGCGGTCAAACACAGGTGTGTATTCCATCAATATGTAGTGACATGAATGATATAGGAAAGGCCCCCGCCCCGCCCCGCCCCGCCCCGCCGACGCCGCCAGGAGGAAAAGGCGCGGCCGGCAACGACGCGGCGAGGCGAGGCGAGGCGAGGCGAGGCGACACCCGAATCGATGCTCATATTCGATCGCCGCATTAATACGCGCGCAATCGCCGGGTCCTGCAGTCTGTCCATCTGTCTGTCCGTCTGTCTGCTTGTCCGTCTGTCCGCCCGTTCACGTGCTGTGGGTGAATTTGCCCGGAAACGAGCGACGAGTTGTATTTGGAGGGCCGCCGCCCCACCGTGGGCCAGAAGACCGGTGCCGGCGGACAAAACTCTAGACGTGTTTTGAGCTGCGGAAACGCTAAACAGGACTCGCACCGAATGTGTGACCCCACCAGTGGACTGCTCTTCGAACGACGAATCCATTGGTGGGGTCACACGTTCGGTTCGAGTCCTGGTTAGCGACTCTGGAGCTCAAAACGCGTCTAGAGTTCTGGCCGCCTGCGCTGGTCTTCCGGCCCACTGTGCGCTGGCCGTTGTGAGCGCGGGGCAGGCTGGCCGGCAGGCCGGCAGGGCACTTTACTGTTGGCCAATAATAATGTGAGGCGGGCAATGGCACACGGCACACGCATGTGGCCAGGGCGCAGCGACAGCGCAGCGCGCAGCTACATGCAGGCCACCTGGCCATTGTGGGCCGGCCCGCCGCGGCCCGCTTGTCCGCCGCGGTGCGGTACACGGCCACGCACAGCACTGCGCGGCCCGCAGACGGATTCCGAGAGTCGTTTTCGTCGCTCTGTCTCTCTCGCACTCGTGGCGCGTCCAGTATAGGCGCGAGAGAGACGGCAACCCCAGGCGACTCAATGCTTTGCCTCTGCTCCTTAAATTTCTGTGACGTCAGACGCGGCTTCCGATACAGGAAACATACCACGAGAAATTTCCCTCAACAGAAAACCAAATTTCCCGCACTCCCGATCAGAAGGTAAATAAACATTGGGGGACACTTTCTATCCAGATTCTATCACCCCACTTTCCGCCCGGGATCGAACCCGGGACCTCCGATTCGGGAGGCAAGCTCTCTACCACTTCGCCACGGTGGCTGCTGGATACCCAGCAGAGTTCACCTGTCTCATGGAGTCGTTTTCCTGCAGTTGATACCAACCTTCCCGGCTCGGCGCATCAAAATACGGGACGAAATTAAAAAAGTTGTGTTTCTATGAAGACACTAAATCCGGCATGACCTGCAAGTGACTTGTTCTTTTGAATGGTTAAAATTGTTTGCGAGCTCAAAACCACGATTTAATGCTTAATCTGGACGTCCCAAAGAGGTAGCTATGCGCCTTCTGTGAAGGTGGCAGTACGGGAAGCCGCACCGCTCTAGGAGTCGCCTGGGGTTGAGAGACGGAGCGACGCAAACGGCTCTCGGAGTCAGTCTGCTGTGGGTGACGGCGACCCTGACGGCGACGCCGGCGAGCGCGCGGCCGTCCCCGCCAGAGTCCCGGGAGGTCCCCGATGACGACGCCGAGCCCCAAGCTCGCTTTTATCGGTGTTTCCTCCGCGTAGTGTGTGACTCGGATTTCGATTCCGGGGCCTTGTTTGTTTCACACGCGCACACTACCTGGCCCGTTGGCATACTCGAGGTATGGGCCGGCGAGGCGTTTTCCGAATGGTGCGTCGCCCGGCCCCACCTGCCTCGTGATTATCCCCCGGCTATTGTCCACAACGCACTCACACTCTCTCACACGCACACGCTGGCGCGCGAGGTGTTAAATGCACGGTGCACCTCGCTAGCACTGCTGGCCCACTATCGCCGGGCCTTTGGCTCAATATTTGCCCAGAGATATTGTGGGCCACGGAAGTTCCTTCGCGCCACGCCACGCCGCGCCGCGCCACACCACGCCACACCGCACCACGCCACACCACGCCACGCTCCTTGGTCCGATAAGGACGGCCGCTATCGGGCTGCCTGGCCCTGCCGCCCTGCCGGTGCGTCCTGCGCGCGGGCCGTCGTAAATTTTTAATTCCCTCCCAAGCAAAGGAAGAATCGGATTGTTGTTATTTGGTACCGGCAGAGGCAGAAAATGTGTGGCGAGGCGCCGCACACATTGTGCAACCGCAGAATCGTCGGCGTGGCGCGCCTCCGGGCCCCGGCACACTGATTCCGAGAATCGTTTTCGTCGCGCTGTCTCTCTCGCGCTCATGGCGCGTCCCGTACGGGTGCGACGGAGACGGAGCGACGACAACGACTCTCGGAATCAGTCTGCAGGCACCGCCGTGGCGACGATGACGTTGACGTCGTGCCTCTGCTGCCGCGGCGCCGCGGCGGACGGGCGCGGCTTCTTTTTCTGACATTTGCCACACATTTTGTGTGCGTCGGGCTGGGGCCGTCGTCTTGCGCGGGTGTGTGTGTGTGTGTGCGTGTGTGTGTGCACGCGCTCGCTGCGCGTGTGTGAGTGAGTGTGTTTGCGCGGCGGGAGTGCTCGCGCTGCGGATTCCGCGCCCCGTCCGTGCCTCGGCCGAAACTAGCGCGTCATATCGCCCAACTTCGATTATTCGTGTCAGTGGGATTATTTAATTGTTTGTCCAAACAGCGCGCGCGGCGCGGCGGGTCGCGTAGCGCGGGGGAGTGGCGCGGCGCGAACGTGTTCCGTACCGACCGCGGGGCCGCGGGGTCGGCGCGAGGGGGTAAACACTTCAAGAAATCGTGTACAGACTACTCGGTATTACGCTGTATTACAGGTGTATTACACGTGTATTACGGCCCTAAAATGCCCAAATTTGCCACATTTGACCCAAAAATGGTATTACGATCACGTGTATTACGCGTAATACACGGTTTTTGTGTACAGGGTATTACGCGAGTGGTTACCCCCTCGGGTCGGCGCTATGTTGAGTTCGGGCAACACGACGACGGCGTTGCCTCGCGTCGCCGCGGTGACGTGGCTGCTGCCGGCAGGCGGTTTGCGGCGATAAGGAAACGCACCTGCAGCTGCACTGTGCCCAGGCAGGCAGGCAGGCGGGGCGCGTGCACGCACTCACAGAGTCGCAGCCACTCGCGGTGTGGACCAGGGTGCGCAAACTTTACATTGATTGAGATTTTTGGTGCTTTTATCTCGTGATCGGCTAGAGATAAAATAGTTGCGCACAGAATAACTAACATTCAAAATTCAATTTTAAATTTAAGTCATCCTGTTGATGAATTTTTCATGTCTAGCCGACGAGATACATGCAGTGGGCACCCGAAATTTCAATAAATGTTGGGTTGGTGCACCCTGGTGCGGACTGGCGGTGAGTCACACGCCGACGCCGTGGTTTCGGCGTTCGACGCCGAGGTGCTTGGCCATCGCCGTGCTCGGCCGCGCTCCGCCTCGGCAAGCGCTGCTGACGCCGCCCCGGGTTTTGGGTTTTCGGTTGACTTTCTCCGCGTTTTGTCGGCGCTTTTGCCTTCGCCGCGTGAAAGTGGCGCGTCGTCGCACTCTGCACGCGGCGCCCCTCGCCCTTGGTGCTTACGGTGGCGCGGCGGCGGCGCGGTGGCGGTTCTCGAGTTCGCTTCCTGGAACGGGCCGCGAAGGGCGTCGCCATGGCGGCCGGGCCGTCGGCGGGGCGCGGCGTCGCCGGTCCGCTTCTTATTCCTGCATTTGGGCGTCGCGACGCCGGCGGACGGACCGAGGGGCCACGGCCGTGTGATCGATGGATGCGCGGGACCATTAGCGAACTTGGGCCGCGGCGAGTGTATGCGTGTGTGTGTGTGTGTGAGGGAGAGAGTATGTGTGTGTGTGTATGTATGTGTGTGTGTGTGTGTGTGTGTGTGTGTTTGCGTGCAGAAAGACACACGACACGCGGTACTTGACTTTCTTTGTTTCCCCCCCGGTGTTGTTCATGATTCGTCCAATCGCATTCCCTCAGGCGTGTACTTCTCTATGCGTTTGTTGACGAGCGACCTTTCAATCATTCCCTTTTCCATGTTCTTTCTTTCTTTCTTTCTTTCTTTCTTTTTCTTTCTTTCTTTCTTTTTTTTTTTCTTTCTTTCTTTCTTTCTTTCTTTCTTTCTTTCTTTCTTTCTTTCTTTCTTTCTTTCTTCTTTTTCATTTCCTTATTTCCTGCTTGATTTCTCGATTTCTTTCTTTCCCTCTGCCCCAAGTGCTCCAGTCATGTTGAAACCTGTCTCATTGATGGCGGTAATGTCTTGACTGCCGGCCGGCCGCGTTGTCCGTTCGACGGTGCTCCGTTTTCCTCATGCGTGTCTCGTTGAACCATTCAGGGCGGCCCGTTCGTTAGTTCATTCATCCGACCGATTCATTCATGCATCCGTCGGAACTTCCTCCTCGGGCCTCCTCGTCCGTTCACGCTACCATTGGATTTACGTTAGTAATTCATTCTTCCATTACATTCGTGTTAGCAATTCATTCGTACCTTCATTCGCTTGTTCGTTCGTTCTTTCATTCATTCATTCGCCGTGTCATTCATTCATTCATTCATTCATTCATTCATTCATTCATTCATTCATTCATTCGCTGTGTCATTCATTCGTCCGTACTTGTCGCTCCCTGCCGGGCTGGCTGAGCTGGCCGGCCTGGCCGCCTCAGTGGGTGGCTTTGTGCAGCGCGGCGCTGCAGCGCGCCGGTCGACGCGGTAATTTTCATAAGTCTGTAAAATAATGTGCGACGTGAACGAGCCTTGCCGGCGTGCCGCACCGTGCCGTGCCACGCCGTGCCGTGCCGTGCCGCTGCGCGGCGTCTGTGTTAGTCTGTGTGTGCTGCCTGCCGCGGCCCGCCGTGTGTCATACATTCATGGCATTGTTCAACCCATTATTTCTCATCTCGCTTCAATCTTGTGCCCTCCCCTCCCCTCCCCTTGCCCCAGTTTGAGACGCAGTTCTCTCTCTCTCTCTCTCTCTCTCTCTCTCTCTCTCTCTCTCTCTCTCTCTCTCTCTCTCTCTCTCTCTCTCTCTCTCTCTCATTTTCCTCCCCTTCACATCAGCTCTCCCCCTTTCCCCCCCTCTCTCTCTCTCTCTTTCGCCTGTGCCTGTGTGTTTTTCTTGCGCGCTGGGTCTCCCTCGCGCCGCGCTCGCCGCTTTACTGTTATTGTTAGTGTTATTGTTTTTGTTCTAGATACTGCGATCACGGCCCCCATTAATATCGTTATCATTTTAGTTAGTTCCACCTTTACTATTATTTTTAGTATTATTGTGAGTGTCGTTATTATCTTTACGGTTAGTGCCGCGCTGGCGTGGGCTTGGCTGGCTGGCCGGGCTATGGCTGGCAGACTGACTGGCCCAATGTAAATAGTTCGGGTGGCGATCGGGCCCGCCTCGTTCCAGAGTCGTTCCAGAGTCGTTCCCGAAGGCATTCCCGACTGTTCGACGTGATGTGAAGTGACTTGAACGGAATCGATGTGCAGTGCAGGCTCCGCGGGGTGGGCGGGGCGGCGTAGTGGCGGCAGTGGCGGCTCCAGTGTGGCTCCAGTGTGGCTCCCGGACTGAATACCCGCCGAGCCGCCCCGCGCAAGTTGCCTCGTTATATCTCGCGCAGGAATTAGCTCAGTTCATGATGATGTGCCCCGTCTCCCCGGCCGCCCCCGGCCGCCCCCGGCCCCGGCCGCGCCATCCCATCCCTGAAAGTCGTTCGAAACGGTATAATGGTGTCGGTCGGGGGCGGCGGGGGCGGAGGGGCGGCGGGGGCGGCGGGGGCGGCGCAGCAGCACTGGCGGCGGGGTCCTTGTTTCCCACGAAGCAGCTCCTGATAAGGCGTGCGTGCACAGGGTGTGCCGCGAAGCTTGCCGTCGTACGTGCGCCACGGCGCGCACACCCTGTAGACACACTGTGGACACCCTGCGGGCGCCTGTGGACCGCCTGGGGACCGCCTGCAGACACCCTGGGGGCACCCTGAGGACGGGGACACTCTGGGGAAACTCTGGGGACACCCAGGAGACACCGTGGTCTCGGTGCGCGCGACGATGACCCCATGACCCCCGCGTGGCAGGTCTTCTTGTGGTCCGCGATTCTCGCCGCCGTCCTCTTCCACCCCACCGCCGCCCGCCGCCCCGCCCCACCCCGAGGCGCCGGCGTTCTGCGGCCCGCCCCGCCCCGCGCAACGCAAATGAGTAGTTAGAGCCTATTTGTCTGCGGGCATTATTATCCCTGTCGGGGACGCGGTGTACACGGGGTGGACGACGCGGGGTGTATCCAGTTTCCACGGCCGCGGCGGTCGTCGTGGTCGCCGTCGTGGTCGCCGTCGTCGTCCGCGACCCACATTTAAAACTAGGCTGGCCCGTCGCCGCGCGCACGGCGTCCGAGCCGAGCGGCTCAAATCTAGGCGGCCTCGTTCAAGATCCTCCCCTTTCATACCCGCGCCGAGCCGCGCAGCGCCGCGCCGCGTTGGCAGAAAAGAAATACAACTATAGCAGCGGCGTGTTTTGCCGCGCCTCGCCCCGCCCCGCCCCTCTCGTCAGCGCGGTCGAAGTGTGCGCACGCTTTTTGTTTCCACGTCGTTTTTGCATGTTTTTTGTTTGCCCGATTTTTCCCTGCTCGCGTGCACGGCTGGCGAGGCTGGCGTTTGCGGCCCGGGGTGCGCTTCTCCGGAGTGGCAGTTCGTCACGTTTACCCGCGTCGCCTCGCGACCGCCGCGCCCCGAACTTGGCCGGGTGCCCGCGCGGCCGGCTAGGGCCCTCGGGGGCGGGGGAGGAGGGCGCGGGGCACTCCGCTACCGCGTGTCCCTGTCCGCACCCATTGTATGGAAATAGCCATTGTGTACAATAAACGGGGAATGGAAAATTAGTTTTGAAATGGACTTGCTGTAAAATATCCCCCTCGCGTGTCCGTCGAGCCGTCGGCCGCCACTCGCCGTGAAATACCGTCCCGGCCGCGCCTGGCCTGCAGGCCGATGCCGCTGCGTCTCTCTCGCACCTACAGGGAACGCCCCATGAGTGCGAGAGAGACAGAGCGACGAAAACGCCTCTCGGAATCAGCCTGCTGCTGGCCTGCTATGGCCGCCGCCGGGGCGTTGGCGCCCTGGACGGCGCTCGCCGGGGCCGCGCAGGGCTCCGTGTTGCTCCGTGTGCGAGGCGCGAGGGATCCGCGAGGTGCGAGGCGGTTTGCTCGGCCTCCTCCAGGGAGTGGGTTCTGATAGCAAAAATGGTTTGCAGGCCGAATTATGTCCATAAAGAGTGACGGCCGACCGGTTGGTCGAAGGCGCGGCGCGGTCGGAGGGGCGGGGGGCGCGGCGGAACCATAACGCTACCGGCCTACGCCTCTCGACTCGCCGAGGGGCACCCGGGGGCACCGGCAGCTCGGATAGTGTTTATGGACCCCGCCCCGCCCCGCCCATCCCCGCCCCGCCGGCACCCTAATGACGGCTCGGCCTGCACATTGCCTACATTGCCTACCTTGGCTGCAATCATAATATTTAGCGGCGCATAGTGCGGCCGTTTCCCGGACACTCCGCGATGGAGAGGCGTTAATTAATGGCCCATCCCGTCCGCGGAAGGCAAGAATGTGTGACGGAGTGTGTGCGCGAGGCGGGGCGGGGCGGGGTGGGGCCCCGGCGCAAGTACAGTGGTCAGGACGCGACGCAGGCCGGCCGGCCGGCCCCGCTCCCCACTCGGCTTGAGCTTCTGCTCCGCTCTGGAACATGTGTCATAATAATCGGAGCTGGGTTCGTTCCCCCGCCACGCTCAGCGCCATGCTAGCGCCGCGAGCGAGCGCTGCCGCGCTGCCGCCACCCGAACGCAGCCGCGCGGCGCCGGCGCCACCGTCCTTCCTTCCTCGCTGCGTACATATACATGCCGTTGTCCAAGTTTGAGAAGAGGGGGGGGGGAGGGCGCAGGAAGGGAGGGGGCGTGGCTCAGCGGATGGCCGTAAAGGCGTTTTATTTTTAACGGGACAGCGCAGCAAGCGGAGTGGACTGTAAGTGGAGTGTACTTGCTCGCTGCACTTGGACCAAATGGACCGTTGACCTCTCGGCATCGTCGGCGTGGAGGCCTGGTGGCCGAGACGACGCCGAGGCGGGCTGCGGACCACGCCGACCAGGAGGCCGCCGAGCGCGGTGGCGGTGACGGTGCCGGTGCCGGCGGGCGCGTCGGAGTGTGAAGGCACGCGCCGTGGCGGGGCGCGGTGGGGCGCGGTGGGCGCCAGCAACAAGCGTTTCCGCCGGGGAGGGAAGAGAGAACGCTGCCGAAAAAGCGGCCCTCGCCCCGACCTCGCCACCCTGCGGGCCGTGCGGCCGTGGGGGCGGTGGGGGCGGCGGGGGTTGGCCGGGCGGGGGCGGCGGGGGCGGCACGTGTCGCGGGTTGTTGCGCACCACGTGGCGCCCTGCAGCGCGGCCGGTTGGTTGGCCCGGCCGGCCCGCTCGGCCCGGACCGGAAGGATAGTGACAAAACAAATCGCCTCTCTCGGCGCCTGGCTGCGCGCCTGGCAAACAAACACAGCAGTGGCGCCACCGGGCAGACCGAACTGGCGGCCGCGCCGCGCTCTCCCCGCGCGGAGTCCACGGCGGCGGCGCTGCGAGACTTCGGGATCTGTTTATCGGCTCCGGACGCCGCCGGGTGTCGAACCTGGAGCCTGGTGGTGGTCTTGGCGCGGTGCAGGGCGCCGTGCAGGGCGCCGTGCAGGGCGGCATGCAAATGAGAGCGCTTCGCGGGTGGATCGCCGACCCCATTATGCCTCACTCTTCCTTCTCGCTACCCCCACCCCCTGCCCCCTTCCGGCCTGTGTGCCCAGGGCCCGGGAAGGCGCCTGGACTCGGCTCGGCTCCAGACATGCACCCTCAAATGCGTTATTCATCGCTCAAAATTATTCAGAGACTACTTCAAAGCGGCGAGCCCAACAGCGTTTTCAGTTTCGTCATCGTATGAACAACGGACGCTGCTACACACCGTCCGCGGACCCCCCGCGGGGCTACGCGGGGCCCACCCCGCCCTGCTCGCCGAGGTGTGAGTGTAGCGGGACGGGGCGGGGCGGGGGCGGCGCCGTGGAGCGGAGGAATTGGAATAAATAATTCGGCAGCTGCTTTTTGACGGCAAGTTGCTTTATTTATTTGTGGCCTCGTGCCGTGGCGCCGTGCCGGCCCCGCCCCGGCCAGTGCTTGATCAGCGCGAATTATCGGGGCCTCGCCTTGTATTGACCGCCGCCGCGCCGCCGCGCTGCGTGCCGCCGGAACGGGCCGACGGAACGGCAGACTGATTCCGAGAGTCGTCGCTCTGTCTCTCTCGCACCCCAAGGGGACGCCCCGTGAGTGCGAGAGAGACAGAGCGAGTCTGCCTGCAGGGCGACGGGGAGGCGCGCCACGTCGTTTGCGCGCCGCGTCTCCAGTGTCGGTCCGAGGCGTCGACCGCGCCGGCCGATGCAGCCGCCGCGTTCCAAGGCTGCAGCGAAATTCGACGAGCCTATTTGTCGCAGTGCGAGGCGAGGCGCAGCGGCTCCGTCTCGCCGGGATGAGGGGCTGCCTCGCGATAAGCCCACCTGATCTCGCTGGGTTGGCTGGCTGGGCCTTGGGCAAGGCGCGGACGGGAGGCTGGCCGCTGACCCGACCGTCGTCGTCCTGGTGGCGGCGCTGTGATGAGACGACATGCCTGGCTGGCAGACCGCTGCAGGAGGCCAAATTTCTAGACGTGTTTTGAGCTTCAGAGTCGCTAAATGGGACTCGAACGGAACGTGTGACCCCACCAATGGATTGCTAACACGTCTAGAATTTTGGCCGCCGCCACCGGTCTTCTGGCTCACTGTGCGCTGGCAGGCAGCGGCCCTGGAGGAGGGGGTCTGGCGGTGATAGCATTGAGGAGGCCGTGCTCCAACTGGTGCAGGTCGAAGGTCTGCGGCGCCGCGTCGCTGTTCCAGGAACGCGTCGTGGCGTCGCGGCGCGCCCCTCTCGAGGGGACCGCCGCGCCGCCCTGCGCCCCTGGAGGCCCTGGAGGCGGCGGGGCTGCGTCGCTATGTTGCGCAACCGCGGAGCGGCGGAAAGGAAATAGTTGGCTTGTGACGTCACCACGCCGCCGACGAGTGCAGGTGTTCCTGTCGCGGTTGGCACCCCTCGCGCCTGGCCCCCGCCGCCACGCTCCACCCTTCTCTCTCTCTCTGTCTCTCTCCCTCCGCGTCGTTTCCGATAACCCCCCGCTCCAGACGAGCTGGCCGCCACCACAATCCTGCTCGACCCGTCGCGACGCGGCGCCGCCGGTTTTGAGTGGCGCGGCGTCGGTTCGCGGAAGCCGCGACCGCGCGTAGTGCTATCGAAAGCATTGTGCGCGCGTGTGAGTGAGTGTGAGTGTGTGTTTGTGAGTGTGTGTGTGTGTGTGTGTGTGTGTGTGTGTTAGTGAGTGTGTGTGTATCGCAATATCGCCACCGCATAACCTCCCGCCGCCGGGCGCCGCCGTGCCGAGCCGAGGAATCCGATTGTTTCTGAACGATAGCGCCGTTATTTGGCTCGCCGTCCGTCCGCTCGTCCTGGACGAGGTCCCGGACGAGGTCCTGGACCTCCCCGCACTGCTCCCGGATAAATGCTACGCATTCCCTGCCGCGATCCATTCGACACTCCCGCTGAGGGCGTGCGCCAGCGTCAGGGGTGTTCGGCAAGGTTGGCCGATGACGCGTGGGCTACTCGCTGTGGGGGTGTTTTGCAAAGGGCGAGCAAAACGTGTCGGTCAGGGGTGCCTGTTCGTGGTTGTGTATGCGCTGGCGGGGCAAAAGTTGTCCGCTGGAGGTGCCCGTCGAGGGTGTCCGCTGGAGGTGCCCGTCGAGGGTGTCCGCTGGAGGTGCCCGTCGAGGGTGTCCGCTGGAGGTGCCCGTCGAGGGTGTCCGCTGGAGGTGCCCGTTGTGGGTGGCCACCGAGGTTGTGGCCGCTCGCGCCTCGCTCATTCTTATTTGAGCGCTCGGGTCATCACAGCGCCACGACACTGCCGATGTAGAATAAATGCGGAGGCGGCGGGTTGGGCCCTGTGGTGTGTGTGTCTGTCTGTGTGTCACTCGCCGTATCGCTTTCCGATACCAGACTGCTGGCAGCGGGTACGGCCGCGCGGGGTGTTGAAACAGATTGACCTGTGTCCTGCCACGTCCTGCCGCGTCCTGCCGCGTCCCACCGCCGCGTTGCTCGCCCCCCAAATCGATGGGGCCGTCCGGGCGCTGATCTTTTCTGGTTGCGTCTGCATGTTTAATCGTCTTTGGACTGGCGCTGATTATCAATTGACGCGGCCCCGCGCGATGACGACCGCTGCCGCGCCCCCCCCCCCCCCCCCCCCCCCCGATGGCCCCGAGGGTGGGGGTCCCCGTCGAGGGGGCTGGCGGAGGTGGCGGCGCGGGGGCGGCGCGTCGGCGTGTCACGGGGCGCCACGGAATTGGACCATTTATTCATCAATATGCGGTTGATGCGGTTCAATTGTGTCGCCGATGAAAGTTTGAACGGATCTCAGCGCATTTCTGATGAGCGGCTTGTGGCGGGGGTGGGGCCGGTGACGCCGCTGCCGTGTCGGTGACGCCGCGCACGCCGTGTGACGCACGAGGTCGGCGCGCGGCAGGCCGGCCCGCGGACACGGGGGTTGTGGCGGCCCGGCCGCACAGGCGGTTTGCTTTTTGTCGTGGCGTGCTCCAGCCTCGTACACTATTTGTCGGTTGGCGGCGTGCCGATCTGTCGTGAGGATTGACAATTTGGGGCCGGCACTGGAAAACTAATTCGGGCGACATCAAAGAATGGCCCGCGGGCGGCGGGTGGGGCGGGGCGGGGCGGGTCAGCCCGTGCCCTAATAGCGAATAATGCATAGGGCGGGCGGTGGTCGCACGGAGCACGTATTCCGACGTTTGCTCTCGAAAGCCGACTACTATAGTAGAGGCAGTCGATTTGGACTCGGCACGCCAACGACGCCGCCCCACCCCGCCCCACCTCACCCCAACCCGGCGCGTTGGCAAGGCGCACCGCGGCCCGGTTTTTCGCCTGCATTTCCACGAGCAGGGCGCTAAATACACGGTGCCTGTTGCTGAAATGACGGGGGACGATAGCGTTTTACTTGTGCTTTGGCCGCGCCACGCTCGGCTCACGCTCATCAGCCACGCTCGGCTCAGCAACCACGCTGCGACACGACGGCGGCGCGAGGCGTTTCGACACCGCGTCGCTGGTCGTTCCGTTTACTCCGCCTCTAGCGGTGCGGCGGCGCGGCGGTGCACTGCGGGGCCTTGCCGGCATTGTGACGGGGCCGTAAAGGCACGGCGCGGCGCACCGCGTGATTCGATTCTTCATACACACAACAAGTGCAAGGCGGGCAGGGCGGCCAAGGCGCTGCCGGCCGAGCCTATGGGGCCTATGGAGCCTATGGGCTTTACTGCCGCAGTAATGCAACAATAGCACGGCCTGCCCGCCCGCCCGCCCGCCTGCCTGCCTGCCTGCCTGCAGACTGATTCCGTGAGTCGTTTACGTCGCTCTGTCTCTCTCGCTCTCATGGGGCGTCCCGTGTAGGTGCGAGAGAGACAGCGACGAAAACGACTCTCGGAATAAGTCTGGTGGGGCGGCGGGCTCGGCTTTGCTCTGCTCTGCCCGGCTCTGCCCTTTGCCGCCGCGGCCGTGCCCGGCCCGGACCTTGTCGCCGGCCTGCTTGGAGCGCCTGCTTGGCCTGCTTGGGGATGAATAGTCATGGCTGCCGTGCACGGCCGTGTGTCAAAGCGGGCCGCGGGCCTCGCGCTCATCCGCCAGTCCGTTTGGCGGGGCCGCGGCCCGCCTAGGCCGTGCCGCCACCAGCCAGGGCCGGCCAGGGCCACGCCGGCCACGCAACGCACGCTAGCTCATCAGCCCGGCCCGCGTCACTAATGGATGGCGCGGCGTCGTGGCGCGTGACGCACCGGCCGGCCGAACTGCATTTAGCGCATTTAGCGCCGCCCGGAGTGGCCGCGACCCGTCTTGCGCTAAATCGGCCCGGCCGGCCCGGCCAGCCAGCGCGGTGCGTGCCGGCTGCCGAGCGCCCCGCCACGCCACGCCACGCCGTCACCTCGACACTTCCGAATCGGTCCGCCGGTCCGCCGCCCCCCTCCACCGCGGCCCGGTCTTCCTCGTCGCCGAGCCCCGCCATCCCCCCTCCCCGCCCCGCTCCCGGAGACGCTGCCGCCGGCCGCAAGCTGGTCCGTCTGTCGGTCGCGTCGCCTCGCGCGCCGCTCTGCGCGCCTCGCCTTTCTGGCGGGGCAAATATTTGCGGCCGCCTCGTCTCGGCTCGCCCGCTCGCGTCGGACGCGAACGACTCAAGACCGGGAGCCGGGCCGGCCGGGCCGTTACCGGACACGAGGAATGAAGACGATAAGTTTCATGCGGACACGACCTGGACGGGGTTTACGACGGCCTGGAGGGCGGGGCGGGGCGGGGCGGGGCGGGGCGCTGCAGTCTGCAGACGGCGCGGAGGTGAAGAGCGAAGAGCAGGCCGAAGGCATTAAAGCACAACAGTAGCCAGCCGTGCAAATAAAATCGGGATCTGTTTCTCCGGCTCATGCAACAATGTGCGTGGTGCCACGCCTCCTGCCCGGGGCGGGGCGGGGCGGGGCGGGGCGGGGCGGGGCTCGGGGGGCGTGGCGCCGCGCCGTTTTGTCGGATTGTGTGCTCGAGTCCCGCCCCGCCCCGCCTTTACGGCGCCACCGTTTTTCGCGCCGTTTTGCCGGACTGACTTTTGACTCGTAATGGTCGCCCCGCCCCGCCCCACCGCACCCCGCGCCACCCCGCACTGATCGCCCGGAAACGCGTAGAGGTATAAAGTTGACGGCGCCCCGCTACTGTAAGTCTGCTGCCATTGTTGTGGCACGTTATTGTTTCGGCGGCTCCGTCCGCTGGGCTTGGCTCGGCTCGGCTCGGCTCGGCCCGGCCAGACTCGGCTCGGCTGGGCTCGGCTCGACTCGGCTCGGCTCGACTCGGCTCTGCTCTGTGCTCCTCGGACACATCCGATGACGCTATACGAGGCGGCGCTCCACGCGGACGTGACCCACGCACGTGTCACGCGCCTGACGAGCGTCGGAAAACCCATTTCCGATTGCGGAAATAGCGCACGCCGCACGAACGCGCCTGTATGTGTGTGTGTTTGTGTGTGTGTGTGTGTGTGTGTGTGTGTGTCCACTTTTTCAGCCACTGCGCTTGCGCCGGTCTGTTTTTGTTTCGTTTCTTTATGTTCCTGACTGAATAATATTTGATGAACAACAACGGTGGTCCAATCAATCAAATCAATCAATCAGCATTCGGGTACAGTCTGAGTAAATACTAATCCGCCGTGGCTGTTTGCTTTTCCGCGCGCGAGGCTTTTAGTATGTTTTCTTTTTCTCCCCCCGTTTTTTTTTTTTCAAATCCTATTTATTTCTTTTCTAAATCTCTTTGCCCGTCAGTCACATTGTCGCGTGTTTTATTGGCGGCGCGGCTTCGGTATTGCGGTGCTGTGGTTGGCCGCCGCCAAGAAAAAATACAACCGAAAATTTGGCGACCTTCTACCGGGGTTTCGAACCGCCGCACAGTGGGCCAGGAGACCGGTGGAGGTCGCCAAAAATTCTAGACGCGGTTTGAGCTTTAGAGTCGCTAAACAGGAATCGAACCGAACTTGCGACCCCACCCTTAGATTTCTCCTTCGTTGAACAATCCATTGATGGAGTCACACGTTCGGTTCGAGGCCCATTTAACGACTCAGGAGCTCAAAACGCGTCTAGACTTTCGACCGCCTCCACTGGTCTTCTGGCCTAATGTGCGCCGGGGTTCCCTGTGCTCCTCGACAACGACTCCGACCGACGGGGCACGCGGTTGAAGGGGGCGGTTCGGTGCCGACTGCGATTCCGACTTAGCTGCAATGCAGACTGATTCCGAGAGTCGTTTTCGTCGCTCTGTCTCTCTCGCACTCATAACGACGCCCCTCGAGTGCGAGGGAGACAGAGCGACGAGAACGACTCTCGGAATCAGTCTGCTGGGGTTGGCGTGCGAGTGCGTCGCGGTGGCCGGCCTACTCTGCTATAGCCATACTCCCCCCGTCCTTGCCCGCCGCACGGCCGCACGCGCGCCGCGCCGAGCAGCGCTGTCCGCGCGGCCTCGCGTCTCCATTATTCAAAAACATGTGTTCTTTGGCTGGGGCGCGGCGGGGCGGGGCGGGGCGCGGCGGGTTCGTTTCAAACTATATTTATATTTATCGCCCGCCGCACACTCATTGGTCATCGATGTGGCGTGTGTGCGCGGTGGATTTTAAGCGCAGTCGATAAAGTCCGTCCGTCTGTCTGCCTGTCCGTCCGTCCGTCCGTCTGCGTATTGACGTCTGGAAGGGCTTATCTATGCAGGGCGTGTAACGACTCGCCGTAACGCGTCATTACGTCAAGGGCGGGGCGGGGAGGGGGAGGGGAGGCACTTCTGTCTAGTTAGGGCACGTTGCGCCTGTCGTGTCACACTGGTCCACAGGGCGGCCGCAGCGAGCCGCAGTGCCGGAGTGCGCAGTGTGGTTGCGGCGGGGTCGTTCGTTCCATCAGAGTCGTTACAGGCACTGTCGTCCTCGCAGATTCGTTCCACCGGCGTCGTTCCAGAGACGCGCCATAGTTCCCCGCCGCCGGGTTTGGCGGTGGTGTGCGCGCCGCCTCGCCGTTGCTAGCCGCAGCCAATTATTTAGCGCTGCACCGCACTGACAAGTTATAGTGAGGTCGGCGCCAATTTAAGTTGAACCTTCTGTGAACCGCGCCGCGCCGCACCGCGTTGTCCTGTCTCCAAAGTTGTGGCACATTGTCTCTGCGTCGCTCTGCGTACAGCCATCTGCCTAACTCTGTGACTGGGATATCGAAACTCCCCGCCCGCCGCCTCGCCCCTCCTCCCCCCCCCCCCCTCTTCCACCCCCCGCGCGGTATCAGTGCCTGGCCGATTCGTTAACAACGGCCGAGGGGAGGCGACGGCGCCGCGCCGCGCTGTCAGCCGCAAATTTAGTTACGAGCGGCGCGTATTAAAATCCATCCCTCACGCCTCGCACACACGCGCGGCGGAAAATTGGCCGTCCTCTATAGTTTCCGGAAGCCAGGGAGGTGGCGGAGGCGGCAGAGGCGCTGACGCCCCGCGCCAAATGGAGATCGGCAGGGTTTCATAATGGAATTTAGTGAATTTAAATTTGTGCCAGCCATGTTTAAGTGCGGCAGTGTCGGCCCCCTCTCCCCCTTCCGACTCGCTCTGACTCGAGGGGCTGGCTTGACACTTCACCAGTCTCTGGCGCGCCCACTGAATGCTTTCCCGAGAAGCAGATCTTCGCACTTGTTCTTGTTCTTCAATGCCGCGCGCGGTTACGCTGGTGGATCCAGGCCAGTGCAATGGCGCCGTCAGGGCGCGGCCGCGACAGCCCACCCGGAGAACCTGGTTAGAAGAGGATGACGGCGCCTGCGAGGTATGCAGTGCCGTAACACAGCGCAGTGTAGCGGGTCTGCCTACCCGCCGCCTGCACGGCGCCTGCGAGGTATGCCGTCCCGTAACACAGCGCAGTGTAGCGGGTCTGCCTACCCGCCGCCTGCACGGCGCCTGCGAGGTATGCCGTCCCGTAACACAGCGCAGTGTAGCGGGTCTGCCTACCCGCCGCCTGCACGGCGCCTGTGAGGTATGCCGTCCCGTAACACAGCGCAGTGTAGCGGGTCTGCCTACCCCCACGGCGCCTGCCGAGTAGGCAGTCCCGCAAGACAGCGCTGTGTTACGGGACGGCATACCTCTCAGGCGCCGTGCAGAAGGGCTGTGTTTCCAAGCAGACGGTCTCGTCGGAGTACTTCTCACTCCTCCGTCGTTACCCCGTCGTTGGTTACACCGCTGTCACTCCGGCGTGTTACAGTGGTGCCACGCCAGCGCCGCGCGGCGTTACCAGCGCGTTGCGAATGCATGGCGCTGCGGGGGGGGGGGGGGGGGGGGCGTGGCGCTGCGGACCGTGTGGACGTCACAACGGCAAAGGCTCGCCATAAGGCGATGCAGGGACGGCGTTAAAGATGCATACGGCGAGACGCGCGGCGCGGCGCGGCTCTCGCGGCGTCGATTCGTCGGAGATTCGGAGGCGACAGCGCCGCTAAGTGGGAGTGGCGAAGCGGCCGAAAGGGGCGGCCGTGGAGTTCGGATTTAGCAGCGTCGCAGTCCGGCGCGCCGGTCAGTTCTGGCCGGTCGGTGCGTTCGGGGCACGTTCTTAAATTGATGAGAGTGTGACGCCGGCCCCGCCGCGCCACCGCACGCACTATGGGCAGACAACGAGCCGCATTGTTGGACATCCCTAAGTTATGGATGCCCCCCGGGCTGCCGACGCGCACCGACACCGCCACTGGCACACTGGCTGGCACTGCAGCACTGCATGTGGCCGTGGCGCCGTGGCCGAGGCACCAGTGGCGTAGCCGGCGTAGCTGGCAGGCACTAGCACGCCGGCTGGTCGAGTTGAAGCGGTAGACTCCCCCACCCCAGGCCGTCCCCTCCCCTCCCCCTCCTCCTCCCCTTTCACTACCACCTCTCGCCACGGGGCCAGCGTCTGCGCGCCGCTTCGAAAAGTCTCGCTCTATTAATAAAACAGAATAGACTCTGCAGCGTTCATGAAAAATATATACACACTCAGACTAGGGTGTATATTCTGTCATTTATAATGCATGTTGGAGCGCGCGGGAGATGGGGGAGTCGGCGGTGGAGGGGGAGCGGGCGAACAGGGAACAGAGAGCACGAGAAGGAGTAAAAGAGACAGAAATAAATAAAGCTGCCTGAAATAATGATGTTCTAGAACAGCGGCAGCGCCGAGTCGGAATACGAGTTTCAATGTTTCATTTGCAACCATTTTAAATATTTAAACATAATACTTTCCATGCGCGCGCGTGCGTTTCTCGCAGAATTGCGCGCCGCTCTCGCTACATAGTCAACACGGCGAGCTGCGCGAGCGGACAGAAGCTGGAGAGAAGTGGTTGACTGTCGCCAAAAGCGCCAGAGCCTTCCTTCTGTCGTCGGCGCCCTCCCCCCGCGGAGTCGTCAGTGGCGACGTTCGCGCCTTCGACGGCCACCCCGCGCCGACGGCCAGCTCTCCCGCGTTGACGGGCACCTCCGTTGCGTCGACGGCCACCTCCTTCACGTCGACGGCCATCTCCCTCGCGTCGACGGCCACCTCTTTCGCGTCGACGGCCACCTCCTTCGCGTCGACGGCCAACGGCCACCTCCCTCGCGTTTACGGCCACCTCCTTCGCGTCGACGGCCACCTCCTTCGCGTCGACGGCCACCTCCCTCGCGTCGACGGCCACCTCCTTCGCGTCGACGGCCACCTCCCTCGCGTTGACGGCCACCTCCTTCACGTCGACGGCCACCTCGCGTCGACGCCATGCCCGCCCTGGCCGCCCCGGACGCCGCGCCGCTCCCTTTCTCTATGTTATCTTTTATTGCGTTACGTTCTGCGTACAACCAAATCTAATTCCCCGGCGGCACGAAGGCACGCCCGGGAATTGAATTGCCAGTGTGTGTGTGAGTGTCTGTGTGTGTGTATGTATGTGTGTGTATGTGTGTGTGCCTGTGTATGACTCGTGACGTTTTGTAAATTTGTAATCAATCAAGATGAGTCCGGGGCCGTAATTTAATTTGTTACTTTTATATTGTGGCCGGCGGGTAGCGTGTGTGTCGTGTGATCGATAGACTGGTGCGCCTTCGCTGCCAAAATGGGGGTGGGGGCGGGGCGGGGCGGGGCATTAATATTGAGGTGTGCATCATTCATGTCCGGATTGACGGGGAACGATCGCCACAAATGACGACCCACTTTTTTTATCGTTTGTTTTTTTCGGTTGTATTTTTTAAAAATCTCTATGTCATTTGGCATTCTTTTTTCCCCATCTTTTGAATTCTTCGCTGCGCCTTGCCATACTACCGCGCAAGTCAGTTGCACGTTGTGGAAAGGCGATCGGAAAGTGTCGGGCGGGCGGAGGGAAGGGGAAAGGGGTGGGGGCAGTTAGCGCTCCCTCCCCGGGCCGCCCTGCCCCGCCCTGCCCCGCCCGGCACTCCATGCATTGTCTTGCCCCCAGTGTCTGTTTACTTTTCTTGTATCGATCGTCCCGTGAATCACGCCCCGCCCCGCTCTACTAGAACCCCACTCGGGGCCTACATGCAATACCCACCACCCGTCGCGGTTCAAAATTCCCTCTGCCAGCAGCTGTGCCTTTTTGGGGGGGGCGAGGGTGAGGGGAAAACCTTTTATCCTGTTGGTGGAGCGGGTCATGGCTGGTCGTGGCAGGGCCGCGGCGGCGCTCCACATTTGGCTGGCTGGCCGCGCTGTCGCCGTGACAATGAAGCAATCCGCGGGAATGGCACTCATTAACGCCGATATCCCTCTCGGCCTCGGCCGCTAAATTAGTGATGCGGCGGACTTCGCTTCCTTGACGCTCGTCACCTTCTCGCGCGCCGCGTTGTGCCGCGTGGCGCGGCGAGGCGCCCCCTCCCCCTCCCCCTTCCCCCGTGCGCCGCTGCCCTGTCCGATGAGGACGGCGCGACCCATTAAAAGGTCAAAAGAGTGGCGAGGGGCGGATTACCGCGTGTCAGCACGGAAGAAAAGGAAAGAGGAGGTGCGTGCGCTCGTGTGTGTGTGTGTGTGTGTGTGTGTGAGCGCGCGTGTGTGTTAGGCGCGGTGATTGTGAGCGAAGGCGGCACTCAGCAAGGTGTCGTCGTCATCGTCGTCACGCGCTCGCGGTCTGCTTGGCTGCGCTTGGCTGCGCTTGGGTTGCGTCTCCGGGCCCGGGGGAGGGGGAGGGGGGCTGCCCGGCCCGCGTGTCGGCTGCCTTCAAGTGCGGAGCGCTGCCGCGCGACGTCGCGTCGCCGCGTCGACGGCGGTGACGTACGTCAGGACGTCCTGTCCAACCCAACCTTCCAGATCGCTTTTGCGCAGCACTCGAAACTC
This sequence comes from Thrips palmi, assembly GCF_012932325.1. Classification (NCBI taxonomy): domain Eukaryota; kingdom Metazoa; phylum Arthropoda; class Insecta; order Thysanoptera; family Thripidae; genus Thrips; species Thrips palmi. The sequence goes on from NW_023144635.1 coordinate 1,662,018, forward strand.
ATTACATTCAGTATGTACGTATGTATGCATGGATGCATGTCCGTGTGAGTGAGAGTGTGTGCCCGTCCGTGAGCGAGAGAGTGCGCGTCAGTGTGAGTGTGTGAGTGCGTCGCTCCGCCGTGTGGTGTGCCGTCCGCGCCGTCCGCGCCGTGTATGCATGTCTATCGAAAACGAGTCACTTACTGGCGGTCGCGATGCATTTTGCACGGCGCGAGTCGCGGCAGTCGCGGCCGCCCGGAGACGGGGACGACGACGGAGATGGCTGAAGTGGCCTTAGTTTATTCAGGTCGCGCGCCGCGGCTCACTTGTCCCCCACGTGTCCCCCACGGTCCTCCACATGCCCTCCACGTGCCCCCACGTGTCTCCCACGTGCCCACGTCTTCCCACGTGTCTCCCACGTGTCGCCCACGTGTCCCCCCCCCACGTCTTCCCACGTGTCCCGTCACGTGTCCCCACGTCTCCCCACGTCTCCCCGCGTGTCCCCACGTACCTCCACGAACCCCACGTGCCCCCACGTGTCTCTCACGTGCCCATGTATTCCCCACGTGTCCCCTGCGGAATTATTCTCGTTGGTCTATATCGGCACGGAGCACGGAGTACGCGGGACGGAGTGGCAGTGCCAGTGGGTCGGCTGCGGGTCTTCTCCGCTTCTCGGACACTGCTTTTGTCTTCGTTGCACTCACGGGGCGTATAGAGAGGGGGGGGATGGAGTCACCGGATTTAGCCTGCTGTGGAGCGAACTGAGGTCCAGCAAAATGAAGTGCCGTGGTTTTAATCCGTCTGGCTGTCCGGCTATTACTAGTGGCCTCGATGCGAGGGGCACTGTCATCCGGCCGAAGGGAGGCGGCCGAGGCGGGCCGCGGGCAGCGTGAGCGGGCCCCAAGGGGTTCCTTCCAGTGCCGACCCCGGCCTCCCGCCGTCCCGCCGTCCGCTCCGCGCTCGGTACAAGGCGTGCTTGTCGCTGGCATTGTTTGAACTTCTCGTCGGCTAACTAGCGCGGGGCCGCGGGGTGGCGCCGCCTGCCCGCCTGGCTGGCGGGCTGTCTGCCTGCTTGCCTGGCTGCCTGGTTCCTTTGGCTGGCCGTGCGCACTGCGTGTGCATTCGCGCGGCATCGTGTGGAAGTCGCTCGGGACTGACACACCCGTTGCATCGGTCGTCGCGTCGTCGTCGGGGAGGTGACATGGAGGCTGCTGGATGCCGTGCCGCGCCGCGCCCTGGAAGTCCTGGAAGTGAACGGACGCGAATAAGCTAATTATAAAAGTGGCTTGCGCAGGCGGGTGCGCGCGGGCCGGGGGTGGCGCGGGGCGGGGAGGGCCCAACTACTATAAGTCTGCGCGAGGCTGCGAGGGGAGGCTAGGCAAGCAGCCCAGCCGCCCACCCCTACCCTACCTATACTCTATTGACAGACAATCGTAGCGCTGCCGCTAGTGCGCTAGTGCAGGCGCCGAGTGCGCGGGGCTGCGGGGCTGCGTCGCTGCGTCTCTCTCGCACTCGCGGGCCGGGCGGGCCGAGCCGCGGGGGTGCGACGGAGACGGCCTACCGGGCGCGGAGCTCCGCGGAGCTCGGCGAGGGCTAGGTTCGCCTCGATTAGAGTGCGTGCCGACATTGTCATACAGCGTGCATATGCACTGCACTGCACCGCGCTGCACTGGATTGCAGTGCGGCAGCGCGGTTCGAGGAGCGCAGAAATGAATGAATGCCGGCGCAGTGTGCGTGCGTGTATGCGGGTGTACTCGTGCGTGTGCGCGAGCACGCCCATATTTCTGCGCGTGTGTGGGTGGGAAAGAGAGACGGAGAGATTTGAAAAGTGATTGAGATACCTGCGGCGTGTGTCTTGGACTCGGCACCCCTTACTCCCTCGGGGCGCGGGAAGGGATCCACCTTGCCCTGCGATCGCGCAGCTGAAGGCATGGAGGCGCCTGAAGTGTGCCCCCCTCCCCTTGCCCTCTGGTGTTGATGGATGATGGTGCCGTCTTCGCCTTGCCCGTCCTCCTTGTCTTGGCGGTGCCTCACGGCGGCGCCCTGCTAACGCGGTAAGGCGGTAACGCGGTGCGCTGTTACTGTCCCATCGATCGTGCGTTGCGGCCAGCGGGCCAGCGGGCCAGCGGGCCAGCGCCTCGGCAGCGGACTCATTCCGAGAGTCGTTTTGCGTCGCTCTGTCTCTCTCGCACTCGTGGGGGGTCCCGTATGGATGTGAGAGAGAGACAGAGCGACGGAAACGGCTCTTGGAATCAGTCTGCTGCAGCGCCAGACCGCGGCCGACAAAGCGGGCCGTCAACGAGCCGAGGGGCTGTGAAAACTCAAAAAGAGAAACGACCCAATTAATCATGCTCCGACGTTTTTCGGCGTGTTCTCTTGACGAGTCGTTAGGTTTTGATTGTTCTTCACAAGTTCCCATGAAGTAGTTTTAACGTTTGGTTGTTTTCAGTTTACTGCTTACAGTAGTTCACTGATCTTTTATTCCCAAAATGGAATTTTTGTGACCCAAAGTGGAGCATGGCCAAGTGGTCGTGACGACGGGCACTCGTTCGTCGTGCTCGACGTGCACTCGGGCCGCCAGCTCGGTCCGCCCCGCCAGGCCGCCAGCCGCGGCCAGGTACGCCATGCGGAAGCGCGCATGCGACACACCAATCAAACGCCACAATGGATGCGTTTTGTTGTTTCTCGTTTTGTTTTTTTGCTCGGTTCGCGGAGAGCGCGGCGCAGCGCGCGCGTGCCCGCTCGCTCTCTCAGTGCCTGAGTTGTAGTGGTGGTTGTAGTTCGGGGACTGATGGTCGCTTTTTTTTTCCCCTGTCAATAGTTCCCATTTTAAATTAGCGCACTGGCGCAGCCCGCGAGCGCGCGGCCCGAGTCGAGTGCCACTATAAGCCCAGAGTAGTTCTAGAGCGCCCCAGCGGAGCCCCTCCGCGTGGGGCCCGCCGAGCGCAGCCGCCTGCCTAGCTGCGTAGCCTAGCCGAGCCTCGGCAGCCATTGGCACGGAAGCGAGAGTCGCTGCGATGTGTAATTAGTGTAGGCAGCGCTGCCACCCCCTGTGCCGCGCGGAGTCGTTTGTTTCCGAGATTTTCGCTGCCCTTCCGGGCGGGGTTTTCGTGTGTCTTTCTCAGTGCCGTCCGGAAACCTCTCCTTGCTTAGGGTCTGCCTCAGTGTGTCGGTGAAAGGCCACCTCTGCTGGCGCTGGCCGCCTGGCCTGCAGACTGAGCCGTCCGAGAGCCGTCTTCGTCGCTCTGTCTCTCTCGCACCTACACGGGACGCCTCGTGAGTGCGAAAGGAACAGGGCGAAGAAGACGACTCTCGGAATCAGCCTGCAGGCCACCGCCCTTTGATGTCTTCCTCGAGGTTGCCGGCCGACTGCAGCCGCGGCCGGCAGACTCCCCTTGGCCCTTGGCGCGCACGTTCAACTTTAACGCCTGTGCGGGTTTTTCCTCTCAAAAGCAGACGCCACATTACAGTATGCATTAAAACGGCGTGGCGCACAGTACGCGTCATCTCGCTCGCACTGCGGGCCAGCCTCGGCCGTCGCCCTTTTTCCCAGTGTCCTTCTCGAGTTGCTTTCGAGTGTCGCTAACCGTCTGTCCCTTCTGTGTTTTCGCAGGTGAGTTGCGTCGGGACGCTCCAGCGCGCCGGCAGGGCCGACACCTCCCGAGGCGCCGCCAGAGAGCGGCCTCGCCTCGCCGACGACGCCGTGTGTTTATTTTTATTATTATTTTAATCTGGCGGCGCTGCTGCCGCCGCGCTGCCGCGCCCTCTGGGTGTGGGCGCGGCGCTGGGCAAACACTGCGGCGTCTGCCGCATTCCGGGGGGCTGGGCCGGGCCTATCGCTGCAACCCGCGGGGGGCGGCGGCGGCGGGGGGGGGGGGGGGGGGGGGGGGGGGTGCCGCGGGGGCGGCACGGGTGGACACAGCGCTGGCAGGCTTCCGGACACGGCCCAATTACGTGCAGCAAGCAGACTGATTCCGAGGACCGCTTTCGTCGCTCTGTCTCCTTCGCTCCCCTGCGGGACGTCCAGTGTGTGTGACAGAGACAGAGCGACGAACGCAGTCTTCGGAATCAGCCTGCAGGCCGCGGCCGTCGTCCGACCGGCCCGCGCGACGGTCAATGGAGACGTCGCCTTGACGGTCTTGACGTTCTTGACGCTGCGGCCGCCTTGACGGCGCCTTGACGGCGCCGGAGCGACACGGCGAACACGTCTCGGACGACGGTAATGCGACAGCCGAGCTGCCTGCACGACGCGGGGGTGCATTATGGAGCGCAGGCTCGTCATAGGCGGCATGGCAGCGGGGGAAACCGATCGCCGTCCACTGCCGCCGCGCCACCAGCATGGCGGCCTGCACGGCCTGCAGAGCCTGCACGGCGGCGCACCGGATTGGCGCGCTTATCGCGCCGTGCGCGGCCCTGCCCGCCGTGTCCGTCGCTATCCGGACGGAGTGATTTAAACAGCGCCGCGATGACAATAAGTGGAGCCGATTTATCGGTGTGCCTGACGCATGGCCGTGGCGTGGCGTGGCGTGGCCACGCCACGGACGTATTTCAGCCGGAGGCAGCCAGAGGTGCACGTCGGCCGATACCGCTCTGCCTGTGTGTGTGCGCGTGTGTACTTACGTGTGTACTGCCTGTAGGGGAGGGGAAGCATCTGCCCCAGCAGGAAGGTCCCCGCCGGCGGACGGCGCGGCGTGGTGGGGCACGAGGGTAGCCTTGGAGGTACGTAACCGCGACGTCGAGAAGGGTGGGCGGCCGGGTAGCGCGCTGGAGGGCGGCCGCGCCGCCGCGGTGCGGGGGCTGCGGGGCACCGCCACGGCCACCGCCACGGCCACCGCCACTACAGTGCCCCAGAGCACGTGGGGGCCCGCGTGGCGTTCAACGACCCGAGATAAAGTTTTTTCCGTGTCGACCAACAGTTCCCGGCGCCGCGGCCGTGCCTGACTGCGGCCTGCCGTGCCGGGGTGGCGGTGGGCCATGTGCAACAAGTGCCGAGAGCGGGCTCGCATGAAAAGAGTGTAGAGGGAGGCCCGGCCGTGCTGCCCCGCCCCGCCCCTCGCGCCCCTGCTGTCCCACCCTTAAATCCCTTTGGCGCGCACGTCACTTGGCCGCGCTGCCGGCCGGATGAGGCGGTGGCCGAGTCGCGGGGCGCTACGGGAGCCTGACGAGGACGTCGACGACGAGGACGACGAGGACGTGCATGGCGTTCTGACCTTGTTTATTGATCGACGTCGTTGGTCGGTCCGGCCGGTCCGGCTGCCTGCCTGCCAGGGGCGATTGAGATGAGCAGCGGCCTGGCGGCCCCCCCTCCCCATCCCTCTTTGCTGCTCCTGGCGCGAATTAGCTGCCGAGGTGTGCAGCGCTGCAGAATGCACGACGCGTGGGCGGGGCGGGGCGGGGCGAATCAAGTATGGATGCGCTCTGCGCCAGGCCGGCCGGCGGGCTGCAGGCTGCATGCAGGCCGTGCGGGTCGCTAGCTGTCACACGCGCACGACGCCGGCCTCGCAGTCGCAGTGCGTCCCGTCCGGCCGGTCAAAGAGTTTGACACTTGACGCGTGTGTCGCCGAGGCCGCCGAGCCACTCCGCAGTGCTCCCTTCTTTCCTCTCGGGATGCAGATGAATTTTGCATCGGGGCTCGCGAGCGGCGTGCGTGCGTGTGTGTGTGCGTCAGTGTGCGTGCGAGTGTGCGTTGGTGAGGCCGGCAGGACAGGGCTCCTTTGATCCGCGATGCTAGTTGGTCCGTGACGCCATGCTGATTGACTTGCCCCGCCGCCCTCCCCCGCGGCGCCCCGACTGCCCCCACGGTGCCCCCAGCCCCAACAAGCGAGCCTGGCGGAGCACGGCCGAGCCTAGGCCCGGGGCTGTTTACTGTGCGATAGTGCGGCGGTAATGGAAGTGGTAAACAGCTCTCGTCCGTTGCAGCTCGCCGCCAACGCCCCCGCTGCACCGCACCGCCATGGCACCGCCACCGTCCTGGCGCCGCCAACATTGCGCCGTGGACGCCGACGCACAGTGGGCCAGAAGACCGGTGGAGGCGGCCGAAACTCTAGACGCGTTTTGAGCTCCAGAGTCGTTGAACAGGACTCGAGCCGAGCGTCTGACCCGACCAATGGATTGCTCTTCGAACGAGGAATCCGTTGGTGGGGTCACACGTTCGGTTCGCGTCCCATTTAGCGACTCTGGAGCACAAAACGCGTCTAGAATTTTTGCCGCCTCCACCGGTCTTCTGGCCCACTGTGCGACGTGCCGCGTGCCGCTCGCTCCGCCATTTTGCCCCCGCCAAGTGGCGGCTGCCGGGGTGCTTGGGGTGCCCGGGGTGCTGGCGGCTGACGCGTGGCGCGCGCGGCGTGCTGCTTCTCGCCTCATCGGCCGCCAATCGGTGCGCGCGCGCCTCGACCAATGAGGGCGCGCCCCGAAATGGATGTGTCCCCTCCCCGACGCGAATCGGCACCCTCATCTTCAAAAATTGGCTCCGGATGCGACGATCGCCCCCGGGGGCGCGGCGCGGCGCGGCACGGCGCGGCAGCATGGCGGCACGGCGGCACGGCGGGGAGGGTCGGCGCGGCGCGGCGCGAGATCAGCGAGAGCCGAACCGGGGTGCTGATTTGATTACCGCGCCTAGAAGGGTTGGCAGCCGTTGGCAGCGGGGCCGGCGAGCGAGGCGTCCTGCAGCACGACGCGTTTGCGTTTTCACTTCACCCAGAATGTTGTTGAACCGGAGATTAGAATCTAGTCACGCGACGGCCGCGTCCGCACGCCTGTTCGCGCGCGCGGGGAGCGCGGGGGAGCGAGGTTCGCCCCGGGGGTCGGATTTCGGAGTCCGCGGCCAATCCGCGCGCGGGGCGCCGCCGTCGCCGTCGTCGCCGTCATGATCGAGGCGGCGGCCGACCTGTTAGTGCTGCGAGCAATGGCGCCGCTTATCGCCGCCTTGCCGCGCAATCACTGGCGTCGGCCCTGGCCGAGGCCCTGGCCGTCGACGCGGAATGAAGACGTCGCCGTCGTCGTGGTGGCGGCGCGTGCGTCGCCTCGCGTCGCCCAGGGTTCGGTTCGCCTCGCCCCGCGGCGGCGACAACTCCATACCGATGGCGGCGTGCATCGCGTGCCCGGGGTCGCCGTCGGCCGCCGTGTTGTGGGCCGGGTTATCGCGGAGCAACAACACGGCCGCCAACTTCAGCAGCGCGCACCGCCTCGGCAAAGCATGGCGAAGCATGGCGAAGCATGGCGAAGCATGGCGCCCGCGAACCGGCGGCCAGCCGGGCAGGCAGGCGGGCAGGCAGGCGGGCAGCGAGCTAAAATAGTGGATTACGGCTAGCTTTGGGAATGCCGTGCGCCGTGCCTGGTGTGCTTTTTCAAACGGCCGCCCCGCTTGCCATGTGAACTGGGTCAGCCGTGCCGTGCCGCGCGGGGCAGTTCGCCCCAATAATGCCGCCCATTAATCATTATCACAACAACCTAGTTAGCGTGTCGCAAAGGAGTCCCGCGGTTCCTTGTTTCCGGTTTCAGTTTTCTTATTTTCGGTCCCCGAATAATGTTGTAGCACCGCGCGGCAAAGTGTTGCGCCGCGCAGCCGTCGTCGCGGCCTAGGGCTTGCCGCGCCGCCCCGCACTATGGGGTGGTAGCGGCCCGGCTTCGCCATGTAATTACTCTAATTTGGTTTGCATTGATCCGTCCGTGCGGCGGCGGCTCGGCGATACCGCGTCTGCAGCCTTGTCTGGACGGGGCCCTGCTTGGCCATGAAGGCGAACGTGTCGCACCGCGTCGACACGACGGTGGTGTGTTCGCTCGCGGCCGTGGGGTAATTCATTCCAAGTTTTCTCGTCTCAGCCAACGCCACGAGATACTTAAGTATTCCGCAATAATCTATATTGAGATATTCAAAAATATTCTTGACATTCACACATGCGAACGGAATCTTTTTGAATATTCGGCTGTTTTCTTGGACATTCGATAGTACTTGGAATGTTTATTCTGGCAGAGGCATGTGAAATGAAGGTCCAGAGACAGCCACCCTGTGGAGGGAGTGCGATTATGTATTCAGTAGTATTCTTGGTACTATTGGAAGTAGATATTCATATTCTCTGCACATATAATTAACCAGAGTCAGCGCTGATGACTATGGTGATGATGGCGATGGTGATGATGATGGTGATGATGATGGTGGTGGTGATGATGATGATGATGATGGTGCTGGTGATTATGGTGGTGATGATGGTGATGACTATGGTGATGATGGCACGGTAAAAACGGTACCTGGATTTCCCAGGAAGCCTATGGTAGAGACATAGGCGATTTCCAGGGTGTTCCTGGGAAAACCAGGAACCGTTTTTACCGTGGGTGGTCATGACTATGATGATGATGATGATGACGATGATAATGATGAAAGCTCGCCAAAAGTAGGTGGTGCACTTGTCCGAGCGAAGGCAACGCGAACTCGCCGGCCGCTGCCGACGTGGACGTACCCGGGGCCCTTGCCTCGGTGGCGGGGCGGCAGGCGGCGGCGGGGCCCCGACGGACGGATCGACCCGGAAAAAAGAAGTGCGAGGGGTAAAAGTGGCGGGGCTCGGGGCGCGGTGCATCAGCTGACTGCCGGACACTTGTTGTGCGTCCTCCACGCCGGCCTCGCCGTGGCCTCGCCTCGCCCCCACCACGACGGTCGTGTGCGTGGACCCAGCGACCCACCCCCGCGGCCGTCGCCGTCCCCGCCCTGTTGGCCATCGCGGCGGTGGCGGCGGTGTCACCCGCCAATTTGGCGCCTCCTGCCGGGGGAAGCCGAGAGCGGGGCAGGGCGGGGCGGGGCGGGGTGGGGCGGGGTCGTATAAAAACGCGGGAAGGCGTTCCTCTGGGGGCGCGGCGCGGCGGGGCGGGGCGCCTCGGCGGGCGATATCGTAATGCGCGATATACGGGTTTAATTTAGTCGCGTTATGACGCCCCCCCCCCCTCACTCCTCCTCCCCCGGGTCGTGGACGCACGCTCCCCCGCAGCGCGCGCACACACACAGACGCACACGCACGCACACACCTGCCCTGCCACGCACTAACCGCGCCAGCCAGCTTTCCTCCTTCTTCCTTGTTTCCTCCGGTAGGCCAGGCAGTGCTGCAGGCCCAGGCTGTTGCGGGGCGCCGCCCCGGCCGGCCCGCTCGGCCCGCTCGGCCCCGCGATGTATAAAACATGCCTGTCAGCGCGCCGTCTTTGCGCTTTGCGTTTTTTCGCTGGCGATATTCCAGTTTATTTTTACCCCGTTGGGCGTTGCTTGGCCAGAGCGGCCCGGCCGGCCCGGTTCGGGGTCGTCAAAGCCGCCGCTGCACCGCGCTACACCTCGCCGGGGAAGCCATTGACGCGTGTGGGAGTTAGGAAAGGCTGCTTCTTTCCACGTAGGGAGGCCCGCCGCCGCACCGCCCTCCCCGCCCGGCCGTGTGTTTGTTAATATGTTTTGTTGGTGCGCGTTGCGCGTCCTGGAGGCAGGCTGGAAGCAGGTGGCCCGCGGGGGTACCAATTAATTCCCAAGAAAGCAAGTGGGGTGGGGGGCTGCTTTCGGCTGGGCTTAGGCCTGATGGCGCCGCGCCTCGCTCGGCGGCAGCGAAGGCAGTGAAGGCGCCACACCATCCCCAGGATAAACTAGTTCGGCGCTCTGTCGTGTGGGGCTGATTATTTCCATGGCGCGGTTTACACATGGCGGCGGCCGGGTGGCACAGTGGGCCAGAAGCCCGGTGGAGGCAATCAAAACTTCAGACGCGTTTTGAGCTCCCGACTCGAACCGAGCGTTTGCAATGGATTGCTCTCCGAACGAGGAATCTATTGGTGGGGTCACACGTTCGGTTCGATTCCTGATTAGCGACTCTGGGGCTCAAAACGCGTCAAGAGTTTCGGTCGCCTCCGCCGGTCTTCTGGCACACTGTGCCAGGGCTGCTGGAGCCATTTGCCTGCGCGCGGCAAGAAAGGTATTGGACGAACCGCGACGCGAAGGCCAAGCAAGTTGATCTTTTCATGAAAGTTGGTGCGCCGTCCCACCGCCGCCCGCAGACTGCTCTCATCGCTGCCCTGTCTCTCTCTCACACTCATGGGGCGTCCCCAAGGGAGCGAGAGAGAGCGACGAAAGCAGTGTGCTGGGAATGAGCCTGCTGCGGCGCCGCTTTTGAATCGCGGTGACGCCGCCTGCCGATGCCTTCCGCGGACTCTAGTTTAGCGGCTGCACTACTCCACTAGAAAATTAGTTACTCGGTCCAGTGGTGCACTCTCCCACGCTCGCTCTGCCCCCACTGGCGGCACGGAGGAATAAATAAATATTATAAATACGGCCACATTAACGAAAATACGGATCGCACCGGATAACTGGAAAACAGAGCAACTTTGTGTAGCAGCACCCTGTGTACATATAATTCCACGGCCATCCCCGCCCCACCCCACCCCACCCCACCCTCGCCCCCCGCCGCGCCATCCCGAACCCGCAGCACGGCCCTGCGTTGCGCTCGCTCCCGCCTCTCTCTCTCTCTCTCTCGCGCGCGCGCCGCGCTCTATTTTGTTCTATTTATTTTCTTTCTCTCCACTTTTCCGAGGGAAAATATTTATTGAAATATAAATTATTCCCCTCCCCTTTCCCGCCTCGCCTCTCGGCCCCCGGTTTGTTTATTCTTCGTCGTGCATCGGCCAGCCCAGCCCAGCCCAGCCCGGCCCAGCCCGGCGGCCTGGCTGTCTGTTCGGTCGGGCTGCCGGCCTCCGCCGCCTTCCTTCGACGGGCTGCTTCTTCCCTGCAGACTGCGAGTCGCTTTCGCCGCTCTGTCTCTCTCGCACCCACACGAGGCGCCCCGCGAGTGCGAGAGGGACAGAGCGGCGAAAGCGACTCTCGGAACCAGTCTGCTGCACAGGTTGGCCGTGGCGGGCGGACGGTGGAGAAAGAAACTGAAAAATAGACGCGTGGCATACGCGGTGAACTAGGAGACGGCTCTGTTCCGCACGTGCCGTCGCGCGTCGTGTGAGCATAAATTAATCGCTAGCCGCGAGCGCATCGGCGTCAGACTGGTGATGAGCTGCCCCGGGTTCGATTCCCGGCCGAGCACGTCTGCAACTTTGATGGCTGCAAGGGTTTGTCGCACGGCGCGCGCGTTGTTGAGTGATGGGCGTCCGCCCGCAAGGCGGCGCCACTGGCCCTGCCTGCACACGGTGCCTATGGCAAGATCAGTGTCCGGCATTCCCAACCCCGCCCTGGAAAAAGCGGTCTTTTTTCCAGGAGCTGCCTGGGAATGTCAGGTACTGTACTGCTTTTGACACTGCCTGCACGGTAAAAACGGAACCTGGTTTTCCCAGGAACTCCCTGGACATTGCCTATGTCTCTACAATTGGCTTCCTGGAAACACCAGGTTCCGTTTTTACCGTGTGCACGCAGTGGCGGATCCAGGGGGTCCAAGGGAGGAGCAAAAGAACCCATTTTTGCCCACTTCTAGGCGCGAAGTGTGGCTTTTTGCCTACCTTTCAGGCGGCTATCTAGAGGCCAGTCGGGGGGCGTCAGTTGTCCTCATTGCCCCCCCCCCTTTTTGGATCCGCGCCTGCCTGCACAATGGTGGCATTCTGGGCGCCGAGTTCGACCGCTCGGACGGATGTTTGGTTTGTGGCGCCAATTAAAGTTGGGGGAGGGGGCGGCGGAGGTGTGCGGAGTGCGGGCGGCGAGGGGCGCGGCGGGGCGAAGTGAAGGGTGAAAAGAAGAGGTGAAGGCGCTTTCGCCGCTTGCTTGCCGCTTGCTTGCCGCTCGCCCGCCTTTTCTTATTGAATTGAGTCCGTCGAGAGTTATGGCTTCCATAAGTTCTGGCTGCAAATATTTCCGGAGGCCTGTCAGCGGACACGGCCCCGGACGCGGGGCGCGCCCGGCCTGCAGCTTATGAAAGTGACGTGTAAAGCGCGCGCGGCGAACCCCCGCCCCACCCCGCCCCGCCCCGCCTCACCCCGCCCCGCCCCGCCCCGCGCCGTCACTTTGCCGCGGCCCGTGATGGATCGGCGGGATGAATAAATAATATGCTAATAAATGAGGCGCAATCAAGGGATGCCAACCTCGCCGTGTTGCCGGCTCGCCGAGCTGTATCTATGTATACGTACTAGAGCCGTTTGCTCAATTTTTTTTCTTTTCGAGGTTGTTTTCTTTTACAAGCCGTCACCGCTTGATGTCGCGGACGGTGTGTGGCGTCGTTGTCGTGTACACTAGAGTGGCGGTCTTGGCGGCGTGGGGACAGTGGCGAGGACGCTCTGTCGTGCGTGCGTGTCCGTGTGTGTGTGTGTGTGTGTGTGCCGCCGATTTGGTGGTGATGTCCCTCCGGCCGGACTGGACTGGCGCAGAGATCACAAAGAAATCGGAAGTGGTCTGTCCTGCCCCTTCCACCGCCCCGCCCCGCCCCGCCCCGCCGCGCGGTCGAACAAATAGACATGCGTGCGAGTAATGTATGGGCGACTTGGTGCGCGGGCCGTGCCGCTTGCACGAAAGGCCGCGGCTCTGCCGGGCCGGGGCAGGCTGGGGCCGGCCCATGTTAAAATTGCGTTTTTGTCCGTTTTGAGTCCGCTTGTCCTCGCGCTGCCTCGTTTTCGGGGGGGGGGGGGGGGAGGGCGGTGCGCGCGCGTGCCGCGTGCCGCGCTCGGACGTTGCTTGTGTCGGGGTCTACGTTCGCCGACACACGGAATAGACAAACGGTTTGCCCGGCCCATTTGTTATTCATTTCATTATTTGTTTCGCGGAATTTCCTCTTTTCCCGCGCGGCCCGCCGGGCGCCCCGTCGTCCCGCCCCGCGCCGACCGCGTGTTTGTCGATTGGGTCGTTATGAAATTCGCTTTCATCCCCGTCCGCGGTGCGGTGCGGTGCGCGGCCGGCTTGGCTGCCCCGGTCGCACAGTGGGCCAGAAGACCGGTGCAGGCGGCCAAAACTCTAGACGCGTTTTGAGCTCTACAGTCGCTAAGCAGGACTCGAACCAAACGTGTGACCCCACCTATGGATTCCTCGTTCGGAGAGCAATGCATTGGTGGGGTCACACGTTCGGTTCGAGTCATGTTGAGCGACTCCGGAGCTCAAAACGCGCCTAGCGTTTAGGCCGCCTCCACCGGTCTTCTGGCCCACTGCAGGTCGCCCTGCTCGTCCTTACGGCGTTGCGTCAATCCTGGTGGTGACGTCACCGCCAGTACAGTGCAGCGTTATCCAATCGGCCATGTCGAGTGCGTAGAAAAAGGCCGCGGACCTTGCGAGACTCGTCTTTGTTTTGTTTTTTGTTTCCGTTTTCCTATTTCTCCCTTTGCCCATTGTTTTTTCCTTTTGGCGCCCGTTGGCGCCAAGGCGCGCCAAGGCGAGTGCGTGCGTCCTCCACCACACTGCACCGCGCGGCACCGCGAGATACGTGTGTATAAACATTTCGAGGAGTCGCGCGATGACGGACGCGAGCGGCTCCGTTTATTACTTGCCTTTTTTACGACATAAATAAAAGTTTTTAATACAATATCCCGTTTTTCTTTTGCTCTGCTTTTTTTTTGCGCTCGCGCGACGCGCGAGTTATGATCGGCGCGGCGCGAGGTGTCGCGGACTTCCCCGCCCCCGGCAGTGTGGCGGCCTGGCGGGGCATTGCAGCGTGGCGTGGCGCGGCGCGGCGTTGGTGGCGATGCGGTTTTCATCAAGTGTGAAAATTGGTTATCGGCGTATTTATGGCTCGACCGTGGCGAGCAGGGGCGGGGCGGGGCCCGCGGGCATGGCAGGGGCGGCGCGGATTTGGGGTCCATCCGGGGCTGCTGTGTCCGCGCGGTGACCGCGGGGCGTGGCGGCCGGGGGTGGGGCGGGGCGCCCGGATGGCTATCACGGAAATGCTGTTTTTCCGAATGCGGTATGGCGAGTTGATTGTCGCTGTCACGTCGGCCCGGAAAGACGGGCGGAAAGCGCTTCGCGGTCGCCTCGTCTTTGTCTACCCGAATCGAGTTTGCTATTCGGCACACTGATTCCGAGAGTCGTTTTCGTCGCTCTGTCTCTCTCTCTCTCTCTTGCCTGTACGGGGCGCCCCGTGAGTGCGAGGGAGACAGTGCGACGAAAACGACCCTCGGAATCAGTCTGCCGGCGAGGCCGGCGCCATTAGCCATTCGCCGACATCGGCGTCGTCGGCGTCCTCGGCGTGGGAGGTGGCCGTCGACGCGCTTGGTGGTGTCGGGATCGACGGGCGCCTCTGCTCCTCGTCGTGGTCGTCCTCGCCAAGGCCGTGCCGGTCGTGTAACAAGCACTGCGGCGGGGAAGGCGGGCCAGGGGCGGCAGGGTGGACAGGGCAGGGCAAGGGGTGCTCGTTGAGAAGTTGAATGCGCGCACACCGCGAAAACGGCGCGCGACATGACCCACTTCACTTGCGCAAGACCTCTGCCTGCACCCGCCCGTGTCGTGTCGTAGTAGTAGACTCTGGTGCGCGGTGCGCGTAGTGTACCCACACGTACGAACGCGCGGCAAGGGTTTCGGTTCGGGCTGTACCGACCGGCCGACCAGCGCGACAGAGCCAGACAGGGCCGCCGCCCGCCTGGCCCACCAGGTCCGCCCACACACATATATCAATTCATCACATTGGAAATGGAACACCTGCACACCCGCGCGCGCTCACACACACACTCACACACGGACGGGCGCGTGCAATATATACGTGTCCTGGCGCGCCACCCCTGACACGCCGCTGCGCCGCGCTGCGCACACAGCCGTCCACTTTGGCGCATTATTCTATTATATGGATTGCGGGGGCCATAATCGGCAGCAGGGCACGTGTGTGTGTGAGTGTGTGTGCGTGTGTGCGAGTGTGTGTGTGTGTGTGTGTGTGTGTGTGCGCGCGTGTGTGTGTGTGTGTGCGCGCCAATGAGGCAATCGTGGCGGCCGTCGGCCGGGTTGCCCGCCTCGTGACCGCTGGCTGCCGCCGCGCCACTCGCGGTAGGTCAGGGGTGACGGAAGGTTTGAGGGTGACGTGACGCGTCGTCACGGTCCACTGGTGACGTCTCACGCGCGTTCGTGTGTGTGTGTGTGTGTGTGTGTGTGATAGTGTCTGTCCATGTCTGTCTGTGAGTGAGGAGGGGGGTGCACTATTGTAACCCCCGCCACGCCACGCCACGCCACGCCCCGCGCCGCGCGCTTACTGCCGCGTGACACCGCAACTCTGGCCGCGCCGGAAATGGACTACAAATTAGCGCAGCGTACGTCGAACCGAACTCGAACGGCTGGGCTCGCCACGGTTCGGTCACACACACACACACACACACACACACACACACACACTAACGCACACGCGCGCACGAACCGCGCGGCCAAGGTTCTGGGCGGTACGGACCCGGCAGTGCTGCAGACTATGCCTTTGGTTTTGCCGTTTGCATCGCGCTGCTGCACTACTCTTGGGGCCGTCCCGTCGATGGGTCGATGTATCGAAAGTGCATGCGTGTGTGTGGGAGGGGGGTTAGAGAGAGAGAGAGAGAGAGAGGGGGGGGAGGGGGGGCGTGCGAAATGAAGTCGAAGGCACCTCTTCAACTCCTTCTGGGACACTTTGCTATATGTGGCCTCGGGACTGTCCCCAGCGGCCTGCCAGCAGTGCTCTGCAGCTCCAACGTCGAACACTGTCTACACACACTCCGTCGCACGGGCCCGTATGCATACACTCACACACACACACACACACACACACACACTCGCCTGCACTCCAGCCGTACGTACCCAGACTCTTGCCACCCACCCGCCCTCCGAGTGGTTGCCTGCTCTGCCCCCTCGTCCTCCCCCCTCGTCTCGAATTGACGTCACTCCAATCAATAGCTGTACTCTAGCCTTGTAATTGTTTCTCTTGACACGCCCCCTCCCCCTGTCCGCCCCTGTGTGTGTTGTAAGGGATGGGGTTGCCGTATCTGGCGCTCAGGGCTGGTCGTGTTGATCTTGGCCGCGCGAAGATAAGCCGTGGGGTCGCGCTCGGCGGCGCTCGGCGGCGCTCTGCGTGCTGCGGCGGAGTCGTCGCGCTGTCTCTCTCGCACCTGCACGGGGCGCCGCGTGCGCGCGAGAGAGGCAGAGCGACGAAAACGACTCTCGGAATCAGTCTGCTGCAGGCCTACGCCCGTGCTCTCCATGGTCCCCATGGCCTCCATGGTGGTGGTGAAGACTTGGCCGCCCCGCCCGCCCGCCGCCACCGCGGCCTTTCTTTCCCCACCACACTGCAATTAAAAATGAATGGCGCGCGTCAATGATGGATGGAACAGCTGGGCCGTATCTCAGGGCGGACGGCTAATATGTGATGCGGCATGTCCGTTGCCGCGGCCGCCACGCGCTGGAACGCCAAGCCCGGCCAAGCCGCGGCGAGCAGAGCAAGCAAGCAGCGAGTGGGGCTGGAGCACGGGTCGGCTCGAGTCGGCCGGTCTTGGATTATGGATTGATTAGAAGCAGCTCCGAGGCGTCATCCACGAGCGGATCCAGTGAAAAGGGCGCCGGGCCAGTCGGGCACAGGAGCGTTGCGAGGAACTGGGGGAGGGAAGACCAGCCGATGAAGCCAGGAGGACTGCTCGCAAGAGGATCGCAGGCTGATCCCGAGCACCGCTCTCATCGCTCTGTCTCTCTCACACTCATGGGGCGTCCCGTAGGGGAGCAAGAGAGACAGAGCGACGAAAGCAGTGCTCGGCCTGCTGATCGTCGGCATCGCTTGCGTGCCGATGAAGCCAACAAGCCGCGTGAGGTTCAAGGGATTCCGCCACTCCACTGAAAACCCAAACGTGGTCCAGACCGCACCATTGGTGTGGTCAGATGGGCGACATTTTGACCACATCAGTTGGTGTGGTCTAGACCACGTTTGGCCACGTTTGGTGCGGTCTAGACCACGTTTGGTTTTTCAGTGTCGCGTCGTCTGCTTTTCTTGTGGAGTATTCGGCGTGGACGCGAGTTTTCCGCTTTGCCGTCGCACCAACGCGGTGCGTGGTGCTCTCTCCTCCCCCTGCGCCAGCCGCGCGTGCCGACCAGTACGTGGGCTGATTCCGAGTGGGGTGAGGACCTCTCTCTCTCGCACGCGCGGGACGTCCCGTGCGGGTGCGAGAGAGAGAGAGAGAGAGAAAGAGAGAGGGTCCCCACTCGGAATTATGAATCTGCTGCCCCGAGCGCGCTGCGGGCTGCGCTGCGGGGGTGCTCGGCGTGCTCCTCGCGGTCGGCGGGCGCGATGCGTGCGCTGTGCAGACTGATTCCGAGAGTCGTTTGCGTCGCTCTGTCTCCCTCGCACTCATCGGGCGTCCCGTATAGGTGCGAGAGAGACGGAGAGACGAAAGCGACCCTCGGAATCAGTCCGCTGCGGGGGCGGCCCGCGGACTTCTTTCCTTTGGGGGTTATGCAAATGCCGCTGGATGTATTCATGGCGCGTTGATTGCCGAGTTAGCGGGTCCATTACGGCGCGGCCGCGTTGTCGGGGGCGGCGGACGACGCGGAGGTGCACTCCTTGGCGGCGGCCACGACGCGGAGGTGCACTCCTTGGCGGCGGCCACGACGCGGAGGTGCACTCCTTGGCGGCGGCCACGACGCGGAGGTGCACTCCTTGGCGGCGGCAACGACGCGGAGGTGCACTCCTTGGCGGCGGCCACGACGCGGAGGTGCACTCCTTGGCGGCCGCCACGACGCGGAGGTGCACTCCTTGGCGGCGGCCACGACGCGGAGGTGCACCCCTTGGCGGCCGCCACCACGCAAGGGCCCGAGGTGCCCGATGACGTCTCCGTCTGGCCTGCCGGCTGGCTGGCTGGCCTCGGCGCAACGGGGCATGGATTGTGCATGGCTGGGATCGGCCAGGATGCCCTCCTGGTGTTTCTCCTCAAATTTAACGTCCTCACAGCCCAACCTGGCCCGGCCTGCCCTGCCCTACGGTGACATGGCGACGCCCCCCCCCCCCTTATGTCTCTTTTTCCTCCTCCACCTTGCCCCCATACATAATTCACTTGGCTAGGCACTAGCCCGTCGCGCCACACACACACAGACACGGACGCTCACACCAACATACACACGCGCGCGCACGCACGAGACAGCAGCATTGACGGCTCTCTATTGACTATGATATGTTTAATTAATTAGCGATGCGCCATGGCGAGGTGCCTTGTGATTGCGTCACGCGTTGGTGCCGTGTCGTGCCGTGTCGTGCCGTGCCGGTTCGTATCGTAGCTCATTAGCGAAAGTTTGGCGGGGCAGCCTGCCTGCCCTGCCTGTCTGTCATGGCCGGCTGCCCTGCCTGGCCGGCTGGTCATCGCTGCGAGTGAAATGTGCCCGTCCTCTCGATGCACCGGCCGCACGGCATGGCACGGCACGGCGCGCCGCTGCATCTCCGTGATTTGCGTTTTTATCGGCCACTAATTGAGTGATGGCGGCACTTAGTGTCAGCGCCGCGTACTCCACGCGGGGACGCGATGGACGCGCTGGAGTACGGCGCTTTAATTATCCCGGACACCGGACGGCCGGCCGGCCGACTGATGCCGAGAGTCGCCTTCGTCGCCCCGTCTCTCTCGCACCTGCACGGGACGCCCCGTGAGTGCGAGAGAGACAGGGCGACTCTCGGAATCAGTCCGCGGCCCGACGGACAGCCCGGTGTGATATGCCGGTCGGCAGTGTCAGTGTAGTGATGGCGGCCTCGATGGCGCGCCCCGAAAGTTGGCCCGCCTGCTTTTGTCGAGGGCAGTGTGCCCGCGTCCCCGCCTGCAGCGTGCCTGCAGCGTGCCTGCAGCGTGCCTGCAGCGTGCCTGCACCAGAACAAGGCCCTCCTCTCCCTTTGCCGCACAGTAGGCCAGAAGACCGGTGGAGGTGAGGTGGCTAAAACTCTAGCAGCTCCAGAGTCGCTAAACAGGACTCGAACCGAACGTGTGACCCCATCAATGGATTGCTCTCTGAACGAGGAATCCATTGGTGGGGTCACACGTTCGGTTCGAGTCCTGTGTAGCGACTCTGGAGCTAGAGTTTTGGCCGCCTCCACCGGTCTTCTGGCCCTACTACGCAGCAAAACAAGGCCCTCCTCCTCCACTGCCGCCACCCCTGTGCGTTTATACCGACGTATTAATCAGGCGGCGCGACGATGGAAGTTTTCATGAGTATGCTTATGGGTCGAAATGAGGCGCACGCCTTTCTGCATTAATAGTGGCGTATCTTGTAACGACGATGGTTTTGAATATATCACTCGCAGTGGCGCGACGCGGGGCGGGGCGGCGCGGCGAGGCGAGGCGATCAAAGCCCAAATTAAAACGCGTCCTCCTTGCGCCGCGTTGCCGCGTCGCGTTGCCCCGTCGAGGCCGTTCTCGCCGGGAAATCGGATTCCGTCCGTCGCGATTGGATTGGACGGCCGGGCCGACGGCCGGGCCGCTGGGCCGCTTTATGTCAAGTGCTTATTGTTTCCCTGCATCCGATTGCCTTTCTGCAACAATGTCATTTGCATGAAAATTAATAACGGGCGACGCGACGAGGCTAGCGAGGCGCGGCGCCGCCGCCGCCATGGCCGCCGAGAGCCGAATTCAAATCGCTGTTTTCGAAAGTTGCCGCGCGCTCGAGTCGCGGAGTCGCGGCCGCGCGGCTCGGCTCGGCTCGGCTCAGCTCGGCTCGGCTCGGCTCGGCTCGGCTCGGCTCGGCTCGGTGGCGATGGAAGGGCCGCGATACGGCGTAGGTGCGAAGCGTTTTGCCGGCGATTGTCATCGCCGCGCCACGCTCTGCTTGCCGGCCAGCGCCGCGGGGCGGGGCGGGGCGGGGCGGGGCGGGGCGGGGCGGGGCGGGGCGGGGCGGGGCGGCCGGCCGACACAATGGGCCGCCACGTCTTGCAATACCACATTGATATCGTGTTTTAATTGCCGGTGGAGAGGGGAGGGGGAGGGGCAGCACGTCAAAAGTGGCGCCCGGCGAGGAGCCCGTGGCGGCGCTGCCGTGGCGCTGGCGATGCAATATTGCTGCCAGGCCCTGCGCGTGCGAGTGTGTGAGTGTCGCCGGCCCGGCCGACACGGAATTAAGTAATTTAGCGAGCCTTACAGCCACGGCCGTTAATACTGGATGTGGATCGACTGCCGTGGCGCCCCGCCCCGCCTTCTCACGCCCCTGTGGCCGGCAGACGTTGTCGCGGTCGGTGATCTATGGACAGTTTCCCTCGCAATGTCGCTCCGCGCGCTTGCGAGTGTGGCTCAGAGAGAGAGAGAGAGAGAGAGAGAGAGAGGCAGTGCATGTGTGTGCGAGTGTCGGTGAAATTTTGAGCCCGGCTGCCGCCAAGCCAGGCCGCCGAGCCAGGCCGCCGTCATGAAAGGTAGTTTCAGTCACAAAGGCGGCTCGCTGCGCGGGCTTGGCTGTCGCGGCGGCGCCCAAACAAACGATTATTTCTAGACCGTTTCCTTTATTGCTTCCGCGTTATTTGATGGCGGAAGTTTGAGTCGAAAATGCAACACACGAGCCGAGCGGCGCGAGAGCACGGCGTCGTGGCTGCGAAATCGCCTGGGAGTGTGGCGGCCTGGCCCGGCGGCGCC
>NW_023144635.1:2305816-2472725 GCF_012932325.1 Thrips palmi
TCTTGATTCAAAAACTGGAATAATATTTCAAGAGATTAGAACTTGAGATCAATATTTACCCTAATAATGGAGAAGAAAATGTGTTAAATTTAGCCAGCACTTACTTCTAGTTCAAATACATTGAGATAAGGGGCAATTTCATCCCACATGCCCAATCTCTTGAACTCCATACAGATATTTTGCAATTCTTGGTTTATTTCACTTTCTTCAGCAGATACAGTCTCTTGGCATTCATTGACAGACGCTAGACGGCCTCTAAACTGATCCAAAGACTTATCCACCTTAAATTGAACCTAAAGAAGAGAAAGTACGTCCACATTAAGTAGTGCTTTAAAACAGAAAGCCACCAAAAAAATAAGAGGAAAGTGAGTTACAAAATGCAGCAAATACCTGATCCGTTCTAGATGGAGTTGAACTCATGGCTTTAACTCTGTCAATGGTTCGCTGTTTTAACTTCATTCTCAATTGCAGTACCTTGTCAGATGAATTCATGTTCAAATACCGTTGATGGATGCGTGCTTTCTGACTGTAAAGATTCTGAGCTCTTTCTTTCAGTTTCAGAAGACTGTCATCAAGTGCCTTAAAAAACAAGAGGAAACAAAATTCAAGTAAAATTTTAGTAAATTGCTGGAAAATTTAATTTTAATTCAGAAGACAAGACAACTGAAAATAATTGAAATTAAATCATGGCTTACATGGGTTTTCATAGGGGATGTGTTGACACCAACAGTTGTTGTGCTAACTTCTGGTTTAATTTTCCCATTAATTGCAGCAACAGCTGCAGCAACAGCCGGGGGCAGGTGTGATTGAGGAGGATGGAAAGGTTCTAGAGGTTTTGGAGATTTGACCTGTGTGGCTGGGGAAACACCACCCTCCTGGGCTTTCAGATCTTCCAAATCCTTTTTCAGCTGGGCATTTTCACTTTTCAAACGGTCATTTTCTCCTTGCAAATCCTCCACCATTTTTATGTAGTGTGATACATGAAGCTCAACTGACACAATATTCCGTTTAACCTTGAGGGAAAAAGAAAACTTGATAATAATGAGAAGAAAAATAAAATTCATAATTATGTTCACAACTTTAAACCACTTACCTGAAATTTAATTGTCTTGGCTCTTGTTGCATATTTTAGAGTGTTTTGAGTATCTTCGTAAGTTTGATGAGCTGGGGACAAATTAGCAATCATCACAGTCTGGCAATTTCCACCAAGTGAATCTTTTAGAAGGCGAGTCAACTTAGAGTCTCTGTATGGGATGTGTCTGAGTCCATCAGCTAAGGCATTGATACAATTTCCTGCAAAACAGAACGCATAAGCATCAACACAACAATAAAGATCATGTTCTTAGGCTTCAGAAAACTTAACTGCACCTACCGAGAGCTAGAAGAGACTTGTTGATGTTGGAACCTTCTTTGAATCTTGCACCAGTGCACCCCGTTGCAGCACCTCGTTCTGACCCAGCAAGATCTATCATTGACAGCTTGACCACTTTTGTCTGACCATTTGCTTTAGTTTTCATCTTAATGAAAACCTGAGAAAACATTCACATGGAAAAGTAGTAAAGATAATCAAAATAAGAGAAGTGAAGTAAAAATAAACAGAAGGTTACCTGGAAGACAGCATGAGATCTAGAGGATTCTGCATTGGAATCTGTCGGATGTTGCGATCTATTCCTATTGCCATTCTCTAACAGCTTAAACATGTGATCGGGATCAACAATGCGCTCCATCTTCAAGCCAGCCACCGCAACACCTGCACCATCTTCCCTCAAGAAAAGGGCACCAGAGGATGGGTTCAACAGATCCTTCACAGTTTCATTATAAACCTAAAATCAGGATAGATCAAATGAGTTTATGTGACTTACACAAGAATCAAATATGATCCCTCAAGAGATAAGCTACTTGCCTCCAAGTAAGAAACTCCAATTTCAAAAGTTTTTTCATCTTTTTGAGCATCCATTTGCGTAAATAAATTAACCATGGTTCGAAATGTAATACCAGGATTATCTTGTGAACCCAACATAGTGAATGTCTTTCCAGCTCCAGTGGCACCATACACGAATACTGGAACAACAAGTATTGATGTGAAGATACCTTGAAAGAACACAAGTCAATGGACTGGGTAAATAATTCCAAATTTACCTGAGCAGTTATAACCATCCAAAACTGATGTTACTATGTTCTTGGTGCTCCCTTCAAACACATCCTCATTTGAAGCCTCAGGCCCAAACACTCTGTCGAACAAATATTGGGTGTTTTTGTTCTGCTTTTTAAGCATGTCCCTGCCTTTCTGTTTAGAACCATGAAAAAAGAAGTCTTCTTCTTCTTTCTTCGGATCAAACACAACCATTTTCTCATCTACCGCTTCAACTATGACCCTGCAGCAAAAAGATGAATCAAGGCACAATCAAGACCAATCTCAAATAAGAGAAAATGAACAATCATGAGCGCACGACACAACAGTACCTAGAATTGTTTTCTGTTTCCCTCTTGCTCATGGGACGAACCCGCACAATAACTTTCATGTTGGCGGATGAGCCCTTCATAGCTGATGCAGGTCGTGAACCCAGTCTTCCAGCTGGCCTGGCACCAGCTCTTCCTGACGGAGTCGATTTCCCTTGGAAAGATGTGGACAGCCCACGCCTGGGGGAGCGGCATAAGCCAATGCCAGATCTTGACAGAGCCTTTCGGGCTGGGGAGAAGCCCTTTCCAGGGTCTTTTCCCTTGAGTGCCATCTCTTTGGTTTATAGGATCATGTGCTCACCTGAAAATTTGAACAAAAATATTAAAAATTAATGATTAAGACAAGACAAACCAACAACATGACTCAGTACCGGAGACAGCTAGTATTTATCTCTGTCAGTGCAGGTATCAGTACAAAATAGGAAAAAGCCAACTGAATAGAACACCATTGACTATTCAGCGGTGCACAAGAAATTAAGATGAGCAGCACAAATGCTCAGAAACACTGGCTTTAAAGAAGTAAACTTGAGTCACAAGTTCCAATTGTATGAATTATTTCCGAAAACATCAGAGGACGTCTGAGGTTTGAGAAGGACTGGGAGTAATGTTTCAGCCAGTCACAACAATAACAGGGCAGGTAGAAAGTCACGACAAGAATCGGTAAATCGGACTCCTCCCTAAACCCCCACACCAGGGCTGATTCATGATTGAATCTGAAGGAAACTGAGGTTTTGTTTTCATGGTCCGTCTTAATGACAAGGAAAACTACAACTCTATGTTGATCGGCGTCCATAGGCGGTGACGAATCGGCACGCATTTTGACAACAACTTTCTGGCAGACGCTTCCGCCCCATAATTGACTTGCCATGTAACTGACGACAGCCACATTTCAACGGCTTAAGTTAGCCAACTTCACTTACGATGATTGGTGTGGAACTCCAGCGATTTCTTCGAAACAAGTAGAATGAAGTCAGCCAAACCTGCCCACGCGCGACCGTTGCGTGCCCGAACTGAGGATCTCTCCGATTTCAAATCGGAGGCCAAGGCGCTGGCAACACTCGAGCGACTTTGGCGAAATAAGGTGCAGCGAATACCACCTCTAAAAATCTTTACACGCACCACAAAAGAATACTTTATTTTTATATGAAAAAATTTTGCTCTTAAATTAGTGATATTACCTGATTATCACAAAGTTTAAATGATGAAAGTGGTCGGTACAGTTGTTGTACCTGCCCTGACTTTGTTGTGTTTTCTTCTCTTCATTTTGGCTATGGGCTTCTTTGTTTACCTCAAACCAGTGGTTTCGTGTTTGCCCGAGCTGCCGCTGGCAGCAGCACTGTGCACTTGTGTGAAGGCTCGAGTTCGAGCAGAAGACCCACTTGTTAAGTTAAGACCCAGCCTTTTCTCTTTTCCTTTCTGGTATCGTCAGTTTTCTAACTTCATTGAGTAACATAATTTTGATTCGACATTAAGTCTTTGAAGTGGGAGTGACCCACACGGTTGTCAAACGTTATCAAAGTGCAGATAAACAAGGTTGATCAAGGTTGTGTTTGATGACAACACTGTCTTGTCAGGTGTCTGTCAGACAAAAATATGGAAGCATCGGAAAACAGATCAGATCAGGATGATGGGGAGAATGGACAGGCTGTCCCGGCAGTTCCAAGTCCAGCGTCCTCCATCTCCGGTTCAGGTGCTCTATCTGATGACTCATCTGAAAGAACTATACCGTACCCGTTCTTAGATTTTGCTGAAGACTCATTTATTCAGGTAATATTTGTCTCCTTTCTGATTTTCTCATTTTCTTTGGAATGCTGTATAGCATTATTTAATTATGTCTCTTTTAGGCTGCACTGAATTTGACAACTGTTGAAGAACTTTCAGAAGCTGTGAAAAAATGTGAAAAGAAGGTGCTAGACACCAGAGAATATTCAGAGGAACGAAAATGGCTTGTACGTTACTTGATTGAACTGCGACTAAGGCTGCAAGAAGCACATGAAGCTGTTGCAGAGCATAGACAACTGCAACCTATTGGAACCCCTGACCATTCTCCAACAATGTCTTTGGAGAATTGCAATGAAGGTACTGGACGAAGAGCGAGAGACAAAAGGATCATCCTAGGACATCACTTCACTCTGCAGGCTCCAGCTCGCAGTATCTATAAGTGTGACAGATGTTGCGCAAATATCTGGGGTGTGTTGCACCTTTGGTATGAATGTAATGGTATGTACTTAATCTCCCTTCGAGTGTGAAGCTACAATTTTAAGTTAAATCTTAATGAAAGGT
Organism: Thrips palmi; assembly: GCF_012932325.1. Taxonomy (NCBI): domain Eukaryota; kingdom Metazoa; phylum Arthropoda; class Insecta; order Thysanoptera; family Thripidae; genus Thrips; species Thrips palmi. The sequence goes on from NW_023144635.1 coordinate 2,310,560, forward strand.
TTTGTGTGTGATAGATTGTCAATACAAATGTCATATGAAATGTCTCGGCAAGATTCGAAGACAATGTGCCCTTGTAAGGGTATCTGAAACTCCATTTTATTTAAATGACATTTGCCCGGAAGTGGGACTGGCTGCTCAAGGTTACTGTTGTCACGAATGCAAGACCCGCATTTCTAACAGTGAGTTTTGCTTCTAAATGAATTTAGAGATAACTGAATTTTTTCAATTGTGCTGTAATGTCACAGTTTCAAAATGTTGTACTTTACAAGCAGCTTTCCCTCAAGGAATTTACAATTATTTTGGTTGGCCATTCTCATCAGGTACTTGTAGCAGTTTTCATCATTGGCATGTTTTTATTGTAGAAAACTTACATTGCTGGTTTAGAGTGTTTGCTACTTTGATTTCATTTTGATCTCTTTCCTTCTCTGCTCTAGTTTTTGCATACCTTCATCAGTGCTAGTATTTTGTATCTATGAAATAACGCCCCCCCCCCAAGATTTAAGAAAATAAAAAAATAACAGATTTGTTATGTCTGTTTGATTTGTGTGTATCCCATGTGACATTCGATATACACGTACTTTGCTCAACTAATAAAGATCTTATTTTTCAGAAAGAGGCTGGCGCGAACATCGGTTGTGTGACTATGATGGACGTTACTATTGCACCAAATGTCATTGGGATGCGTTGGCTGTAATACCAGCAAGAGTTGTCCATAACTGGGATTTTACTGAGAGAAGAGTTTGCTGTAACTGTTACAGTTTTTTGCGTCTAATGGTCAAAAGACCTGTTTTAAACCTAGACCAACTCAACTCTCAACTGTATCAATTTGTTGTTGATCTCGCTTCCTTAAAAGTAAGAAAATATTCCAGGTCTACATTTTTAATTAAGAGAAGAAATTTTATTGTGAGTACACCTGAATGACAAATTGGACCTTTCTTTCAGAAACTAAGATCACAGTTCTTACTCATCAAGCAATACTTGTCCACATGCCGTTCAAGTATGAAAGAAAAAAACAAGAAAAAAATGATTTGGTCGTTAAGTGCCCACTTGATAGAAAATCCCACAGGACTATTCAGTTTACAAGATCTTATTGATCTTCACAAAAGTACAATTTTACCTGTTTTACAAGAGGCTGCTCAGCTGTCCACTTGGCACATAAGAAATTGTTCTGTTAGTACTGTGCATTTAAAGAATAATTAACAAAATTGGCTGGAATTACATCTTTAACTGTGTATGTCCTTATTCCAGGTGTGTCAGAAAAAGGGATACTATTGTGAACTTTGCCCACCACGCAAGAAAGAAGATGGGGATCGTCCTAAACAACAATTTGATGAAGACATTCTTTTTCCCTTTGATGATGCAATATCTGTGTTTGTTTGTGACAAGTGCTCTGCTGTTTTCCATCGTGAATGTTGGATGAAGAAAGTCATGAGCTCGTGCCCACGCTGTAACAGAAGAAAGGAGCGGAGTTTGCTTCAGGAACCAGGACAGTGATAATTCCTTGGAATCTGGCTGAATACCGCACAACTGTTAATAGGAAGCTTAAGGACTTAATTTATCAAATAATAATGTATAATTTATTAAATTTTGTATGGATATTTATGATACGGCTGCTTGAGGCATAATGTTGACTGTGCTCAAACATTTGAACACTGGTTTATCTTTTGATTAGTTTTGTTGTCAGTTTATATCTATTTTAATAAAATATGTTACCTAATTTAATAAGCATTTTTTTTTGCCACAGCGACTCTTACTTCATGTCGGATTTGAGCATAGATCGCCAACGCCTGTGAGACAGCAATGGCCGACTGTTAACTTTAACTAGTAGGTCCAGGACAATCTTGGACAAATGTCCTGAAAAGGGCTCTCGCTTTTCCTATCCCTTTTTCCCGTATCATTCTCATTGCCCCTATTCGTTCCTGAGACCTCACCCGCGCCACGCGCTGTACAGTCATGCTGGCGACTAATATACATCCAGTCACCAAGTGAAGAGCACTATAGGCAGCTTGATGCAGAAAAAAAACTGTCCGAAAAAGAAATATTTTTTAATTTTGCAATTTGAAGACAGCGGTCCGTAATGTGAAGTTTTTGAAACAGTCATTTGTAAACAAAAGTTATTACTTTGAAGTCGGTAGTACCAGTACACGTTACATAACTACGATGACAATTCTTAGCCCTCAGTCAGAGGAGTTAAACCTTTCAGAGGAACCGTCTTCGATTGTTGCCAGGTACTTCTGCATGGGTCGCTTGCATGAGCATTTTATTTGCATTCGGCAGGGATGAGGAGGGTTGTCTTGCATTTGGCACACTTCTTGCGAGAGCAGAAGCAGACGGCCTCGCGGCCTGGCCTCTGCTCTGTTGCAACGCGGTGCTTCGGGAGGGAGGGGGGCAATGCACTGTGGGTAGAAAGGTAAATCTCTAGTGCGCATGCGCAGTTTAGTTTACGGTTGGAGTCGGGCAGAAAATGGCGTCGGCGAACTTCTTGGAGGAAGCTCTGAGTACAGACGTCGACGACTCGGCTGTCAGTGCAATTGTGGGGTCGTTGGAGAATAACTCGGTCACCTCAGCTGTTTCTGCGTCCAGCGCCTCGGCGACATTCACAGGAGGCATTAAAAATCATGTGAACAGTGCAGTTTCCAACGGAGCCCCTGTTTCGTCTGAGAAACACAGTCCGAGTCCGGTAGCGGGAGCAGTGAACAATATCATTTTGAATGATGCAAGCCAAACAAACACGATACAGACCTCTAATTTAGGTCAAATTAAAGTTATAGCGTCTGTTCCTGGGGAAGTGACAAGTAGGCCTACCTTTGTTAATCAGGTTACTACTTCAAGCATAGGCCTAACCCAAACTACTCTAGCAAATTTGAGCAAAGGGCAGGAACCAGTGCGTATTTTGGTCCCTACATCAAGCCAGACTGCGGGTGGAATGAACATAAACAATGCAAGACTGCCTCTTACAACTCAACATGTTGGTGCTTTGCAGAATGGGAGTGTTGCCTTGACGTCTCTTCCGTCACAGACTGTGGTGAACCCAACCACAACTGTTGTTTCGCAGAATCAACTCTCCACTAGTGCCAATGTGATCAAGCAAATTCCTCAAACTATAGGCGTAATTAATGCTTTGGATCCTACCAAAGCTGGCGCCTCAACTGTTGTTTTAAAAGCAAGTGGAAATCAATTGGCAACTACGGCATCAATCGCTTCGGCGGTTATGCCTGTTCCTATGTCAGTAAACAGCTCAGCACCAATGACGGCTACTAGCATCAATAGTGTGGTGACTGGATCAACAGTGACAACAAGTGGAACTTCAGTTATGACTCTATCAAAGCCACTCACCCAGTCAGTCACTGCGATTGGATCACAAGGCAATCTTCTTTCGGGCAATGTGCAAATACTTAATGTAAATGCCTTACGGCAAACCACTCCTGGAATGGTGCCTCCTAAGGGCCCACTGAGAGTCGTTAGTGGAACCCCAATACGAGCAGCAGGTGGTGTTCAAGGGGTAAGTCCAGCTCAACATTAATTTTTATGGTATTTAATTAGAGATATGGTTACTTTACTCATGAAGTATTGTCCTTCTACAATCTTTTCGTTTTGCTGCAGATCACTCTTCAGGCATTACAATCTCTTCCCGGAACTCAGAATCTGTTAATCAAGACTGAAAATGGGTTTCAATTGGTCCGAGTGGGACCAGGGACAGGAACCGCAACTGCAACCGCCTTAGGCGCAGGAAGTCATGGCAATGCTACGCAAACCTTAAGGCTTCAATCTTTCCCCGGAGTAAGTATTACGTCATGCCATATTTTACCCCTCATTTAAAAATTGCCATTTGAAACTCATAAATAAGTTTTGACGTTTGTGTTACTTCTCTTGTATTGAATCCATATATTAATCTGTGTTTTTCAGTTAAGTTCAGTTGCGCTAACAGCCTCTACATCTGGCACAACAGCAACCGTAAATAGTATCACAACCCAAGTCCCTGTTCCGGCATTGTCCACACCCACGACAGCAGCTACAGTAGTCACCTCTGCTGTTCCAGTTGCTGTAACTCAAGCAGCACCTCCAGCCCAGGTAATAAATTACACACACTCATTTTTTAGAACTTAAACCAAAGATTCTAAGGGTAAACAATAAATAATATTGCTAACCATCCTGAAATGCCCTTTAACAGCCTCGTCCAGCTCAAGTTGACACTACGAAGGAAAAATGCCGCAAGTTCTTGGCTAATTTGTTAGAACTGTCGAGTCGTGAGCCCAAGTCTGTAGAACGCAACGTACGCTCTCTCATTCAAGAATTAGTTGACTGCAAGGTTGAGCCTGAGGAATTTTGTGAAAGACTAGAAAGGCTGTTAAATGCATCGCCACAGCCTTGTTTAATAGGGTTTCTCAAGGTATCGAACAAAATTAAGTTTTCAATTTTCCATGTGCTCTTTGAAAATTATTCAAATGTAGTTACTTTGATAATTAAGTAGTTCTGTCAGTCTGTTATGAAGTATTTCCTAGTGTCTTCATCTCTTGTTTAAAATCTTTTTCTGCAGAAAAGCCTTCCTTTATTGAGGCAGGCCATGGTTACAAAGGAACTTGTCATTGAAGGCATTCGTCCACCACCAGCTAATGTGATGTACAGCACTGTTACTTCAGCTGTTACCACTCCTGTTGTATCTTGTCCTCCGCTACAGGTAACAAGAATAATAATATTAATGATAATAATAAATAACCACACCTCCCTTCTGTAGTGAAATCAATTTATTAATACTAACTGTGGTTTCAGGCAACTCAGATAAGACCAGCCGGTTTAACAACTCAAACTGTGAGAGTAGTCACTCCAGTAAATGCTACCAATGCTGCTTCTATTGTTGGAGGTATGCAAGGACCACGCCATGTAACTGTACAACATCGTCTAGTTACGGTAAGAGTCTTTTGTGGTTTGATGTTAATCCTTTTACTTGACTTTAATGGAGGAAGGCTGTTGTTCATTGTTTTTTTATTTTTTTTTTGGCCAGTATTCCAAGTGACATGTTTCCATTCTTACAATTACTATCTCCAATTTTCTTTCATGCTCTATTTTTAATTTCTTTTATTAACAGTTTTTATTATTTGGTCTACCTTTCTGCTTTTGCATGTGCATTTTTTGCTCTAAAAGATGAGTGAAGGTGTGACATACTTTGGCTTTTTAATATTTTGGTGTTGCATCTGCCTGGCTAATGTTATGTTCTTTTTAATGGCTGCATTGGAGGCATACCATCCTTAAATTCATTCTCCTTAATATTTTTATCTCAATATACGTATCTAAATTTTTACAACTTGTTTTTTCCTCATGTTGAAAGTGGGAATATTCAGAATAGGAAAGGACAGGGTCATTCTCCAATCTCTTACCTTTAGTAGGATGTTTGTCAGCTTTGCTTTGCCCCTGAATGGACAATGGCTTGTCGGGGAACCAATGGGGAAATGCATTTTGAATTATTTTGTTTAAGAGCCATGCCTTACAGAAGAGTGACTCAGTGCCTGTCATTTTCCCCCCTTAAATTGCTGTTCTGTAACTTGTTTTTAATCATTTTTTGGTTAATAATTAATAGTTATAAATATTCCTTTCTTTTTAATCATAAGTTTGAGGAAGTGAAGAAATAAGGCTTATTCTCTCAATATGCTTTACAATTTAACTGCAAATGCTTCTAATTTTGTTCTCTATGCTTGTTTTGCTAATTCTTAAATGTTGCATGGTATGCCAACAGCCCCTCCAATTTGTGTCACCTGCATTAGCTGGGAACAAAATGTTTTCACATTCGGTGATGACATCACAGGTGCCCATCACAACGTCTGCGTCTGGCATCGTCACTCAGCCAGTAGCGACATCAGTGGTGACATCACAACCTTCACCTGTGGCATCACCAATCCCTGCATCTTCTATCGCCACCGTTCCAGTGACGATGTCTGCTCAAGTTTTATGTAGACCTGGTACTCCAGGGACTCTTCAACTACAACCTCGTGCAATAATGCCCATAAAGCAAGTAGCAGCCATGAGGCCACAAACTCGACCTCTTTCTCCTGTCATACGGACACCCACCCCAATCAGAGTAACTACTCCTTTAAATAAGGCAACAATAGTATCAAAAGCACCTCCCAAACTTACTGCTGCTCAACAACGGATGCAAGCAAAGGGTATGGTTACCATAGGAACTGCTGGTATTGCACCAGATCTAGTGAACAGTGGATCAGTGTCTACAGTGTTAACCATGTCCACTGCAGCAGCTGCACATTCTGTAAATAGTTCAATTGCTGCTCCAATAGTATCATCAGTTACTTCCTTGGCTGGAGTAGGGGCATCAGCAATGGGTGTGACGCCTGTCGTTAGTGCACCAATGTCATCTGGCACTCCAACAACAGTCATATCAAGTCTTGCTACAACTGCAACTACAGTGTTTGCACCAGGTTCCCAAATTTCTAGAACAATCTCAAAAGAAAAAGATAAGAAACCTGTAGGAGTTACTCCAGCCACTGCAGCAGCGGCTACAGCAGCAGCAGCTGCAGCCGCAGCGGCCTCTTCTTCCTACACGTGAGTACAAATGCTTAGTCTCGCATAATCATGTTTCCTACACATCAATTTTGATCTCATTGAATGTTTTCCTGTGCTTTTCTTTAGTGGGGATGATGACATAAATGATGTTGCGGCTATGGGAGGAGTAAATATTATAGAAGAAACGCAAAGAATTCTAGGGTCTACGGATTTTGTTGGAACTCAAATTCGCTCTTGTAAGGATGACATATTCTTACATTCGCCTACCTTGCAACAGAAAATAAGAAATATTGGTAAGATTCATGTAAAATTATATAACTTGTTGGAATATTGTCTAATTCAAAAAGAGAAAATATGGTGTGATGCCTGGGACTTAATTTCATTCACAGCAATTGAGCAAGGCTTAGATGAACCTACAGCCGATGTTGCTGCCCTTATCTCACATGCAGCACAAGAAAGATTAAAAAATTTTGTGGAAAAACTTGCTGTTATTGCTGAGCATAGAATGGACATTATAAAGGTACAAAATCTGAATCATTCTGTAATTCCTTTCACAACCATGTACTTCTTAATCTTACACACAATCTTAATCTCTGTTCAGCTTGACCCAAGATATGAGGTTTCTCAAGATGTAAAGGGCCAATTGAAGTTTTTGGAGGAATTAGACAGAATGGAACGCAAACGGAATGAAGAAAAAGAACGAGAGCTCTTGCTGAGGGCAGCCAAAAGCAGGTCAAAAAGTGAAGATCCAGAACAGGCAAAGCTTAAAGCCAAGGCCAAAGAGGTAAGATTCTGTGAATAATCTGTGTGTCTTACAAGGCAAACAAAAATTTAATTATCTTATTCCTCTTTTAAGATGCAAAGAGCAGAGATGGAAGAAGTAAGGCAAAGGGAGGCAAATATGACAGCTCTGCAGGCCATTGGGCCCAGAAAGAAACCACGTCTTGATGGCTCTTTGAATGACGGATCTGTAACAACCCCTGTAAGTAGAACTTTTTTTCCCCTCCAAATGCAATATGGTTTAAATATTTATTCCTTTTTATGTATGCCATAGGGTAATGGGGCAACCACCACAAGTAATGGCACAGCTTCTGGTCGACCTCAGGTAATAACACTAACTGAATTACCATTTGACTTTTGTCCACTATTGTTACTGGCTTTGCGTAATTTTCATATTTCTTAATTTTTTTGTAGCTTCCTTCCCGCCCAAGAGTGAAGAGAGTTAATATAAGAGATTTAGTATTTTTACTTGAACAAGAGAAAGAATCGTGTAGATCAACATTTTTATACAAAGCTTATTTGAAGTAATGACGGAACTTTCAACTGTAAATATGCCATACACCTCACCTCATCTTTTGCCAGTTGTACTTTTAACCTTGCCTCGTGGTATATTTTGGTCAATGATGCATACTTACTTCCATGCAACTCGTGTCCTAGTCCACCATATTAAGTATAATATGTTAGTAGGTTGCCAGAAATATTGTATCTGGCATGGTTGTGTCCACATCTGTTTGATTTTATTAAAATTTGGGACCAATCACTTTTAATGTCATGTGATAGCTGGCTCACAAGGTAGAGCTTATTATACCAATAAAAATAACTTGAATTGTTTCAGAAGTCTTTCTTTACTTTCACTTAACAGTCAACTTGGACATCATTTGATCGTTTAAAGTGTACTGACTAGTGAACAAATCAAATTCAATGTAGTATTTCCTTTTTCTAAAATGTAGCTAAATTCTTAATTTCTCAATGTTTGTGTTGTTCTGCCTGTTTTAATTAGATCTTTTTGTTGATGCAATTCGACACCGCCACACAATTTAGTGCAATAACTCCTTCCTTTTTTGGTTTTAGTTGTCACTTAAGTGCATATTGGGTCCTTATGTGTTTTTTTTTTTTGAAATTCTATGTGTTTAGAACGTTTTTGGTTGTTTTAAAAACGGCTTCCTTTCTTTTTGACAAAAATCAATGTTTAATTAAATTTTTAGTATTACTTGTTGGTAAAGCAGAGCTGATGGCAAGTGACCACATTTGTTATCAAATGTTCATAAAGAAGTACTTCTGATGCTGCTGTTGTATTATTAATTATTATTTATGATCTTTGTCATTCATTGTTACTGAAGGAAGTTGTTGTTTGAATTCTTCTTTTCTTGTGTGTTCTCCACATTAGTAGAATGATGTCTGCTAGGTTGATGTTGGCAATGGATTTCATGAGACATGTTGGCTGATCTTTTCCCAAGAGTTTGTTTTCTTTTAAGAGTTTCTTACGTCCTTCATTGATATGAATGACAAGGAAACTGATAAAAGCAAAGCAATAACTTAGGAATGTCCCATGTATCATTTTCTATCTGTTTCAATTTCTGTTTGAAAAGCAAGAAAAATATGCTTCAAAATATGACCTCCTTTCCTCTTCTCGTTTTTTTCCTTTTTGATCTGTTGGTGGCATGAGTGTCTTGTCTTCTCATTACCTTGGAATATACTAGTCTGCGTACTCGTGGTCACCAACATATACGTAGGCAACATTCATGTTGTTTCAGGACTTGTTGTTTAAATAGATTGTCACTATTAGTTTGTTTCATTTTGTATATAAGAGATTATAAATTATACTGTGAAGGAATAACAGTCCTGATTTTTGTAAATACTTGTATATGTTTTCCTACTTAAGACAAATATGGTTTGTTGTGTTGTTTTAAAGTCATCTTTTCGTATTCACTTTTTAAAAGAACATAACTGCAATAGTTGACTCAATTGCACTCGTTCACACCCTAGCTGACACTTGTACAATGTACAGGTATGAATGCCTCTATTGTGGAAATGCACAGTGCACACATCTGGTATAGTTAACTTAGTAACTGAGATTAGTGTTCATGTTCTTTTGCTAATAGTGTCCACTTTTCATCAATTTAAAGCTTCCAATTTGTTTTCCTGTTTTATGTGCTCTTAAACAGAGGAACTATGTTTTATATGTTATTCATTCATATTCATTCATTCATTCATTCATTCACCATTTCATTCATTTAAGCATTTTCGCTTTGTACACTTTAGGAGAAATACTGGCTGTACATATTTTGGTATAGGCTTGACTTTTGCCTGTTTTAACTCAAATTAGTATTGAACTCTTCTCTTTGTACATTGTTCTTTCTTCCTGGAATTGTTATTATAGCTGGGTTTACGTGTTTGTAAAGTGGAGTATGAGACTGTTCTGTTTGTATGATGTCTGGAGTGCTTTCTTCTTCCCTGTTTCTATGTTTCCTCTCTCGCCCTTTGATTTTTTTTTCTTCCTTTTTTTTCACTAAAAAGTTAACGTTATCACTGTTCAGGAAAAAAGCCCAATCAAATTAAAAGTAATGTACAGTCAGGGAAGACTGATAGTCCTGCCTCAAGTAACTGTTATTTTGTCTTGTCAAGGTGTATATGTTTGTTTTTATTGTAATGTTGGTTGTCCCTCTTGTTTTTTGATAATACTTCTATACCTGGATATGAATGCACAAACAGACGCCTAGAGTTATGTATGTCTTATTACATAGTGTGGCCCTATGGACTTGTGCCTAAGACTTTGTTGTGAGTTGAACTGTAATTTTAGTTCTGGGCTGGCAATTTATAGAAATGAATCTGATCAGTTCTTAACATGTGTAGATCCCTAGATTCACAAAATTTCGGCACATGTCCATATACTCACAGAGAGGGCAAACGTTCACTGCAAATTCTGGACCCATGCCGTGTCATGTATGTGTGCTGTATGTTGTCATGATTTCATTCGTGCGATTTGTAACTTAATGTACCTACTATGTAGGTTGATTTGGATGGGCCCCATTGGGTGTAACCTTGTGAGGTGTTACTTGCTATAGATCAATATTTTTGACACTGCCTTGTTTAATAAAACTAGAAAATGTTTGTTAAAATTTCTTCATAACTAACTCCAACTTTTTTCAAAAGAAAAAAAGTACATATTGACTTTACCTTAGAACTTATCTCATTTTTTGGACTGTTGTTTTTGTAATTTTGGACTTCATGTTAAGTGGAATATGTTATCATGTGGTATCTTGGTGAATGCGAATGAAGAAGCATGCGGAATACTGGTCATATGCATACATACTGATGTGAACATATATATATTTTTTTTACTTTTTTATTTTTGTTGACAACCGTTGATGTGAAAGGTATGGTATCTGTGATGTTTACCTCCTGTGCCCACTTTATGCAAGAAAATATATTTATATATTTAAGGCTGTGCCAAATTCTACTGAAAAATTGAAAATTAAAGAGTAGACCAGGTGCCAGTTAACAAATGCATCTCAATTTTATTTTTTACATTCCTCTTCGATCAGGTTTTGCTCCCAGGCTGATTTTGACATGACACACCTTCAATCTAATGCACAATAAAACATTCATTCAATGGTTTGCAGATGAGCTGGCATGAGTCCAGGTGATGCACAGTTTCCCTCGGAGCGTGGCTGGTTTTCAGGGCGCGCAGCCCCCCGGCACCCCTTGCCATTGGTCTGTGGGCCAACCCCAATACGGGCGCAGACCCAAAAGACCCCACTGACCGTTGTGCATCTGGTGGTGAATGTTGGATGAGTTCTAAGGTCTGTGGCAGCACAGGGGCGGCGGGCGGGGCACTGGCCAAGGGCGAAGGGCGAAGGGCAAGATTGGGCATTACAATGCAGCGTTGTCCGCGAGTTTGCCCGGAGACAGAAGTCTAATACTGTTTCAGTGTTTCGACGTCAGTTCCTCGAAATGACCTGCTTCTGTAGTCGGCTGAAGATGTGAGTGGGGCACAATGCGATGGAAAGACATGAAAGCCGGCGAAGGTGAAACACTCGTCGGCTCGTCGCCGCCAGGATACGTAGGCAACCCAACCCATGTTCGCCCGCTGGGCTGCAAGTCTGCAGGTCCTGGAACAACTGTACGGTAGCTCCAAGACTAGCGGTCACCAGTACAACCCTTCTGACCGACAGACAACCCCCTCTCCGCCCGATGAACTGAAGCGCCAGTCAATTACATCGTTATTTCATGCGCCGGCCGCCGGGCCTGGAGCTGGCCACGGAGTCCCTTGAAGCGAAGGGGAGCGGCCGGGCCGCCCGCGTAACTCGCAACGCAAGCAAATTGTAAACACCGGCGGTCGTGGCCGACGGGGCCGTAGCCGTGGCCGCACCTCGCAGCGCTCGCCAGCTTCAGCCTTCAGCCGCTGTGGAATTGCCAGAGGAGTTACGGCAAGGGCCAAGAGCAGTCCGGGGCTACTAGGCTACTTGCAATGGCTTTGGAATGGGGGCCGCGCGCCTTGCCTTGCCTTGTGGCGGGGCAGGACTTACGCAGTCTCCGCGAGGCGCTTGCCGATTTTCAAACAACAGTCGGGAACTAAATTTTACGGGGGCAGACCAATTTAACGCAGAGTTTCTTCTTTATTGGGGTCACTGGCGAGAATGGGGTTGGCTGAAGTGAGGCTGAAGGCTGAAGCAGGACGATGACAAGTCGTCCCGGCCATCGTCATGCCTATTCCCAGACGGGAGCGGGGCTGCCCAGTGCCCGGTCTAGACCGACCAAATATAGCCGGGCCAACAACGCCGGGCAGTGACGGTGACACCGTCCAGCATGGACATGGTCTGGACTGCCTGGAGGAGCCTCGGACCCGCCATCCCATCCGCCATCGTGCCGGTCATAGTCAGGCAGCCGCGGATGCCATTAGCTTCGGCTGGCTTCGGACATCACCAGAAGCACCGCGCGGACGGACCGGCGAACCAACCAGAGGCCGCCCGCGCCTTTAGTTACACGGCGCCGAACACTGTGTCTTTCCAGCCATGGCAAGCAGATGCACAGAGTAGCGCTGCCGGACGCCCCTCTCCGCGCGCGCCATCGCGATGCAATGCTCGGAAGGGTTAACAGGCACTCAATTCATCATGCATATGCCGAATTTGCATTACGCGAATCAGAGCGCCATCCGCCCCGTCCACTGCGTCATCCCCGCCACACCGCCACGCCCTCGGCCGCGCGGAGGCAGCAGCGGCAGCCCACCCCGAGCGCCACTTGCCGCCCCCGCCACCCTCGGGGGCAAGTGGGGAGGGTGACCCGGGCAGTCTGCATGAGCGCGGCGCGGCACGGCGTGCGTCCCCGCGTCCGCGCCCCGACGCCCTTCATGCGCGCCGCCGCCACCGAGGCCGGCCGCGCCATGCCGCCATGCCGCCACTGTGCCGCCCACTCACGGCAGAGGCAGGGGCACTTCCCGTGGCGGATGCAAATTTATGACCACACCCTCCCAGATTTTCCATTCCGACTGGACCGCCGGGTCGGACCGCCGGACCACCCGGGCGGGGCTGCGGGGCCGCTCGCCGCGGGGAGCCGGGCCGGCACCACGACCCTCTCGGCCTCGGCGGGGACGTCAAGTGGCCCATCCTGGCGGGGCTTGGCGGCAGGCTCCACACCGCGGAGGGGCGGTGGCTAATTTTAAGGGTGGCGGGCGACCGACCGCCCAAGCGCCCCGCTGTGACATGCAGATCATGCGGACACTCTGGGCCGGCGCCACGCACTCCACGCCGTGTCCGGAGAGGCGGCCGCAGCGCCACGCCACTGTAGCGGGCCGACGACTGCCCCTCTTCCTTGCCCCGGGCCGGGCACGGCCGGGCACCACCAGCGCTGCCTACTGCCTGCCAGGCACGGCGCGGCGCGGCACGGCCTGCAAAATGGATGAGGGTCGTGATTACTCCGGAACACTTGTGACGAGGACGAGGTGGACGAGGTGGCCAGGGATGAAAAATCCGAGCGTGTCAGCGCGTTTGAAAAGCGTCCCCGTCGCGGCTCGTCTCGCCTGGAGAGAGCGCCTCTGTTTTCATAAAAACGGATTTAACGGGATGAAAGGATTAAAATTTAGCTGAGATTCAGTACATAAAACTGTCAAGCGGCGGTCCGGCAAACGTGGCTCCGTCCGCCCGTCCGTCCGTCCGTCCGTCCATCAGTCTGCCTGTCCGCCCAGCGCGATGACCGTGCGGCGAGGCTGGAGTGGCTGGAGGCTGGCCGTCAGCCGATCCCCGCGCCCCGCGCCCCGCCCTGCAGTCACCTTTCGTCGGCCTGAGTGGCGTGTGACGTCCACCACGTCCACTGACTCGGCCATGGCGGCGCGGTGCGGCGCGGTGCGGCCATCGAGGCGGCCGCCGCTGACCGCCCCGGTCCCCCGGTCGCGCTGGCGCTGGCTGCCGGCCGGTGATGTTGTTCAGTGACGTCGCACAACGCCGGCCCGGGGAACTGGGACTGGGGGACTCGCGTTGGGGGTTGGGGGCTCCGCGGGGACGGCCGTGGGCCGTGCGTCCACCCCGGCACGCCCGGTCACGCTTGGCACGCTCCGCTCAGGCGGCGACAGCCACAGTGCAGCTCTGGGGCAGCTAGCAGCCCGCCCCGCCCCGCACGCCCCGCACGCCCCGCACGCCCCGCACGCCCGCCACGCCGACAGGCTGGACAGTGACAGCGGTGCACGGCTCTGCACTAGTCCACATCACGTATTGATGGTCATCGCACCTCCCCGCGGCGAGACGGGACTCGGACGGCACTGACCACGTCGCGCCGCCAGCGCCGGCAGCACGTCCAGGAAGTACCGCCCTCGCCGCCCCTCGCCGCCCCTCGCCGCCCCCGCGGGGACGCCCACTTAGCGACCGATCTGCGGGAGGCTATGACGGCAAACTCTTTAAAAAAAGCTACAGCAGTGGCAATCACGTCAGGAAAAAATAAAAACACAACGACGGAAAATAAGAGAGAAAATCCGTCAGTCAAAAGTATGTGTTAAAAGAAAACAGACGGTGGTAAAATCCACAAGGTTCAACGGTTCCAAAACAAAAAAGGTTTTCAGATTTAGCTGGATATGGCGAGGGAGGATGTTGTTGAGTAGACCAGGAAGGTCCTTCCGAACGTGAATACATTACGCCAGCGTGGAGTTGGACCTAGTTTGAAAGCGCGGAAGTGTGAAAACGCGAAGCGGCAATAGTGCCGTCGAGTCTAGCGAGTCTAGCGCGGTAGCTGTCGTCCCATCATTCTCTTGTCGCCGTCCCCTCGTCCCCCCGTGCCCTGTGCACGCCGTGCACACCGTGCACAGCGTGGGTCGGCCCGGGGCCACGCGGCCGTGTTGCTGTTCGCTTCACTAATGCATCCCTTCGCAAATAGCAACACATTAGTGACATGGCGGCGCGACGCGCGACACGACGACGGCTCTGGCCGGCCGGACCGGACCGGACCGGACCGGGGGCGAGACTGCGAGACTGCGAGACGCCTCGAGCGGCTCCAATTCCTCGCTTGCTTCGCTTCAGTCGTTGAACTTGAAGCTGGACTGATCAAAAGGGTCGCGGGGAAAATTCTGGTGGGGGCCGCGACGGACTTTTCACATTTTTCAGGGACGCAGAATCAAAACTAGTAGTGGAGTTTTCTGAACTTAAGGGCTTGCTACCTTTCAGTGAGTTCGCCGGTTCTGGCAAAGAAGAACTTTGTAAGCTTCCTCCTGGAAAATAACTTAATTTTTCTGGCTCACTTACAGCTATGCTTTAAACCACGCCATCCTCGCCATTCTCCGGCCAAGACATTTTCTGTTCCGCGGCCTCTGGATGGTCCTCCCCGTCCTCCCCTGGCCACTGCGTCGTCGGCGGGCGGGCTGGACCCTAATTCACCGGCACCTGCACGCCGGCCGTCGCCGAAGGGGGCCTCAGTTTCGGCAGGATAACGCGACGGGGCGCTGCTGCCTGCCCGCCTGCCGGGAGGGCGAAGGGTCTACCCTGCGCTAAGGAACTAAGGCCAAGCCGAGGCTCATTAACCGCGGCATATTTTCCCTTCCACTCCAAGAACGGTCGGCGGAGCGGCGTAGCGGCGCGGTAGCGGCAGTGGGACCGCGGGACGCGTGGCCTCGCCTCCCCGCCCGCCACTTGGGCCCCGCCGCCCCGCCCCGCCCCGCCCCGCCCCGCCCCGCCGACGCGCACCGCGGCACTAACCCATGGCGGCCCGGACCTACTGCTACCCTTCTCGTCGCCATGTCACCCCCGGTCCTTGTCACACTGCCTGCAGCATCGCGGAGGGCGTGGCGGGGCGTGGCGGCGAGACAACAGCAGGCTCATGACAAATTCATGCTTCATTATCATAGCGAATGCTCGCCTCGCCCGTTGATTGGCTACGTATAGACAGACAGGTCCGCCGCGCTGATGTTGTTGTTGCTGCTGTTGTTTGCTGCTGCGGTGGTGGCGGTGTGCCGAAAGGCGCGAAAGGCCCGTGCGCGCGCGGCGCCGGTTCGAACGTCATTTCGAAACCACGCGCGCCACCGCTTCGCGCCCGTCACGCCCGTCGCGCCCGATTCGTACGGCACGGCGGAGGCACGGCAGAGGCACGGCGGCACGCTGACGCGCCGACGGCCCCGTCGCCGTCCGGGCCGCCATTTTTGTTCCGTGTTATTTTTGCGAGTTGTAATACCGGTGTGTACATTCGCCGCGCCGCCCCACTTGGCCAAACTCCGAGCCTCTCCGCCCCGCTCCGCCCTCGGCACTGGCCCGCCTGGCCCGCCTCGCCCGCCTCGCCCGGTCGCCCTGCGTTTTACGGTGTTTTTGTGGCCGCGGACCACACGGCCCCACCGGGGTCTCGCCCCGCCCCGCCCCGCCCCGCCCCGCCCCGCCCCGCCCCGCCACTGCACGCTGCTCCTCGCCGCCACCCTCCCGCGCCGTGTTTCCTCATAAATAATTCAATATTGGCATGCGAGTAGCGTGCGTCGGGATGTGTGCAAATTGTTGTCGCTTATATCGAAAAACAAAAACGAGAAGAACGGGAGGAGGGGGACGGGGCGCGGCGGCGAAAAACACACACGGACGCACAAACACACGCGTGGCGTACGCGTGAGCACACACCCACACGCCCACACACAGACGCGGCGGCGCGGCGGCAAGCACACTCAAAATGACGTCAGCCAATCAAGAGTTATTTTTTGTATCTGACCAGAGGGGCGCTCTGATTGGCTGACTGGCCCGGAGAGCGACAAGCGCGCTGCGATTGGTCGATCGGCGCCGGAGATTGAGAAACTTTGGCGCGGTCCCCGCCGCGGCCTCCAAACGAGGATGTTTTTCTTTGGAAGTCAATGGAAGCGAAGCGACATTGCTCTCGGGGTGGTTATTCCTGTTAACCGGCTGCAAAACTTGTAGTTAATAAATCAGGCGGATGACAGGGCGAGATGTCAGTCTAGCGAGGCCAGCGAGGCCAGCCCAGCCACGGCGGTGAGGGTGACATTGGCGGCCTTTCGTTCCTATTCCTAGACCTGGCAAGCAATGGCTTGGGAAAGGTGGGAGGAAAGGGGGGGGGGGACTTATCGCCAGCGCCTTTCCAGCCACAATATCCATTACCATCATCTTAACTTTCAAGGATTCATTTCGCAAATGGCGACTCGGCTCGCCAAGTTGAACCCACCGACCGTCGCGCCTGCCCCGCCAGGGCCCTGCCAAGGCCCTGGCCGGCCCTGCCCGCCTTCGCGACCTCCTTGATGGGTCCCGGCTCGGCGCTTTTCACGGCAGTTAACGTGGCGGGGCGTGGCGGGGCTGCTGCATTGTGGCAGCGGGGCGTGTATCCAGAACGGTGACGTGGTCCACCGATCGCAGCGCGCCTTCAGCCTTCGGGCCTCAGCCCTCGGGCCACGAGGAAAACGTTTCCTTTTCCTCCTTCGCCGTCCTCCGATCACGAGCGCAGCGCCGCCCCGCCCCGCCCCGCCCCGCCCCGCCCGGACCTTACTTGACACCCAGTGCCCCCCTCTTGACACCACGTAGTGCCACGTAGCTGGCCTCACCTAAAAGTTTCAGCGCGCAGGCCACAGCGCCACAGCCCGCGATCCTACGCTCTTTAGCTGACACGTTTAGCAGTCCTCATCCAACATGCATGCAAGTCCATGGAAAATTCATCGCCGTTGCCGAGT
Organism: Thrips palmi; assembly: GCF_012932325.1. Taxonomy (NCBI): domain Eukaryota; kingdom Metazoa; phylum Arthropoda; class Insecta; order Thysanoptera; family Thripidae; genus Thrips; species Thrips palmi. The sequence goes on from NW_023144635.1 coordinate 2,327,982, forward strand.
TGCGATTCTCTCTCTCACCAACACCCCTCGCCCTCCCCTGCCCCTGCCCCTGCCTTCCCCGCGCCTCGCACGGCGCCACGCCCCCTTCGCTTCTTTCTTCTCGCTCGCGTGCTGCTCGTCCTTGTCCGCCGCATCGCCGGCATCACCCAGCATCGCGTCCTGGCCCTGCTCGAGGACGCCGTCGTCTCCGCCATTCCTAAACGCCGCCACGCGCCGCCACGCGCCGCCGCCGATGCGTAGCGTGAGGCTGGTGGCGACCAAGGTAAGGAAGGACCAAAGGAAAAATCGTGGCAATTTCCACCGACAAACGGTTCTACACTGACTTAAGGCGACACAGGCTTCGCCAGCGGACGGCGCCTGCGAGGTAGGCAACACCTCTGCCGCGGCGCACGGGTGCCGGCCTGCGGCCTACCTGCCGGGCGCTCGCCGACGACAGAGCGACGAAAACGACTCTCAGTCCGCTGGTCGGCGCGTGCAAGACGGAGCCGTGACGCGCGGAGTGACGTCACACTCGACTTTTGCCGTGGCGCCGCGACGCCGTGACGCGTCCTCGGACACCTCGGACAGAACGGCGAACTGTCAGCTCGCCGTGTCACGCAGTCACGGCGTCACGCGCCGGAAGTGGACCGCTTCGAAACGATGAGTCACGGCGTCACCTCGCTGGAGCGGGAATTTTTGAAAAGGTGAAAAAAGGGAAGGGACTGACATGCCCCGTGCCGTGCTACATTGTTTTATTTGCGTAATGTGGCACTTTTAAGTTGGTTTGTTTTTGTTTTCGGTTCGGTTGTTTCAAACAGCAGGGAAATAAAAAGTGGGCTGAAATTCTGCAAAACGCGTGGCTCAGTGCTGGAAGGTGAGGGGGCGGGTTGGCGGGAGGACACGGGCGTGTAAGGGGAAGAAGCAGAAGCAGGGAACTACTTTAAAGTAATTAGGGCTCTGATTGCGAGCCGATGTTTTTCGTGGCACTGCGGGGAATTGAGACCCCATGGAAGGAAAAAGGGGGACCAGAAGAGAGGCGAGGCAGCGAGTGCCAGAGAGAGACAGAGGGACGGAGGGAGAGAGATGGAAGGACAGAGAGAGGGGGAGAGAGAGAGAGAGAGAGAGAGAGAGAGAGAGAGAGAGAGAGAGAGAGAGAGAGAGAGAGAGAGAGACGGTGAGTACTTTGGGGGAGGGTACAGGGGTAGTCCCAGCGGGAGCGCCACGGTGTCGCCCCAAGCCTGGCCCGGCCCGGCCCAGGCTATAGGCATCCTCCTCGCTCTCCGAGATCTCCGAGTCCTCGGGGTCCTCTGGCCGGAGCCACCGGCTCGACGCGAAGAGCGGAGCGGGGCCGGCGGGGCCGGGACACGTACAAGAACTGCCTGCACAACTTGTGAACTGAGTGCTGAGACTCTGTGACGGAAGGGAGGGAGGGGGCTCCGTGGCGCAGGAGAGACGGAGAGACGCGGCGAGCGCGGAAGAGAGGGAGGAGAGGCGAGAGCGAGAGAGAAAGAGCGATCGGCCCTAATTGGCAGCCGAGAACCGCCGTCAGGCCGTCAGGCCGTCACAGCAAACTTCAAGACAGGGGGAAAAACGCTTTGCAAAAGGGAGCCCTGGCGAGACAGAAATGGAGCAGAACCTCCGAAAGTGGGGTTCCCGCCGGTCGCGAGACGTACGTGCGGCTTGCTCGGCCGGCGCGCAAATCGGCTGGTGATTCAAAACGGGCGTTAGCACGAAATGTTCTGTGTTCGAGGTGGGCGATGCCTGGCGGCGCCTGGCGGCGCCTGGCGGCGCAGGGAACACAGGCAACACCACGTTTTCGGCGTGCGCCGTGCGGGCAGCCCGCTGAGCCCCTGTGATCTGCTTGGCGTGGCCCAGGTCGACCAGGTCCAGGGACCCGCCGGACACGGCCCGGGCGGGGCGGGGCTCGGCGGGGCGCGGCGGGGCTCGGCGGGGCGCGGCGGGGCTCGGCGGGGCGCGGCGGACGGAGACGGGGATTAGCTGAGTAGGAGCGAGGCGGGCGAAGCGCATGCATGGGCCGAGGCAGAGCGGCAGAGCGGCAGAGGCCAGCTCGCTGCCCCACACGGCGTCCGGCCGGTCGGCCACCGGCCACTCTGGACTCTGGCGTCCGAGGCCGAGGCAGAGGCCGCGGGAAAGAGAGGCCTCGCCGCTCTTTGAGGGCTGGGCGGCCAGCCGGCCTCCGGGGCCTCCCCCAGCGCCCCGGCACCCCGGCACAGCACTCTCCACCTTGGCTTTCAGAGCCATCCCGCTCAGCTTAGCGGAGCGCGGCGGAGCGGAGCGTAGCGGCGACATGAAAAATGAGATAAATCCGATTAAAGGACACTCGGCAGAGGCTGAGGCCGAGGCCATGCGGACGGCCAGCATGTCCCAGGCCTGGGGCGGGGCAAAGGCCGCGCCCGTCGGCCGGGGGACGCAAGCACACTCGCAAGCACAGGCGTAAAGGCGACCAGTCATTTCCCCTAGCTCGGCCCTCGCCTCGGCCGCGCCCTTCGATCCCTGAGGTGACCGCCCGATCCTTGTGAGTGTGTGTGTGTGTGCCTTCTGGCCAAACTCTTGAAGAAGAAGAAGATGGCCTTGTGGCCCTCCTGCTGTCGCGTACGTTGGTCGTTGGTTTGGCCAATGCCAGGCAGAGCGGCGCGTTGGTCCAGCATGACAGTGCGTGGCTGTCCGTAGTAGTCCGGAGGCGGCATGGGCACGGCGTCTGGAGCAGTCTGGAGTGGAGCGACCGGAGGCGGGTGGCCGGCGGCCGACAGACAGCGAGCTGTCCAGCCGAGAAATCCGCGGCGTGACTCCGCGCAACTTCATCCCGCCCCGCCCCGCACCGCCCCGCACCGCCACTGACACGTCTCGGCCGATCTTTCTTTCATCAGAGGAAGTGACGCCGCCGCCCGCGCCGCCTCACCTGCAGACTGATTCCGAGAGTCGTTTTCGTCGCTCTGTCTCTCTCGCACCGACACGGGACGCCCCATGAGTGCGAGTGAGACAGAGACCCACTCTCAGTGTGCTGGGGCTTGAGCCGGACGGCGACGTCACCTTCGTCGGACTGGCGGAGGCGGTGCCCGGCGGTGCCCGGCGGTGCCGCGGTCCGACCTACATCCTCTCCCCGTCTCCCTCCCACCCGCGGTGGCGACTTGAGCCCTCCCAGCTCTCCGCCGCCGCCGCTGCTGCACCTGAAACTTTTATCAGATATCCTCATTACTGGTCTTTACTCTTTACACATTTATGATTCAGAGATTTTTTCCTCTCCGCTCCACGCGCGGTGCTGTCTTCCCGCGTGCGCTGCCCGCCTTGTCCACCTCGCCACGCCCCGCCACGCCCCGCCACGCCCCGCCACGCCCCGCCCCGCCTCACCCCGCCTCACCCCGCCCGCCGCGGAGCTCTCAGTCCACCCCGTGTGTGGGCCTCATCAAAGTTGCAGCAGCCGTATGCAAATATGTGTCTTTTTGGGCTTTTTCAACGCGAATAATGGAGCGCGAGGGCCGAAGGAGAGATGGACACATTTGTACAATGGCGCCTCGCCGCGCCGCGCCGCGCTCCGCCCCGCCCGGCGGCCACGCCAGTCCGAAAAGAAGACAAAGGGCAAGTGGTGCAGGGCCGTGCAGGGCGGGGCTGCGGGGCCGGGCGGGAGTAAAGGGCGACCGCTGTTGATCTTCCTGATGCCCTTCCCTTCACTTCCCTTCGCGGGGAAATAATATGACGACATGCATAAACCAGCCCCGGCCGCGGCAAGCAGGGCAAGCGGCAAGTAGGGCAGCCTAATGGACCGGCAAAAGTGCGCGTCTTCAACCGCCTGCCTCGCCTCGGCCTCGGTTGGTACGCGTGGCGCGGTGCGTCGGCCCACGCGCGGCCTGTCCGCCTATCTGTCACCGCGGCGGACATTTTCACACTTTAAAAACCGTTTACGAAATGATGATGAGGGGGAACCTCTCATACTGCGGTGAATTATCCAAACTGATGAGAGTAATTCAAAACACCGCATGGGAGGGATACGATTTAAAAGTGTGGCCGAGCTTTGTGGGTCGTTCTGACCGGGTGTGGCAGCGATTAGGCGCCAGGGCGCCGCGCCATGGCCTCGCCGAGACGGCCAAGATGGCCGAGATGGAGGTCCGCAGCACCGCGCCACGGCCGGCCTCGGCCTCGGCCTCGCCACGGCACCACGGCCCGGCAATGCTTAGCCGGCAGCACGATGTGGCTCGGCACGGCGTGGCTCGGCACGGCGTGGCTCGGCACGGCGTGACTCGGCTGGCCATCGTGCGGCGGGGCAGCCGTCGGGCAGCTGGGGAGCCAGTAGTTTTGAGTGTGGGCGAAGAAGGCCAGACGGACGGAGGCAGGAGAATCTGTTATCCTTTGCATTATTAAGCAGCGGCCAGGGGCGAGGCGAAGGTGAGGGGGAGGGGGCGCCCTGACCGCGGGGAGGGACGGGGCGCGGCAAGTGCACTGGCAGCATGCTGGCAGGGCGGCGGCAGTTCTCCTACGACGGAGAAACTGCGTACGTATGAGGTCCGTAAACGTGTTCTTCGGCGGCGGGGTCGCTGGGTCACCGTGGCGTGGCGACAACCTTTACGAGTTTGCTGTTTTCTAACGCGTCTTAACGGAATGGTGACTTGGTGTAACGACACTGTAATTGCACCGCCGCACCTCGCAACGCGTCGACGCCTGCCTCATGAGCACCCCGTCAAGGCCGCCGGCCGCCACGGAGCGCGCTGGCGGTAAATAACGCCGGGGTTAATAGTTAACCGGAGGATAGTTGTTGTGGCTCCGGCCGGTGTCTCTCCGGCCGCGCACCCAATACATCTCCCGCGCACTATCGCACCGTCCGGGGCGGCCTGCGGGCTGCCTGCCAGCTCGGCCCTGCCGCCGTGCGCGTAGGCCGCACGGGCACTGCCGGGGCTGGCGGGCCTGCCTACACTGCAGGCGCCCCGCCGAGCAGGCAGCCAAGCAGGCAGCCAAGCAGGCAGTCAAGCAGGCAGCCAAGCAGGCAGCCAAGCAGGCAGCCAAGCAGGCAGGCAGCCCCCTGAGCTGCAGGCACATGTTGCCGGTGGTCTAATTATTTTGTTTCCTTCTTTACGGCCTGGCTGCTCTGCGCCCCGCGGCCGGGCCTGTCTTGTAACCTGATAGGCGTTGAATGTTTGATGCCGAGCTAAGCCACACCTACAGGACCTACAGACGGAGGCATGTGGGTATTAGCGCGGCGCCGAGCCGCCAGCAGCCAGCCATCCCGGGCCTCCCTCCCGCCCGCCTCCGCCTTGCCGTCGTTTCTTTCTACCTCTCTGTGCTCGCACCTCCGCCGGGACCGCCCCGCCCCGCCCCCACCCACCCGCTACCAATCGGAAATACAATAATGAGAAAGGGATGTTCCCAGGGCTAGCGCTTCGCTTGCTTCGCTCGCTTGGCTCGCTTGGCTTTCCGCTTCCCACTCCGGGAAGCCATGGCGGCGCCGCGGCGCCACGAGGAGACGGGGCTCCTCCCGCCTTTCCAGGGAGAGGGAGGGAGAGAGCGAGAGAGTTGAAATGGAGGGGGCATGCGACGCAAACCAAGCTCCTCTGGCTCTGGTTCAGAGCGACAGTGATAAAAAATTGCAATAAAAATGAAAGCACCATATTTTGAAATAAATATGAACAAAAGATATAGTTTGGTGAAAAACAACTGACGAAAAATAAAAAGACAACCGAAAAAATCGCGCTCCCTTTGAAACGTGCTGAAGCTAAGCACCTCCACCCTTCCTATCTAAATGCATGGGTGAATTTCCCGTGCACGCTTCAAGAAGAGTGCAAGGTCTTCTAGCCGAAGGTGACGCTAGAGGGAAGCGTATAAACGTTACGCCTTCCCAGCTTAGCCAGATGAAGCATCACCTTTTTCAAGTGGAGGAAGGATTGCGGTGCGGTTCTCCGATTTGTGGCGGTGTGAGTCGCCTAATCTACGGGGCGGCCGGAGTGGCCTTGCCTTGCCGCCTTGCCGCCTCGCCGCCTCGCAGGGCAAGCTGAGGGCGGCCGAGGGCGCGGGGCCGCGCCGGGCAGACGGGGCTGGCAACGCACCTAGAGAAGAATGGAGAGACGACGGCCGGGCCAAAAGCGAATGGAGTTAGTGGAGGATTAAAATCTTCTCGCCCGCGTTCGATGAAAAATGCAGCGCCCCTTAATAATTCCCACTGTTTCCCTAGACTTCACGTCTGCCACTCGGCCGAGGAGGGGAGGGGGGGGGGGCGTGGAGCAGGGGGCGGCGTGGGGCGGCGCGGGGCGGCGCGGGGTGGGGAGCTCCCTCGCGGTCATTCTAATGGTCTCTGTAGCCGTATTGGTGGCCGAGGGGCGGGCCGGGAGCGGGCCGGGGGCGGGCCGAGGGGGCTGGGGGCGGAGGGGTTATGGCGGGCAAGTCATGTCCGAGGCTCTTGCTTTACGACATTAATCAGACAGCGGAGGGAGGTGGCGCGGTGGTGAGTTAGTGTTTTCCTTTGCACAATGCGGCTCATCTGGACGGGGCCGGCTGGGCCGGCTGGGCCGGCTGGGCCGCGAGTAAAATTAAGTCCCGTTTCGGAGCTCATAATTAGGCAACTTCTTTTCTCGGCCAATCTTGGCTGCTTTCTGCTGCGGCCCGCTGTCGGCTTGCTTTGGCTCTCGCCGTAATTTAAACCACCAGTGCACTGGGTTGCCGCGCGCGGGAAACCCCAATTTGCTTTACTTTTTCTGTGTGCAAGCAGGAGGGGCGGTAGGGGATGTTATTCCGTAAACGTGCGATTGAGTCAAAGTTCCGAGTTGAAACCTGCAGCCCTCGTGAAGAACCCCAACTGAATTCATAGATGTCGTCTCTGCTTTCTTAAAAGACGGGTCACCTTCGAAACTCCAGCCCACTCCACTTTGCCGAACCTCGATGGACATAGCTACCTCTATGTTAATCTAAGAGAGCCCCTACCACAAAAAAAAAAAAAAAAAAAAGCGTTACACCATACCTGCTGCGTGTCCCTCGGCCGGCGAAGGCGCTCGGGTCCCCAAAAATCACTGACTCTGGAGCGTAAAAAGAGAAGAAGAAAGTCTAAGTGCGGTGGGGAAATGAAAGAAAGAGGCGTCGACGCGCTCCGGACAAGTTTAATTGAAAGAGGGAGCGAGACAGATGGAATCTCCGAAACGTCTGCCTACCTTCATTTCATTCTTAAGTGCCGCAGAGGAGGAAGAAAAAAAAATAAGGACGAAACTGGAGCAGGAGGGAAAAAAAGTAGCGAGGATCGCGGCATGAGAGAGAGGGAGAGGCGGGCCTCGCCTCAGGATGGGAAATGTAAATGAGAAGGCGCGGTAAGTTCCTGGCCAGCCCAAGGGCAGTCCCCGTGAAAATTAGCAGGCATTAAAAAGAAGAACAAAAAAGAAGAGGTTTTCTAATTTGTCGGAGAACGTCGTAAACAAAACTTTACTGCAGGTCGCCTTCTTTCAATTCCATGCGCTGATCCCATAAACTGCTGTCAGCGATGAAAAGTTAATTCTGTTAAACACTTGGGGTAAATAAGGAACGTCCCCGTTTCTTTTCTGTGTTTTTTCGCCGCACTAATTTGGCTTTTTCATTTTCACCGCGCGGCCAATCTTAATCAGGCGAGGCAAGGATTAGTTTGGAGCCCCGTCTTTACTGCGGCAGCGGCACGTCACGTGGGACCCAGGCCGGCCAACGGGCAAAACGAAAACACCACCAGGGGTGGCAGCAGCCAAACAAAAGAAAAGTCGCTTGGTTCAAAATATACAGACGACAAAATAACTTACTTTCATTTCTAGTTCCATAAATTATGATTCGTTTCATAAGATACAGAGCGTTTTCTAAAATTGGCTGAGTGATGAACAGACCGGCAAGAGTTTACACATTTTCTTTCTTTGCCACCGTCTGACTGACCAAAACGTCAGTTCGGTTCTTTGATCCTTGACGTGAGTCTTCATCCTTGATTCCTGGTTTCTAAATTCTCTCCTTGACCCTTGATTCTTGATCCTTAATACTCAATCATCGTTCCATCACGCGGCGCTCCTCGCGGTCCTCGCAGGCCCATTCAGATCGCCCCGCCTAAGACTTGCGCAAACAGCACGGGCCGCGTGGGCGGCAGTCCGATCGGCCGGTGCCGTTGTCCGTGCTGGCTGGCTGGCTGGCTGGCTGGCTGGCGGGCTGGCTGGCTGGGCGGGCTGCCCCTCACAATGGATCCGTAACAATCCTACAATGAGTTGTATTACCGCGGTAATGGGAGGCAACCAGGCCGCGCTTGCTGTCGCCGCGGGCGGTCCAAGGCCAGCAGGCTGATTCCGAATGGCGCTTTGCCTCTGTCTCTCTCAGGGGTGTTCCATTGTAGGAGTGCGAGAGAGGCAGCCGGGCCGAGGAAGGCTGCTGCATGTTGGAGGGTGGCTTTGTGATCACAACATGCTGCCCGATCAGTGTGTTCAAACCTCAAGCTGGAGGCCCCTCGCTTTCCGTTTGTGTTTTGTTTGTTTTACTTCGTAAATCCCCCTTTCCCCTTATAAAAACAGGGTTTTTTCGGAGTTTTTTTTTGCTGCATTGGCTGCCAGACGGAAACCAGTCAAAAGAGGGTTAATACGGAACGAAAAAAAATGATCTAAAACAATAAAATCGTTCTACAGAAACGAAAAAAAAAAGAAAAAAAACACCTGTCTCTTGTTTCACGGCCGCCTCCTGCTCATCTCCCGATGTTGTAGGGAGAAAAAGATGACAATGGCGCTCTGGGCGCGGCGACGACGACAACGCGTCCAAAATGTTGCGCGCGGCCGGACAAAGATTTGCGCAGGGTGAAATATGCAGTGTGCCCGCACCGGCAATGCCGCGCAGCGTGTGCAAAGAGTTTGCGTCCATAAGACACATTATTCAGCGCGGTCCGGCCTCCCCCCCCCTCCCCACTCGAAATAAAGAGGCAGATCATAGAGCGCGCCACGCTGTATGCTCATCCCCATGTGTCCGCGATTTGTACTCGCGCAATAAGTGAAGTAATTGGATATTCATTGCGTCCCGGCGGTGGACCGCGCAGTGCGCGCACCCCGGGGGGTGGGGGATGGGGGATGGGCGGGGCGGGGCGGGGTGGGGCTACCGGAGAGAGGAGCCGCACAAGCGCTTCAGGGTCAACGGGTTGTCTTGTGAAATGAAGCGAGAGTCCTTCTGGTCGCGGAAAGTTGAGGGGGAAGACTTTTCATTGTTCATACGCGTAAAAAAAACGTAACTACATTTTTAAAAAAATTGAAGAGTGATTGACCAGTCTGTATGCCTGAAATTCGTGCAGATTCCCACCTGTCGGTACTCAAACCCGCGTGCACCTGACTGAAGGCCGACGTGGTTCTCGCCGCACCTCCTCCACAGTGGGGTACTTTTTAACGAGAGTTAGGCAAGCAGCCTGGCACTTATTGCACTCATCCGCCGAAAATGAGAAAAAGGTCCACGGAGGTGTTAAAGTGAGGCGGAGGGGGAGGGGGAGGCAATGCGGCGCAGCGTGGCGCAGCGTGGCGCAGCTGAAGGCCAAGGGTGGCAAGGGCCTGCAGGGAATACAAGGGACGGGGCGGACCGCCTTGGCTATCCCTTGGCCGACCCCGGCCGGCCGGCTGGTCATACGGCGGACAATGTGCGTGATCTTTTCCTTGGAGGGCGTGGCGGGGCGTGGCGCTCCAAGTGGAGGGGTGTGGCCGACGGGGTGGTCCTGTGTGGTGTTGATGGCTGGCTGGGGGTGGGGGCGGGGCGGCGGCGGGCCGAGGGGTGGCGAGGCACCGGACCAATTTCTCCCAGTGAGGGAATTGACTATCTGCGGCCGGGCTGCGGGGTGGAGGAGGCCCCCGCCACGGCCCCCGCCACGGCCTCGCCAACCGAGCGCTGACTGGCTGCCGGGCTGGCCGGGGCCCCACCGCGCTGCTTGGACGGCCGTCTCCACACCGCGTTGAGGACACGCGCGGAAAAAGACGCAGCAAAATGCCAGTCCAGAACAACGGGACAGGCCCCCTGACAGTATTCTAGTCCGAGTTCTGCCACCTCATTCGACAAGAGATGGTGGCACCCTTGGGCGAAAGGCAAGTCTCATGGGTACGTCTACTACACGCGCGAAGCGGTAACCGGCCGGTACCGCATCAAGATCAGGGCCGGCGGGGCGTGGAGGGAGATTGGGTACTCCTCTGCTGGGATTTGGGGGCTTGTTCCATCCAGGCCCGGCACGGCCGGCACGCCTAGACACAACGCCAGGGGGAGGGGGAGGGCGGCGCGGCACGGTTGGATGTCGATTAGCGTGGAGGTGTCCCTCGAGGTTTCTTAACTCAGTTCGTTGCTGATGCTCTTGCTGCTGTGCGCAGCATGCTCCTGTGTGTGTGCGCGCGCTGTGTGCGCGCGCGCTGTGTGTGTGTGTGTGTGTGTTGTGTGTGTGTGTGTGTGTGTGTGTCTGCGCGCTCGAGGACAGACCGGTGCCTTTTGATCTGATAGACAACATTCTGACTGCTGCACCCCGCGCGTCCCCGCGCACCCCACGCTGCTGGTCGACCTTTGTCCTCTATTTGTTTGCATCCGTTCATTGAATTTCACCTCGGCAGCGCCGTGCCCACTCAATGTGTTACAGTTTGTACGAACTTTCTCCCTTCTCCCTCTCCTCCTCTTCCTTCTTCCTCCTCCTCTTCTTCTTCCTCTTCTGGGCCTTTCTTGCGCGCTGCTGCCGCAGCTCCTGCTAATGCTCTGTTTGTGTTTCTGCATATTGCCGTTTGGTACGGAAGTTGATACTGCTGCCGCTCTCCCTAGAGAGCAAAGGGAAAAGGGAACCTGTTTTCTCCTCGCTCTCTGTCCTTTTAGCCGTCATCGCGTACCCCTCCTGGAGAAGAAAGGGAACGGGCGCGCGCGCGGGTGTGTGTGTGTGTGTGTGTGTGTGCGTGTGTTGGAAAGTTTGTGTGTGTGTGTCTGCAACATGATACGCCAGGTGGACACGACACAGAACCCGCCGAATACACGCCAAAGCACTCACAGTTTACGCGCTGGACCCGTGAGCTGAAAACTGTCGTCGCGCTCGGTCCGGATTTTGCCCCGAGTCGAACGTATCAGGGAAGTCGCTCTGATTCCCGGCGTGGAATGAGACGGACAGGCAGACAGACAGACACACAGACAGACACACAGACAGACAGACAGAGAGACAGACAGACAGACAGACTGACAGAGAGACAGACAGACAGACAGACAGACAGACAGACAGACAGACAGACATAGAGGAGGGACAGCGCATCGCAGAAGGGGTGACAAGGGTCGCGGCGTTGGTGTCGAGGACGTCGAGGACCCTCAGATAATTCACTCTCGCACTACATAATAATGAGGGTCTCTTGCTCAATGAATCCCGAGCACAGCAATCGCGCCATACCCCTTCCGCCCTTCCCGCGCCGCCATCTTCTTCTTGCCATTTTACTTGGAATGCAACACGCCCCATGCATTTCTTATGAGACAAATTTAAAGGAACAAAAAACAAAGAAAATCGCAAAGAACTCTGCAAAATATGTTGTCGGGCAGAATTCCAAATAGAACGCCGTTTGTTCAAACTGTTCAAAGCAGTGCACCCCGCGGCCGCTGTTTTGCAACTTGGTTCTGTGTTGGCGCCTGCCCGGCCCGGCCGCGATGTCCTCGACGCCGTCCTCGACGCCGTCCTCGACGTCCTCGACCGGCTGGAGGACTCGTTGATCGGCGCGGTGCGGCCTGATTGCTCGCGTGCTTGGCGTGCTTCTTGTCCCCGGTTTGCGTTTTTGTTTACTCTCGCCGGCAGCTCCGCTCCGCCTTTGTGTTTCCGCACCGCCACGTCCCCCGCCGCGCCGCGCCGCACATGTTGTTTCATGTAGTTAATAGAGGGCGCGCGCCGCGCGGTACTGCGCGGTGCTGCGTGGCGTGGCGCGGCAGCAGAGGGGGCTGCAAGTGCTTCGGCCACCCCTTTCATCCCTCTGCATAAGTTTGTCGCTCCTTATCGTTCAAGGATTTCTTTTTCACTCCGTTCGCGACCCTCGCCTCGCCCGCACTGTTTTGGTACCCACGACTCTTGAACGCGCCAAAAGGGAGGGGAGGGGGCGAATCTGAATGGGAAGGGAAGATTATGTCGATGGAAACTTCCAAGAGCGATGTTGTCAGGTTTCTATCGGGGGGAAATCGCTCCGGTAATACTTGGGATTTTCGTAACTTTGCGGCTGTCTTCGTGATGACGTGGCACAACATGAGAATATTTTTGCCGTTTCGAACCTGTTTTAGCCTGTCGTTGGGGACGTCGCCGAGGACGTCGCCGAGGACGTCGCCGAGGACGTCGCCGAGGACGTCGCCCAGGACGTCACCGAGGACGTCGCCCAGGACGTCGCCGAGGACGTCACCACCGCCAAGAAATGATGCAAGATGCACGGCGCTAGTGCATTCCGCGGTCGCCGCGACGCGGAGGGAAGTGCGTGACGATGTACTACCGCCAACTGGCGCTGCGCGGCGCGGCTCGTGGGTTTGGCACTGCAGTTCTGCAGAGTTGTACTTCTATTTGTTTATTTTTACGAAAAGAAAAGCTTTAGCACTGCGTCCGTATGGGCCGATTATGATCCGGCTCGAAGTCGCGAACATATGGTTCGGTTGCTGGCCAGTCAGTCGCTCCGTAGGCCTGAAGGGTTCAAGGGTGGGGGAGTCATAATCGCAGTCCTTTGGTAGAGTCAACAAGGCGGCCTGCTGCACACCGATTGCGAGAGTCCTTTTCGTTCTGTCTCTCTCGCACTCATGGTCCGTCCCGTGTAGGTGTGAGAGAGACAGAGTCCACTGCTGCCGTTTTGCTGCTTTGCAGCCCGCGCACTGTGGAGCACTGAGGCAGCGGTAACGCGATTTCGCCTCTTAGTGGTGGAGGCGCTGGAGGTGCGGGGTGACTCCGAACAAGTGCGGTGGTGTTGCAGGTACACTGTGCGGCCGAGGCTAAATGAACAAATTGAACAATAGGGTATAACTTTTCACCAAGCTGGGAATATTCGCAGGCAACGCAGAAGTCACTACGGAGCCCCACCTTCGCAGTGGCCGGGCTGCAGCGCAGAGAGAGGCGAATTTTGGCTCCCTCTGTGCTCGTTGAAACAGTCTGTTTCGATTCCTGCTCCAATCAGGTAAATAAAGGTTTGTGGTGCGCAGCCCTCCGCCCCGCTCCGCCCCCTCTCCCTCGCCAGCCACGGGGAGGTAAAAGGGTCGGCGGCTAACTGGAAATTGAGAGAGTCGAGGTAGAAAGAGAGGGGGAGTGAGAGGGGAGGAGGGAGGGGCGGGAGAGCGAGCGAGAGAGAGAGACAGAGGGAAAACACCGCTGTGCTGCTGGGGACTGTGGAGGTGATTATGGTTGGCATCTAAGCCGTAATCCTCCTTAGCGAAGGGGACTGCTCTTTCTCTCGCTCGTAATGAAAGTGAAAACACTTTTCACCTCCACCCTGTTGGCAGTGTAGTCACTTGCTACGGAGTGATAATGCCCCTCGCACCGCAGCGACTAGCAGCGACTTGCTGTGCTGCAGCGACCCTCTTTCGGAACGATTCATCTGGGACACGAAACGGTGTTTCCGGCGGCCGCGCGCTCCCCGGGCCGAAGGGTGGTTTCGTCGCTCTGTCTCTCTCGCACTCAGGGGGCGCTCCGTGCGGGTGCGAGAGAGACAGAGCGGCGAAACTATCCTCCGGAAGCAGGTGGCAGGTGCCAGTGGTGGGGCCGGCCCGGCGAAGCAAGTTGCCGACGAGTCTGTGAATAATGCCTCTGCAAACGAGCCAAAGCGAGCCTCCACTGGCAGCCAGCCTGCGAGTGGGGAGTGCTTTAGGCCTTGGCCCGGCCCGCCGCGTCGTTAACCCGGCGTCCTTCTCAATCAGTGTCAGGGAAGCGAGCAAGCGCGAGCAGGTGTCCCGGGTTCAAATACCACCCATTAAAGAGTTTTTCTCTCATTTTTAGGCGAGTGAGTTTCACACCGGTTCGCGATGGCAACGGCGTGCGCTGCACTCTCTAGTTTACTTCCCGCCGAGTATTGAAAAAATACTGCACGCTCCATGGCGCCCGGCAAAAAGGATTCCGGCGAGGCGGCACCATGATGCCCCGGTTGATCCTGATCAGCGCGGATTACGGGGCGATTTGGCCGGCCCACCGCACGGGGCGGGGCGGGGCGGGGCGGGGTGAGGAGCGGGCAGCCCTCACGATCTTGCTTTTGGGCTATTTTACTTTGGCACAAACCAACGACCACGTGGACTTCGAATTCAGGTCAGTGTTGTTCAAGTTAATTTTCGTTAACCGAACGTATACGCGTTGCGGCCGTTTTAGGACTGCGGCCCAGTCTGGTCGCCTATACTGAGAGGAGAAGTGGTGCGTGTTAGTTCGGGATAGTGAGCGAGCAGGTGCGGTGGCTCGGCGGCGGAGGCACGGCGGCATGGAGGCGAGGAGCAGCGCATGGAAATCGGTTACGCTCCGCGACCCTCGGCCTGGCTCGGCCTGGCTCGGATGCTGGTGCCGGCCATGCACCCCGCCCCGCCCCACCACCCCAAGTGTAATAGATACTGATCTACATAAATCTGGACCCCTTTACAGTTATCCTTGTTTTCAGCTTGTCAAAACTCGTCAGCGATGAAGTGGCTCATCGCGTAGCACCCCTCCTCGGGGTGCGCGACCGTGTGTGTGTGTGTGTGTGTGTAAGAGTGTGAGTGTGTGAGTGCGTGCGCACAATGCCATCTTGCCGGCCTTCTTCGACGCGGGGCAGCACAGCCTGCAGTGGCAGGATGAGCACGACCTTGTTTGGTGGTACCACGTGCGCCCCCACTCACCTTGCACCTCAGGTGGTTATTGCGTCATCAACGGGAGGTTCGAAGGACAGCTTCTCTCCAAAGTGACCGCCACCCACCCTGCACTGCGCACTACCCCTCGAGCGGGCACGCCTTTTGTCTTGAGACTGTGCACTGCTACGCGCTGCTACGGGCTGCTACGTACCCCCCAGCACCAGCCGCGCCACCCAGGCCTTATGGACCTCCCCCTCCCCCTCCTCCGCTCGGCTCGGCTCCGCACCAAACATGTGTGTGTACATACGCTCTACGCAACCCCTTGTCACGAGCAAATCCTGCTTTCGCATAATACGCCTTAAAGCCTTCCTGCTCTGCTCCCCACCCCCGCCTCTCCACGCGCCTCTCTACCTCCCCTTCTCCTCTCTAGCCCCCTTCTCTCTGTCCGTCACGTCTCTTCGCCATTTAAACCGCCGAGCTCTTTTATCCCGCCTCTCGATTTGCTGCAGGCTGGAGTGCCTCCAGTGGAGTGTGGCTGGAGTTGCGGCCGGAGGCCTTGAAGGCCTGGAGCGCCTTGACGGCCGCGGCGCCCCGGCGCTGCAGCGAGCCACGCCCTATCTCCGCACGCATCGAAGCAGGCGAAGCAGGCCTGCAGGGGCCTCTCCAAGGCGCGGGGCTCTCCGGGGTGGAGAGGCGTCCACGCCGCGTCCACGCCGAGCCCGTCCTCATCAGCATTGATACAATCAACCAACAGACGCGTGTGTCGCCTGAAAGGCCACGGCGGCCACGGCGGCCACGCACGCTGGGGCGCGCTGGAGGGTCAAGGGGCACTAGTTCCGCCCCTCCTCCGTCCTCGCCGAGAAGGCCCTCCTGGCTGCCTGGCTGTCCGCTTACGCCGCGAGTCGTCCTCGATTCGGCGACGCACTAGCTGATTGCACCGGGTTGACTTTTTGGAGTGCAGTGCAGTGGCGTGCGCAAAGGGGGGGGAGTAATGACCCCCCTCCCCCTTCCCCCCTTTGGCTACTAGACAGCCGCCTGGAAGATAGGCAAATTGCGTCACTTTCCCCCTGGAAGTAGGCAAAAAGCATGGCCTGACCCCCCCTCCCCCTTTGAAAATTTCTGCGCACGCCACTGGTGCAGTGCTGCTGAAATCCCTACACTGCTATTCGAAAATACAGTGCTGTCACCTTACGTTCGCTGGCCGGCCAGCAGGCAAAGCAGTGCTCTTCCCGCTGGTGTTGCAGTGTAGAGGCGACTTGAATGATGAACACGGAGTAGAGTAAATCGTTGACTTATGCACGGTGGTGGTAAGTTGGAAGGTAAGGCGGGAATTATGCATAATGGAGAAACGTGCAGCCCAGTGGATCGCACAATCAGTAGTATCTCGCTTGGTCAAGCGTGTGGGCGGCACGGAGCCAACGGAGTCCTTAAGCAGCAGTTGCCAGAAAAAAGGGCAAAAAGGGGCACTTGGGGGCAGTCATAAGTGCGGCGGGCTGCATCTCATCGCATTACCTGGTGAAATGCGCCTCCAGAGTGTACCTGAGGTGTGCTCCTGTCACTTGTCGTTTTGATTTGCATGGAGTGCCATTGTTTTGCGATGGTCGTTTCGAATCGTTCGGCCCGGTCGTGTGGACGGCGCGTCGCCGCAAACGTATCCCCGATGACGCTCCATCGCGCTGCATCGCGCTGCAGAGGGCCGTTCCCGTTCATTGCGGCTGAATAAGGCATGAGCGGGACGGCTAGAAATTTGCGGTGTGTTTGAAAAGGCATCCCCGCCTGCAGCGCACTGCACCGCCAGGCCCTCGGCCAGGCCTCATCGCCTGCTTCGCCTCGTTCGCCGCAGCATCAGCGGACTCGCTCCGAGGAGTCGCTCTCTCTCCGTCGCACTCACGGCGCGCCCCGTAGAGAGAGACGGAGCGACGAAACGACGCTCCGGCATCGCTCGGCAGGAGGCGCTGATCTCGCGCGATAGCGGTGTTTATCAACGGGATGAGCTGCCGTAGTGATCCACACTAGTATCCACCATCCACCGCTCCCCCACCCCTCCCCCTGACAGCGCGCTGCCGCGGCGGAAGCTAGCCGAAGCCCCGAACCGTTCGGGTCGCGTCGCGCGGCTTGCGCTCAAATTCCTGCAAAACGCGCAAGAGAAACGAGAAATTCTGTTTATTTTCGCCTCCGGTCTCGCTGCCTCGCCGCGGCGCGCCAACGCTCCGGCTTGTTTCGTGTTTGACTTTGGACCCGCGCGGCGCGCGCACACACACACAGGCGCACACACGCGCACACGCACGCCCGCGCGGACACACACTCACACACTATCAGGTCGCGAGGGTCGTGTTTGTCGATTATTTTCCACTCATTCCTCTACAATAACATGTCAACGCGCGGCGTGACGGGGCGGGGCGGGGCGGGGCGGGGCGGGGTTTTCGCGCCACCCTGACTTGGGGCAATGAGCCACGCCGACACACAGCAGCACGGCCTGCAAAAACAAACGCGCGGCAAACGCGAAAACGAAACGAAAAACGGGGGAAAAGGACTTTGAAGCAACCTTTGCAGGAACTTCGAAGCAAAACCTGGGCGGATATGGAATTTTTCACGTGTAACGTATGCGCAGTAATCAGCTGTATAAAAGAGAAATAATTACGTTTCAACTCTCAAATTAAAAAAAAAACTCCGATAAATTTGCTTCGTTATAGTTTTATAAGCACTTTTCTGGATGTGAATAGCAACGACAACAAAATAATAACGACTTGACGGCAGAGCGAGGCGAGCGTTACGTGGAAAGTGGCGCAAACGGGGCGACAGCAGCGAGATTGACGCTGGAGAGAGAGAGAAATAAAAACACGTCAGCAAATCAGCGACAGACACTTTTTTTTCTCTCTCTCTCTCTCTCTCTCTCTCTCTCTCTCTCTCTCTCTCTCTCTCTCTCTCTCTCTCTCTCTCCCCCCCCGGGTTGTCTATCGCCGCGCCATTACTGCAACAAGGCCGCGCTAAGTGGCTGCAGCGCACGGTGGCTGCACTGCAAGGCGGTGACAGCGACAGCGGCGACAGCGAAAGAGCATCAGGCGTGTTTTCACTTTCCAAAAGGCCGCCGCGCCGCCGCGCCGCCAGACAGGTCCGGGCCATCACCTCCCTTATCAGCGCCACTCATCAAGGGGAGGAGAGAGAGAGAGAGAGAGAGAGAGAGAGGCGGTGAAGCGACGCTGCTGCCGGCAGCCAGCACATGAATGGGAAACACTTTGTCCATGCTGCGCAAGGATTGCGGGTCTTTTTTTCGGCGCCAGGGTCTCGTAAGAAGAGTAAGGTTAGGTTAAGTTATTTTGAATTTGGCGCCCCCTTCGTTATTTTAACGTGAATCAAGCCCTATCGAAGCCCAGCCTATTCAGAATTCAATCATCGAACGTGACACAATTCGCGCACTGACGCGAACGTGACGTCACGTCTCTGGATTTTCAGTGTATAGCCAGTGCGCTCGCCCGCACCCAGATGCACGGTGGCTGCGCAACTGCACACGCCCCCAGCACGGCACAGCACCGCACCGCGGCGAGGTCCAAGAAGGTCTATCAAAATCGCATTTCGGCCGCTCCCCTCCCCGCAGTGTATACACTGCTCGGCACGGTGCGCACTGTGGGCCAGTTCATCTATGTCCATCCAGATGTCCTCGGCAGTAAATCCCGTTCCAGTATCAGGATTCATAGTCACCCCACAAAACGTGTCCCCTCCCTCTCTCCCTCCCCTCTGGCTCGCGCTCCCTCCCGATCACGCTGCCCCCTCCCTCCCCCGCCCCGCTCCACCCCTCGCGACGCGTCGCGCCTGCTGGTTGTGTTGACCCCATTCGATGCTCATTTCAAGCTTGCTCGACGCCCGGAGAGGGAGACAAAAAAAAGCGTAAACGAAGAGAGACCGGAGAGAGAGAGAGAGAGAGAGAGGAGGTTTATTATTTCCGATCCACCGTATCATCCCCGCGTGGAAAAAGGGAAGGGTTTGGTGACGCCACGGCCAAGGCCACGTCGACAGGACGACAGGTGGAAGGGACTCGCCGTGGCGATCAATTTTCCGTGTCGCGGAGAAACAAGTAAATGAGATTGCCTT
The DNA here is from genome assembly GCF_012932325.1 of Thrips palmi. Lineage (NCBI taxonomy): Eukaryota > Metazoa > Arthropoda > Insecta > Thysanoptera > Thripidae > Thrips > Thrips palmi. Next base: position 2,346,777 of record NW_023144635.1, read on the forward strand.
GTTTGCGTCGCCCGAGGAAAAGTTTGACCGCGGCGTGGTCCGCCCGCGCATTCCGTCTCGCTGGAGCCTTCGCTGGAGACGCGGCCGCTGGAGCCTTGCTGGAGCCTTGCTGGAGCCTTGCTGGAGCCTTGCTGGAGCCTTGCTGGAGCCTTGCTGGAGCCTTGCTGGAGCCTTGCTGGAGCCTTGCTGGAGCCTTGCTGGAGCCTTGCTGGAGCCTTGCTGGAGCGGCCCGCTGCGGATTGCAGACATGTTTGCCTCGTAAATCAATCAACGAGCCGCCGGATGGGAGGGGGAGGGGAGGGGTCACCGCGTTTTCATTTTTTTACCCGCGAGATGTACAGCTAATTGCTTCCCTGCTGCTCCTTGCCTCGCCGAGGATCAGACTGTTCATAACCAGTCTGTCAGAGTTCGGTCAGATTGCCTCCGTCTTTTTTTTCGGTTCAAATAAAAATTGTGGTTTACGACTCTAGCTCGACTTGAACGGCTTTTTGTGACGCGTGTTTGTTGTAGCGTGATTATCAATTCCAGCGAGGCCGCGAGGCCGGCGCGGGGCTCAAACAAAAACAAATTCGTTGCTGCAGAGGCCGCCTCCACTTGGGCCCCTCCATCGGTCCCCTCTCCCTCTCTCTTTTTATACCCTCCATGTCCGCCCCGCCGCTGCGTGATCTCCCTCCCTCACGCACACACACACAAACACACACGCACACATTGGTACACTTTTTGGCAAGTTTGCAGAGCTGACATGCCTGGCTGGCTGGCTAGCCGCAGGCAGCGGCAGGCCACGCTGGACCGGCCTTGATTAGCGCGGCTCGCTCTTTTTGCCCTTTGGCCCCATCAATCTCACTGCCTGTTTTTCCGCGTGCCCTAGCGAGCCGCGCGAGCAGTGCGCACGCCGCGACCGCAATCGCATTTCGGCGAGCGTTGCACAGCGCTGCACAGCTATGCCGGGTGGTGGCTGCGGTCCGGGCGGGGGCCCCACTTTGGGGCCCCGCATTCGTCCTTTCCATGTTTGGTTCCATCTATTCGCAGAAAAGTAATGAAAACTTTGATCGAAAATGCGGCGTCCAGAGCATGAGCCCCGTCCCGTATGAACCGCGACGGCGGCTTTAGACCCGACCTTGGTGCCGGACCGAGTGTTACTCGCCCCAACCCGGATTAGGTTTGACCCCCCGACTCAGTTGGACTCGAGTCGGGGCTGGGCTCAGTCAGGTTGGACCTCAGAACATCGGGGGGCTCAAGCGGGGCGGGGCTCATGTCCTGCAAGACGAAAATGCAGGTGGCGGGCTTGCCATTGCGCGTGCAGCATGGTTCCTACTACTTACCCAAACTACAGGACTTGCCGCGTTGTAAAAGAGTCTGGACAGCTGAAGGGAAGGTAGCTACGGCGGGTTGGTGTTCAAAGTCGCTTTGCAGCCACGAAGTGCTCTTGAGCTCCTCGAAACGTGTTGCTTTCATCAGTTTGGCCGGTGGGCAAGCGAGAGAGGTGCATAAGCAAAGATGATAGGAAATTGGAAATGATAGTTTTAGCTTTGCTTTATTTCGGGCGTTGGAGTGGAGGCTTGAGTACGGATCACTAGTCGTGCACGCCAACTCAGTCGGCATGACACCTAACAAGCTAGACTTTTAAATGCTATAGCCGGTACAAAATACAAACAACAACAAAGACGCCGCGTCAGAGGCCTAACAACTTATCCTAGGGCCGTCTGATTTTTTTAAAAACTTAAGTGACATGGTAACGAAAACAAGTCTGCATGCCTCCCATATTTTTCTTTCTGATGAATTTTTTCAAAACAAAAAGAAATCGTATGACCGAGTACAGTAACTGGTGGCCGGCAAAACATGACTGAACCGGAGATGCTGGTAAATATTTCACAAAGCAGGGACCTCTTAACAAATCTACATCCGTTTAGTAAAATTACTTTTATGTCATGTTATTATTATAGGTAAAAACAAATATTTGGTCTCCTAAAATATAATGCAGCAAAAAGTAAAATACAGGATGTGCAGACGAGAGCAACAAAACACAAAATCAATTAGGGTGGACCGATAATCAACAAATCCTGCCGTTGAACCAATCTACCATCATTTTCAAGACTACAAAATAAAACATTGGTAATAATCGAGAAAATGTACAGGTCACAGTATCTTATAAGCTATACAATTACACCAGTAAACGAAACACTGAATAAATAATTATATTAAACCTTTGGCTTTCAGAAGTACACAAGACATGAGTAACAACACAGTTCCGTTCTTCACAAAAAAAATTATGTACAAAACACAGTAACAGGGAACTCCCCGTCATTGATCAAAATAACCTTTCGTTCTTTGTGATTCAACATTTTACACTACAAACAATTTATTGCACTTGGTTTTAAAGTCTCTCCCTTAAGACCCACTTACTAGACCCCCAATATGTCGCACTTGAAGAATTTCTGTGCATGGTATGATGGAAACAGACTTGATCCTTAATTACTTCTATAAATCGCTACTCAATTTGAAGTCTAACCGTCAAAAAATTTGTATTAATTTAATTAAATAAATAGTGACGGTTTCGGTAATGGTCTGTTTCCCACAAATCACGCACACGTTTCAGAGTAATCACCTAGAACGTACACCTATGCGACAAAATTCTCACTCCCTCTCTCACTCACATCCACACACATTCACATGCCCTCACATTCACACCCACATCCACACTTTGTGAGCTTAATCACATCAATGCAGATCTCTCACGTGTTTATAAATAAAGTAGTAATTCGCTCACGTTTTCAGCTCATGACTAGAATTAAAATTAAAATCACATGACTAAAGATATCACTAGGTACGAGGAATATTGCTTTTCCTATAACGAGTTTAGTACAAAATTTGTCACCGGTCCATCGAGGGGAAAAAGCACAATGAACGTTAAGGGAAATAATTGAGACCCAAGTCCACAACACTGGTTGAAACAAAGTCTCTTGGTTTGTCCCGAAGCAGGTTGGTTGATATGTAAGATTCGAACCCCTTTCTGCAGCGTCGCGAGCCTACCCTCTAAAGAGAACGTTAGTTTTTTCCCGTTGGCACAATTCATTCATACAGCACTCTCTGTGCAGGGCGTGGCACAAAAACAAAGTGAGTCTCAACTTTAATTACATTTTTTTTCTGGATGAGCAAGCTTTTCAAATTTACGAGGCAAGGCATCTTGTTTTTTAATTCATTCGGTTGAACAAAGTTCACACGGAAAGTTCGACAACACCTTAAAAATTGGCACTTGGGTTTCTCTCGGCACAACAGACCAGCCTAATGGCTTCTCCAGCATTGGCACGAGTAATATACAATTTTCATAAATGTCGCGAAAACGGTTTTGCACTTTTCAACCTGTTACGTACAACACGTGTGTGTATTATGCACAAAACGCTCGTTACATACATTTTTGAACTGCCATATTACGTACATTTGTGTGAGATAACGCGCGTAAGTAATACGTTCAAATGGGGGAAAATGTTTGTAACTTTTGCACATTTCAGGATTTGGCATGTGCTTACTACAGAATTTTTGACACGTGTGCACCCTCTTGTCGAGGTGCGTAAATTAAGGCAAATCTCAAAGCAATGTTATGTACCCACACTACACACACCGAATGTCCGTAACAGGTCCAGAGTGAGTCGAGGCAGCCGAAATAAAGTCGACGCGACGTGACCTCGTCGTTGACGTCGCGGCGGACCGCCTCTTGGCTCTTGGTTCCGTCTTCTCGATGTTTGGCGTGGCGTGGCGCTCTCACAGAGCCGGGGGCAGGTCAAGAGCATGTGGCGGGACCGGACTCCCAGGCGCTGGCAGCCGGCGGCTGAGAAGCCACAGATCGGCGGACCATCGCCAGCCCTGGCTGGGTGCCTTCAGGGTCCCGCATCCAGCGGCAAGTCGCATAGTCCGACCGGCAGAGCGGCCGGAGCGCAAATATGGTAAACTGGAACTAGCGGGGTGGGTTCGATGTTCGAGGTTCGAGGGGACGGTGGCGTTAAGCGGTGGTGGGGTAGCGGCTGCTGGGCGGCAGCGCCTTGCGTCAAGGTCTCCGTGGTGGATGTCTTTGCAACGGCATGAACGCGTGGACGCGCGGGGAGGGGGCTGGGACGCACTTCGTGGCCAACGCGCCGAGTGCCTTGTGCCAGCCAGGCTGCCGGCAGCGCCCTGCGGACGGGCCGGGCCGGGCCGCACCGAGTGCTGCACCGAGTGCTGGCCAACGGGCCGGACTAGAACGGAAGGAGCGACTCGACACTCGTCTCTCTCAGCTATGTGGGCGCGCGACGCGAGGGGCGGGGAGGGGAGGGGCAGGGGGTCACTGCACGGTCACTGCATGCAGTGCCCGGGGGGCATGGGCGTGGGGGCTCCCCCGCCCGGCCCCCCGGCCCCCTGTCAGTGTTGCGCGGCGAACTTCATGCGCTTCTGCTTCTGCCGCTGGTTGCAGAACCAGACACGGACCACATTCTTTTTGAGGTCCAGCTTCTCGGCGATGGCCGCGATCTTCTCCCCGGACGGCCTGGGCTGCACGTTAAAGTACGCCTCCAGCGACCGCTTTTCCGGGGCCGCGATCGAGGTTCGCTTGCGCTTCTTCTCTCCGGCCGGCAGCACGCTGGGCGCGTCCGGGTCCTGACGCTTGCTCCTGGCCTGCGCCTCCGCCTCCTCCAGCCACGCCTGCAGGATGGGCTTCAGGGCGATCATGTTGTTGTGCGACAGCGTGAGCGACTCGAACCGGCAGATGGTGGACTGCGACAGCGCGCCCACGCCGGGCAGCTTGAGGGCGGCGAGCGCCTTGCCCACGTCGGCCTGCGTCACGCCCAGCTTGATGCGGCGCTGCTTGAAGCGCTCCGCGAACGCCTCCAGCTCACGCGGGTCCGTGTCCGAGTCCGGGTGCAGCCCCGCCGCCGCGGCCGCCGCGGCCGCCATGGCCGGGTGGTGCGCCGACGGGTGCGGGTGGTGGTGCGGGTGGTGCGGGTGGTGGGGCGCGTGCCCCGTCAGCGGGCCGCCGTGGTGGTGGTGATGGTGGTGGCCGCCCATCATCGAGTTCATGGGGTTGTACATGGGCGGCGGGTGCAGCTGGTGGTGCGAGTTGTCCGAGATGGGCGTCAGCGTCGTCATCCCGCCCGCCTCCAGCATGTCCAGGCCGCGGTCCAGGCCGCGGTCCAGGCCGTCCATGCCGTGCGGCCCCATCTGCAACAGAGACACCGTCAGCCACTCTCGACGTTAAGGTCTACCGACGCGCCGGGAGGGTAGGCACCGCGACGACGCGCGTGCATGGCGTTGCCTACCCGCACGGCGCTCCGACTCCACAGGACTGAATCCAACAAGAAAACGCTCTGTAATTTGTCTGCGTTTATCCTATTCCACCATTCACCGGTCTGACATGTCATTGGAACGTCAAGCGCCCCTTGGCGTGCCCCCGCCTTCCCCTCCTCCCCCCCTCACACCCGGAAGTGGTGGCGCGTAATTCGTCCAAGACGCGGCGGGCGCGGCGCAGCACGGCGCAGCGCAAACCGACCGGAGAGATAAGGCACTCGAGCAAATTGTCGAATGGCGTTGTTGTCAAGCAGCACTCGGCGCGTGGCGGCCCGGCGGCCGCGTGGCGTGCGCGTGCGCCCACTACACGGCACGCGCCGGCTGGCCGCCCCGCCCCGCCACGCCACGCGACGCAACGCGCAGCACGCAGCGCGGCTCGCGTGGCGCCGCCCAGCGCGTCAATGGGATTGAGTCCTCAGGATGGGATTGCCGCCGCGGCTAGCTACTCTCCCGAAATGGAAATGCCGGGTCGGCGATACCCCAGGCGATGCCGAACGCTCTGTCTCTCTCGCACTTGGAGGGGTGCTATTGGCGTTTTCGGGATCAGCTCTTCGGCCGGCGATCCACACCGTTTACGGGGAGGACAGGACAGGGAGCCCAGCCGGCGCGCGCAAATCATCGTTTGGGTTCAAATTAAACCGGAGCAGGGGCTGCACCTCGACCCGCCCCGGCCCGGCTCGCGCCCGGCGCCACCGGCCGTATTTCACAGTGGCGGCCCCGGACCCGGCCCGCCCCGGAGCACTACGTCACTGCGCCGCTGGCCGGCCGGGAGGACGTCGGCCGCCCTCGGCCGCCCTCGGCCGCCGTCGGTGCAGTGTAATCGCGTCAGGCCGTGTCAGTGCTGCTCAAGGCGGTCCAGGCCCTCTCGGTGGACTGCCCGGCCCGCACTCTGCATGTGGACGGAATCGGATGGAATCGCCGTCAATCCGTTTCCGTGTTTGCAAGAAAGCAGCTGAGCTGCAGCATGCGTCAAGCCTCGCGGCCCTCGCGGCCTCCAGGGAGTCGGCCACCGCGTCCACGACGCGCACCTCACCTCGCCTCGCCGTGCCGCCAGTCATAGTGATTCGAGGACCCCATTGACGATGATGCAAGGTGCTCCCCTCTCCGGCCCTCCAATCAGCAGAGAGGCCGTAGCCATGATGCGCCTCCCCGCCCCGCCGCGCCCCGCCAGAGGGCCATGACGTGGCAGAATTCAGATTTTGTGGCGCTGCTTTGCGGTTATGGCGGGCGTGGCGGGGCGCCGCGCGGCGAGGCTTAAACGGCGGGGAGGCGGTCTCGCGGAGTGCTCCACCGCCGACACGGCCTGGCCGCGAGCAGCAGCGGGGGGCGACGCGAAGAACAGACGGCGGCGGCGGGGAGCCTCCGATTGCCGGCCAGGCCATGCCGAGGCGCAACAGTGGACACGGGAATTCAACTACCCGGCCAGCGCGGCGCAGTCGGCTCATTCCAAACTTCCTCCCCGCTCTGTCTCTCTCGCTCCCTTAGGGTACTCCCCGCGAGAGGGAGAGAGACAGAGCGACGAAAGCAGCCTCCGGAATCAGCCGGCAGCCCGGTCGTCCCGCAAGCCGCGGCGGTAAAAGCTAACAAATGGAGGCCATAAACCGGGGAGGCGGGGCGGAGAGGCAACCCGTTCGTCGCGCAGAATAAACAGATACACACCCCGCGCGGAGCACGGCGCAGCACGGCGCAGCACGGCGCGGAGAGGGAGTGAAAACTGTTGGCGGAATGACCCCCGCGGTGGCGACGACGCCGCACACCACACTGCGCGGCACGGCACGGCACGCCCGCACAGCAATGTGTCCTCCACGGTGTCGCACAAGGCTCGCACAAGCGTGTCGAACCGTGCCATCGGCGAACATAACCCGTCCTCTCTAGTGCACCCCCGCGCCCGCCGTGCCCCAGGGACACGCCGGGGCAGGCCGGGGCGGCAAGGGCGGCAGGGGCGGGCCGACGGCCTCATCGGAAAGGAAGGGGTGAAGGGACGTCGGGCAAGACGCACTTCTCGGCCGGGCCGGCGCCAAATGCGCACCGGGACCGCGGCGCCGTGACGGCCTGCTGTAAAGCCGAAGGGGCTGCTTTGAGGTGCGGCCGGCCGAAGGGTGCACTCCGCACTCCGGCCGGCGAGACAATGAACTGCGAGTAGGCGGAGAGAGCACCGATCAACAACAACCACAACAACAACAACGACAAGAACAAAGCACGCCATTCGCCCTGCTTTCCCCCAGCACCGGACTCGTATTGACTCCGCCGGACTCCGGCTCGTTGCATACCGTCCCCGGAACGAAGGAAAGAAAGAAAGAAAAGACAGAAGGGGCTCAACACACCAGCCCATCTGAATAATTGACAAAATGCAATCGATGGCGGTGAAGGAGACACCGCGGTGCCGATGCACTGCTGCGTACAGTGTGGGCGCGGCTCGGACTTTCCGATACAATGCCATTTGTCCCCTGCAGGACACTGCAGGAGCGCCGGGACGGCCGGGACAGCGTACGTGCGCGGTGCGGCGCGGCCGGCCGGGTGCGGCGTGCGGCCGGGGAGCGCGCCACGCCATGCCGCGCCACGCCGCGGGGGTTGCAGAGGCGATGCTCCCATCGGAAGAATATTTCATCATTACTGCCTGCGCTGCCGTGCCGCCGCCGTGGCCGTCGTGTAGTGGGGGTGCTGGAAGCACGCTGGAAGTCATGCCATCGCCGGGCCGGGCCGGGCCGCCTGGAGGGCCACCCTGCTCGCCTTCCCTCGCCCTTCCATCGGTATCGCTGTAAAGTGGTCATTTGAAGAAGGGCTGCAGAACAATTTACTGCCTCCACCGCAGGATGGCGCGCTGCGGGCGGCGTCGTGGTTTGTGAGCCTTCCCCCTCGTGTGGCTTCCACCTTCGCGTCGCGCGGCCTCGCTCGTGCAGGTACACTTACACACACCGACACACACACGCACACTCTCACAAGGACGCGAGAGAGCGCGCGCTGCGGTCTGACATATCATGTGAAAGGAGCTGCTAGTGCCGCTCGCTTTGATGTGGATCGAGTCGTTTCCGCTTTTCTCGTTTCGCAGTGGCGCAGTGGCGGTGCTGGTGGCGCTGGCGGTGCCGTAGTGGCGGGCCAAATCGAGCGGGCTGCAGCAGCGGGGCCTTCGAGGGCGGTAGAGAAATGGTCGTATCCGCCGCGCGCCGCCGCCGTGCCGCCGTGCCGCCGCCCATGTGTTCAGGTGGCAAGCCCCGCTCCGCTCCCCCACGCGCGCCGGGCAATGCCAGAGCACTGCTAGAGCCACCCTCCCCCTGCTCCGGGATGGGCTGGCTGGGGATGGGGCCGGGGCTGCCTGGGGCTGCCTGGGGCTGCCTGGGGCTGCCGGCCGGGGCATGGCCTTCCCGCCTCCTGGGGAATCTGTCCATGTAATGAGGCAATTGACAGCCCGGCCGGTCGGGCCGCCGCGCCGCGCCACGGCCCACACCAGCTGTTGACGCCGTGCTGCGCAGCGCTGCGCCGCGCCCACCCCCGGGCCGCCAGCCCCGCCAGCCCCGCCAGCCCCGCCACGCGCGTCCCCGCGCTGCTCGGGCGCCCCCTGAGGGGCCCACCAGGCCCGGCGGCAGGATGGGATGGGATAGGTGGGATGGAACGAGCAGCGAGCGGAGGATAGTATAGAAAGGATGGGGGCGGCGAGGTGGATGAGGATGAGATCGGGAAGGGGAGGGGACGGTCGAAACACACACGAAAACACAGGCCCACCACAGTGGGCCAGAAGACCGGTGGAGGCGGCCAAAATTCTAGGTGTTTTGAGCTCCAAAGTCGCTAAATGGGACTCGAACCAAACGTGCGACCGCACCAACGGATTTCTATTCGAACGAGGAATCCATTGGTGGGGTCACACGTTTGGTTCGAGTCCCATTTAACGACCCTGGAGCTCAAAACGCGTCTAGAGTTTTTGCCGCCTCCACCGGTCTTCTGGCCCACTGTGCGCACGCACGCAGCCACCTAGGCTCCTTCATTGTTGGAAATAACCAACCCCGCATGCCGCAATCGATGCGGCGCGCCGTACCGGTCGTGGCAGTGTGCTGGAAGCCAGAAGCAGCTAGCAGTGCACCACCGCGGCGCCGAGCGTTGGTCGCCGCCGTGACGTCATCTCGCTCCACCGCCCTCCGCTCCGCGCCTACACTACAAGCAGTCGCCTCCCCGCAGGACTCGCCGTGTGAACGCGCGGCGCGCACCGCGTGGGTCCTCCTTCATTTATTTGGAATGGACAGGCAGGACCTGTTGGACGGACGTCCCCCCACCCCCACCCCCTCTACCCCCAGCCGTGCCTCCGAGCCTCCCCGGCGCACTACTGCATGGCCTCGGCGAGGCGCGGCGCGGAGCTGAAATATGATAGGCCTGAGAAACGGCGGCGCCAGCGACGCTCTCGCGAGCCGGTGCAGTCGTGTTCGTCGCTCTGTCTCTCTCGCACCCATACGGGACGCCCCATGAGTGCGAGAGAGACAGAGCGACGAAAACGACTCTCGGAACCAGTCCGGCCGCAGCCCGCCGCACTTGCACTGCCGCGGTCCGCCGGGAGCACCGCGCGGCACAATGGCAATGGGATTGAAATCGGCGGCTAAAAGCCGTCACACTGTCACGCGGAACGAGCAATCGGAAAATGGGAGATGGATTAGAATTATCGCCGGTCGTGAAGAAAAATCAACCGGGAAAAGGCCACGCGAAAACGGTAAAACAAAATTTCGCCAGTGGCTGTGCAGGACACGGGTAAAATTGAATACGAGCACTTTCCTTCAATCGCGTGCAGACTCTTCCGCTCTGTCTTGAAGCATTCAGGAGAACAGTTTGATTGCATAGCGGAATTTCCTCGGTGCGCTTCAAGAAGAACAACAGTATGGTCTCCGAGGGTAGGGTAAGCGTAAAGTAGTTCTATAGTGGAGGTGCCGCTTGCCTCACGATTGTCTCGTACAACGGAGCGTTCGCCAGGGCCGTGGCTCCCACGAAGGCCTACAAGGCCCTTCTTCCCTCAGTCTGCCCCGGCCTCGGCCACCACGGCCCCCTAGAGAGGCCCCGGCCGCCATCCAGTGCCTCCGACAGCCTCCGCGTGCTCCGCGGGGACCAGCCGGCCCATTCCGAAACGGCGGTGTCGTCGCGTCGCGCCGTCTCTCTCGCACTCATGGGGCGCCCCGTTTGGGTGCGAGAGAGACGGAGCACGCCTCGCGCTCCACCCCGGTCGCGCCACCGGCGTCGCCACGCGCGCGCCAAATAAAAACGCGATTGGCCGTGCAATAATATTTTCCTCGCGACGCGCCGCAAGCGCGCTGCACTGTAAGCGCGATCCGAACAATCAAACGTATGCGGCACCCCTGCCCACACCGCGCCGCGCCGCCACCCTCCAGACTGTCATTTGTTATGTGTCCTCATCATCAGAATGCAAACGTCATGATAGAAACAAGGGGCGGTGGCGACGGGGAGGGGGGAGGGGAAGGGGACGGGAGGGGGAGGGGGAGGCGGCGAGGACCGCGCCCTGCACCCCTTGGCGTCCGCGGCGTCGCACCCACAATCACACGACACACGAGAGAAACACAATTATTGTGATTAACAATTACGTCTGGCTGTGCTGTGCGGGCCGTGCGCGGCGTCCGGCTCACGGCACTGGGGGCAGTGGAGGCACTGCAAGTCGCGTTCCAATTACCGCGCGGGGCGGCGGGCTTAGCCCGGATTAAACAATTACCCCTTCGCGAGACCGCGGCGGCGCGGCGGGGCGGCGTGTCCTCGCGGCCGCCGCCAAGTGGCACACTAACACACTGGACTCTGTGGAAGAGAGTTCTCGTGGCTCAGTCGGTAACGATATTATCTTACCGGTCGCCTCTATTCGTGGCACAAGGTTCAAAACTTGGGGCCAGGCCGACATTTCTTTTCCTAATTGAGGTGCGTTACGGTCCAGTCCGCACGCAGCACGCCGAAAGCGGTCGTGAGGGGGTGGTCCAGTGCGGTGGAAGGCAGGGCCGCCTGGAATGCTGCCTGGAAGTCAAGTGCTCCTGCCGCCCCAGCGCTGCGGCCGGCCGTGCAGCCACTCACACGCGGACAGGCGGGCAGCCAGGCGGGCAGCCAGGCGGCACTACGGCGGTCTGACACGAGAGTCGCGAGCGAAGTCCTGCCGCTCGTACTGGTCGTAGTGCGGCGTGTCGCCGGCGGCTCGGCCGTCGTAAAACATGCCGCGGTATTGCCGCGTGCTGCGCTAGGTGCTGCCGTCCGCTGCGGGGCAGGCGGGGCTGCGGGGACGCCGTCATGGACGCCGTCATGGACGCCGTCGACGTCGACCTCCACCGGGCGGGTGGATTATGCGGCTTACCTGGTGCGTCCTCGCGTTGTGGGGCGGCATGGCGTGGTGGTACATCATGTCGTGCTTGATCTGCGTGCCGCCCTGGTGCTTGCCGATGTCCAGGGCCTCCGCCCGCGACAGCAGCCCGTCGTTCAGCCCGGAGAACAAGTCCCCCTGTAACAAGGTCACGCACGCGTTAGGCTTGGGAGAAAATCAGCGCTTGAGAAAAAGCTGTGCGGGAAGAACGTGTCCAAAAATGTGAACATCCAACAAACATTAAAAAGTCCAAATGGCAACATATTCCCGCCGCACTGACCCTCGAGCTGCTAGAGGCCAGAGGAGGTCAGGGGGTGTATGGCATGCCCCGTCAACCATCATGACGAAGCAAAACCAACATCGCTACCGTTACACAAGCCGCCCGAACTCTCAATTCTCACGTTTGTCTTCCCCGTCATTTTCCGAGTGCATTGCGCGCGCGGCTTGCAGGCATTGGTACACTGTTCGATGAGCACTATCATCACTCTTCATTACGATTGGCCACTCAATGAAAACGCAACGTTTGACTCCATCGAAAACAAAACACAGCGGGCCCTGTCCCGGCCGGCCCGGTCCGCCGCGCCTAGCCGTCGTTGCCCCGCGCGCTGCTCGCACAAATCTCGCTAGTTGGCCGTTTGGCCGTTGGCAGCGACAAACGAGGGTATTAGCCCGGCGGGGCGAGGCCGCATAGTGGCTCGCAGTGGCGCGCCGGGCCTGACGCAATAACAGGCAAACAGTCCCGGCGCGGCGGGGCGCGGCCGGCGGGGCTCTAGGCAGGCCCAGCCGTTATGCGGCGCGAGCTGTAGCGCCGTGCTAATGAGTGCCATTTCATTCGCGGCAATCCGGACTTGTTGCGTTTATGGCGGCACAGCGGCGAAGCGGCATAGCCAAAGTCGCGACGCCGTCGGGGCGGGCAGGGCGGCAGGGCCGCACCTGATAAATCATCATGATTACAGGTGTTGCCGGCAATGAGATTAGCCCGGCCCGGCCCCGCTGAGGGGGAGGGGGAAGTGGAGGGGGAGCGTCGCTGCTTGGCCGCGCCGCCACGCCGCGCAGGTGGCTGGAGGCCTAATGGCCGATTAACTTGTTGTCGAGGAGGCGCTTCTTGCCCTGCTCGCCGCCACCATGCCACCATGCCGCCACGGCGGTGCGCTGCAGTGTGGCGGGGCGTCGCCTCCTTACCCGCCACGGCGGCGTCCTCTTCGCCCCACCTTGCCCGCGGCGCCATACCGGAAGCAAGCACCCTGTCCCTCTCGCTCTCACGGGGCGTCGCGTAGGGGTGCGAGAGAGACAGAGCGAGGAGAGCCCCATCGCGTGAGGAGCAAGGAAGGAGCGGCTGAGCTCACCGCGATCAAGCCTGACTTCATACACAATGCCTTGCCGAGCGGTGACGTCCATGAGCCGCGGTGGCTGCGAGCGTTGGGGCGTTGGTCTCCCAATCGGGTAGACCGGGGTTCGATGCCTGCTGGGTCCACAGTTTTCGGACCACATTCCGACTTCTCAATTTTGCGTCGACGGGCGCTTCCCTCGCGGCGATGACTCCCTTCACTGCCCTTCACTCCGTGAGGTATATATACAAACTCTCGGCGGTCGGGCGCATCGTCCGACGGGAAGGGTGGCGTATGACTCCGTCGTACCAGCAGTGGCGGTCCTTCATGTGTGGAAGGCTATAGCAGTCCTACAGAAGCTGAACTCTGCGGTAGCAGTATAAAGCCTGGATGCACCGGTTCCCATCCGAACACCGAAGTTCAGCACACGGCTCGAACCCCATTTGGGGGTAGAGGGTCGTAGGGTTCAAATTGTTTATGTTTTATTTTAAACGAAATTTTATATGGCTCTGTCGTGGATAACATGTTTTGTCGAGTGTTAAGGGGGCTGGGGGCTGAGGCGGTGGTAAGGTCGGACAAAAAGAGGTCGTACAAATGATGTTACTCCGTGGGAAAAATTTAAAGTCGTTCGTCATAGTTTCTGATGACGAAGCGAACATTCTGACATCTCATGAGTGCAAACATCGTCCTGTCGTCGCTTTATTCAGCACGCACTGTTTCTTTTGCAGTGTCCCGCAGTCCACCCCGCGCTGCTCCGCGCTGCTCCCCTCCGGCCGTGTCCAGTGCTGTGTCCAGTGCTGTGTCCAGTGGCGCTGGAGTCGGCTGGGGGCGCGGGGCGGCCAGGGGCGGCGCATGGAGGCCGGTCACGCGAGGGCGGCAGGTAGGGGGGAGGGGTGTGGACGTCACCGTTCATTTCCGGTCAGGATGCCGCCCGCTTCCGGGACGCTGAAAGGCCAGTTCCGGCTCCGGGGCGCCGGCGGCCCGGAGGCGCCGTGTCTCCGGCAGAGGAGGAGGGCCTTCTGGACCGCGGCGCGGCGCGGCGCGGTGGAGTGCGTGCGGGGCGCGTATTACACTGAAGGCGCGTGTCCACCGGACGACCGGCCACGAGGCTAAATCGCATTACTCGGCAAACTGGCAAAGGGCGCAGGGAGGGCGCGCTGCTAAATGACCAGCGACACCGGCGGTGTGGTGTTGGTCTTGACTCGGAGATGTTGAGGGGGGTCCACCGTTAAAACTAAGGTGCAACAGACTTTTGATTATAACGAATATCACTGATTATGGGAGATTATTTTCACGTCGGTACGCGTGAAAATTTCGCAGTCTTAGGCTATGCAATCCGCATGTGCGCAGCGAGGTGGTATTTCGCCTTGCCCATTCGTTTCTGAGCCGCGTATTTCCGCGGACTAAGAGCCCCCTGACAGTGTGCCCGTCAGAACGCATCAACCTCACCGTGCGAGGATCATGCTTACAGCCGCGTGCTGAAAGTCCGGCCTTGAATTTTGAACCTCGAACCGTCGCCATTCGGGAGGAAGCAGCAGCAGCCGCTTGGCGGTGCACCTGATTCTGTGTGCGGGTATGCGTGTGTGTGCGTGTGTGCGCAGCCAGGCTGCCCCCGCAGTGGCGCAGTGCCGCCCGGCAGGCCGCCCCGCAGGCCCTCTCGTCGAACAAGCGCTACTCAGGCAGCAGGTGGGAGTGGGTGGGGCGGCCAGCACGGCCAGCGCGGCACGGCGCGGCTTGCGTGCGCTCAAGTGGCGCGTAACGCTGCCGACACGCCGAGCGCTCCACCGCCCCCACCCAGGCCGTGGCGCTGGTGGCGCCCGCCGGCCCGCCGCGCCGCCGCGCAGTGTAGCGGCGTAGCTGGGCGTAGCTGGGCGTAGAGCCCTAGCGTAGCGCAGCGCCCCCACCCGGGCCTCGCGAACCAGGACCACCCCGGGGCCACCGGGGCCGCCAGGGCGCACCGGGGCGGCGGCCCGGGCCCCCGCCGGGGCCGCACTGGACCAGCATCCAGTACAGTGGCGGCGGCGCGCGGCGGCGGCAAGTGCGCCTCGCCACGGCACGCCCGTCAAGGGAGACTCCCCATGCTGCGCCGTGGCCGCGCCACCGGCAACGCCTCTCCCTCTGTCAATCAATCACTTCGGTTCGAAATAAATCGAAAATCGAACCGGAATAATGCCTGAAACGGTGTAGGACGCGTTATCGGTGGGCACCCCCTTACGCAAACGGACACGCCGAGCCGACGCTCCCAAGCCGTGTTTTGACGGACTCCTTTTTGTCATTTTATTTCCGCATGGGCCAACGCTCTTTTCTTCCCTCACAAACGGCGCGCACACACAGGTGCACTCACACACACTCACACACATACACACACTCACGCAGGACGCACAACATGTATCTATTGACCGCATACTGCACCCCACCCCACGCGACATGTCCACCTGCCATGCGGTTTTATTGGAAGCCCTGCCCGCCCCGCCCCGCCCCGCCCCGCCCCGCCCCGCCCCGCCCCGCCCGCCCTGCCCCGCCACGCTGCGCCACGCCGCACCGCACCACGCCCCCGCGTGTCATTGCGTACGTCAAGTACGTCGCGCACTCCCTCGGTGGAAAATGATGGAGGGATTCGGGAAAATAAAGCGAGCAGCTTGGTCGGGAATCGAACCCAGGGCCCTGGGCCTACCTCAAGCCCGCGCGTGGCCGTGGCCCCGATTCGGCGGCGGGAGTGAGTGCAGCAGCGACTGGCGAGACGCAGCCGTCGTGCGCGAGGGAGAGGGACGCGAGACGAGAGGGTGACGAGACGGGACGGGATCACTGCCACTTTCGGCGGGAGGAAAAAAAAAGGGATGAAACAAGAAGAAGAAGGGTTGCGATGTCTTGGGCGTCGCGTCGTCGTCGCGGCCCTCACCCTCACTTCTTGCCTTGAGTCATTTCTTTACAGTGTATTCCCACGAGTGTGCCTCACAGTGTGCCTCACAGTGTGCCTCACAGTGTGCCTCACAGTGTGCCACACAGTGTGCCTCACAGTGTGCCACACAGTGTGCCTCACAGTGTGCCTCACACCCTCCCCGGCGGCGGACGCGGCCCGCGTGTGTTTGTATTGGGAAAAGATGGAGTGGGTACCGAGGGAGGGTCAGGGAAGAAAAGTGACTGCCGGGCCGGGCCGGCCGGCCGATCGGGGAGGGAGAGGGGCGCCGGCGGCCAGCCGAGCCGGCAGGTTCTTTATGGGCCTTCCACCCTCATTTGTACGTATATTGGGTCAGCGGCGCAGCGCGCAGCCTCGGCGCGGCGGCCCTCCAGTCCCGTAACGCACCTCGAGGCACGCCGTCGTGGGGCCGACGGCGTCGCCGGTCGGCCGGGCCCCGGTGGCAATTTCCAGTAGCGGTCAGCCGGAAACCGCAGGACAGTCGTCGGCCACCTCGAGCGTGGGGTGCGCGGGGTGCACGCGGGGTGCGCGGGGTGGACCTGACGCGCCCATTGTCCGCCGCGAGCACAGGTGGGGAGGGTGCAAGGTTGTGTGATTGATAAAAGCAGGTTGCCCGGAAGTGCGTGCGGGGAGAGGGCGGCGCGGCGCGCGGCGGCCGGCGGACAAGTGCACGACGCCGCTGGACATGCAGGGGTGGCGATGCGTCGGTGGCGTGCCGTACTCGCCGAGGACTTGTGGCGACACAGATGGCCGGCCGGCTGTCTGGCGGAAACGCGCGGAAACGACTTGAAAACGTTACGTACACCGCCAACGTTTTCCGCCGCTCTGCGACGCGATTCGGCGCCACGCACTTGTTGGAGGCGCTGGCGTCCTGCGGCAGGACTCCTGCCGTCGCGCTGGCCTTGCTGCCTCGGCAGCGCGACGCTCGGCACGTCAGCGACGCAGTCACCGCCACCACGCCGGCACCAACCGGCCCATCAGTCTTCGTCCGTTCACTCGTCCTGACGGTTTGGGCGCCGCGGAGGGGGGAGGGGAGGGGGCACAGGTGACGACATGGGGGAGGCAGTCATGCGTGCAGCACATCACATGTGTACTTGAGTCCGGCACCCACCACACCTACCTGCCGCGTGCGGCCTCCCCCCTCCCCTTCCGCGCCACTGTAATGGCAAAGCCCGGCGAGGACTCTTGACACGTTCCCCGCGATGTGACGGCACTGACGGCCCCGTCGGCAAGTTCATTACGGGGCGGTATATTTTCGTGATCCAGTGTAGTGTGTGTTCTACCCCGGGCGGGGCCGCGCGAGCAGCAGGCCATGGCGGGGCGCGGGGCCTAGCGGGGCCCCTCCGCCGTCTGCAGAGGTCCTTCAGCCCGCTCCGCTTCAGCCCCATTCACCGCACAACGCGGCAAGGCCGTGCAGCGCGCCCCGGCGGCGTTCCGCGCGTTTCGGCGAGGCCGACGAAGGGCGGCGGGGCGGGCGAGCGGACAGGAGAGGAGGAGAGCGAACAGGCGGACGGACATGGAGTGGAGCAACAGACGGACAGGCAGGCGGGAACCTGAAGCGGACCGACATGAACCGGCGGACAGCGAGACAGACAGACGAGGACATGAACCGGCGGACGGACATGGAGTGTAGAAACAGAAGGACAGGCAGGCGGGAACCTGAAGCGGACCGACATGAACCGGCGGACAGCGAGACAGACAGACGAGGACATGAACCGGCGGACAGCGAGACAGACAGACGAGGACATGGACAGGCGGACGGACGCGGCAAACGAGTGCTCTGGGAGAGACAAAGGGGGGTGGGAGAGCTTGGCGCACAGCGCGCAGCGCACAGCGAGGTGCTGCTGCAGCAGCCGGCAGCAGCCCGTGCAGTCCGTCGTTGACTTAGGGAGCCGGAAGGCAGTCAATAATTTATGAGACCGTGTGTCGAGACTTTGGCAAGTCGGGGGTAGTTATGCCAAGTAAAACACGGGGCAGGAGTTATTCGGCCGACACCGGGCAACAAGCACTGAGCTGAGGCGGGGCGGGGCGGCTGATGCCACTATGTGCACGATCACTCGGTGCAGGGAGACGGGACGGGCGGGCTTGTGACGGAGAGTCGGCGTGAACCGCAGGGAATTTCCGCATGTCGGTTAGCGCGGGCTAGCCGCGCTAGTGTGATGGTAGGGCCGGGTCGCTGCTGCTGCCGCTGCTCCGCCCGTTGGCGTAAAATTGAACACTACAGCAAACGGCGTCCCCCGGGAGCCGCGCGCCACGCCACACCGCGCCGCCGCGCCACCAAGTCAAAACAACAGAACAGTTTCATCGCGGCATGAGCATAATCACCAACGCCCCACCAGCGCCGCCGCCCCACCGTCGGGGCCCCGGCCTCGGCCCCGGCCCCGGCGCGGGCTGCGCAGGCAGGGCTTTCTCGTGTGTCGGGAGGAAGGGTTGCGACTTCCATGCATTCTAAATGCGAGCATTTTGGTTTAATTATGTTTCTAAATGATATTCCCCTCCTGGGGCACATGCCGTGGGGCTGCGCCGAGCTGCGCCGGGCTGCGCCGGGCTGCGCCTGATGCTGGGAGGCGCCGCGGCGGGGCGGGGCGGCGGCGAGGTGTCTGCAGAACGCCACCCACCACCCCGCCCGCCCCACCCACCGCCACCCCCACCACGCCGCCAGACGCCGCGAGCTAATGCTGGCGGGGCCTTTAGGACCTGGGCGTGGCGATGACTGATCGGCACACTGTCTCTCTCGCACTTGAGGCCTCCCTTACAGGTGCGAGAGAGACAGAGCGACGAAAGCGACTCTCGGAATGAGTCTGCAGGGCGGCGCGGGCTGGACAAGAAGGAGGCCTTGATCGAGGCCGGCGGGGAGGCCTAGCGGCCAGGGGGCCGCCGAGTCCGGCCGGCCGAAAGGTGGTCCGCGATGCCAACATAAACCGGCCCTTATGGAGAGGGAAGGGGTGGGGTGGAGCTTTAAAACCGCCCCCATACATAATAGATGGCTCGTAAGCAGCGCATCAGTGGTAACCGAGTGAAGCACGGGAAGAGGGCGTGCGGGGCGGGGCGGGGCGGGGCGGAGTGCCGCACCGCCAGCCAGGCTGCTGCCTCGCCGCTGCGCCGCGTTCACAGACGTCCTCCGGGGCCGTCCTTAAGTCCTCAAACTCGGCCGGGTCCGCCTGCTTGCCGGCAGCCATCGGCTGCTTTGTAAAATCGTCACGCGGCAGAAACGAAGGAAGAGTGCGCGGAGACTGCCTAGACGCCAAGGCCCCCTCCCTAAGTGCTGCAGTAAATTATTTATGAACTTTTTTAATTTTTTGGAGAGATCTGTTGTCGAGACTGCGCCCCCAACGAACAAAACGTGCAAAAGTTGTGTTTTGAGCGGTAATTCATATTAATTATACGTTACTTACATTATGCCTCGGCGACCACGAGTTGCACATTATTGATGCATCCTCTAAAATCCGACTCTGGAAGCAAACAAAACAAAAGGGGGGTGAGTATCAAAGTTGAATGTAATCCGGTGCTTCCTGTAACGGAGATGCCAAAACCAATTTGAAAAAAAAAAACGTCTCAGAGATGTCATATTTTTTAAAAGTCGTCAAGTTGTGTCTGCAATCCAATTCAAATATCGTCGTCTTTTGGAGAGAGGAAATGGGCAACCCGAGGAACTGCCACCCCTTTGCGAGACCGTCCGTCCGAAGGGCCTGCACCGAGTTCTAAAGACGTCAAAGTCGTCGTCGTGGATCAACTCCACTCGGTACTTTTACCCGGCACTGTGAGCGAGGGAGGCGCCGCTCGGCCCGGCGCGGCCGGCCCACTGGTGGCTCTCGGCTAGGCGCGAAACTGGCTCATTTGCATGTCACAGGCAGGCCGGGCAGGCCGGGCAGGCCGGGCGGGACTGCCGGACTAATGTACTGTGCCGACTGGGAGTCAAGCCCGTCAAGCCGTGGGCCCGTTAGGCCCGGCCGCTTGCCGCCGCTTGCCCACTGCGCGGCCCGGAACGGCACGGGGTTGGCAGCCGCTTCCACCCCTAACCGGGCATACCTACACTGTCAAAACACCAGTCACGCATCACATCGACATGTTGCCATATTTTCGCGTGTTCTCTCTGTCCTCCCCCACGTCCATGGCGTCCTCCGCGCCGTGTTTGTGACACTGTAAGCGCGCGGCCCGCCGAGTGGCCTGCCGAGTGGCGTGCCGAGTGGCGTGGCCGAGACGCCGGCCGCCTCGCATCGATACTCGCCTCAATAATGCAGCAAGTCACCGGACGCCAATGCCCGCACAGCCCGTCTACGCGTCATTTCCTCATGCTCAGTTCGAGCCAAGGACCTGTGAGTATGCAGCACCGGACTCAAGAGGTTGGCAGCAACTCGGTCAAATGCCCCAACTTTTTCCTCGTTTCGAGGGAAAGCGAGCCAGCGGGACGGCACCGCACCGGCCGCCGCGTTGCGTCCCCCCCTCCCTCGATGGCTGATGGCGCTTTAATTACCTAGGCTCGGGCATAGGCCGCACGGCACAACCACACAGACAAGTCTGTTTTTGTTTCGTCGTTTGCCTGTCTCAAGATTTGTTTTGTTTTTTGCTGTTTTCTTTGGTTTCGTTTACAATCAGGCATTTGTAAGTTTGTGACGTGCAGATTTTTTTTCTTTTTTTTCGAATGCGTATGCCCATGGTGGTGTTTTCCCTGATTCGAGTTGTGACTTCCCTACGGACATATCGTTGTTGGTGTAAGTTTCAAACTGTAACCAGCTCTGGACGAGGCTCTGAAATAATCTAATTATTTTGGAGAAAGGGGGAAAGAAAATGCTCCGGGAGACTAGCAAAAATAAAAACATGCAACGTCGTGAAACTTCACCCCTCTACCCCCTTCCTCCCCCCTCTCTCTTTCTCTCTCTTTCTCTTTCCACGGTTTGCCGCGCTGATTCGCCGCCACAGTTTTCCATCTCAACCTTTCCGCCCCCTTCCCCTCTCCACCTCCCCTTCCGCTCACCCGCGGTGAGGCCCCAGCCAGCCTAGGATGAGGCACCAGCAATACACGTTTAGATCGATCAGAGCGAGGAGGCTCCTGATTGGTCCGCGGTCCGTGGTGGGGGAGGGGGAGAGGGAGCGCCACAGCCCTGCTGGGAGGGAGGCGAACGGGATCGCCTCGTTTATGCCGCTTTGCTGCGCTTTGCCCGAATTCCTCCTGAGAGTGGCGACCCGGCCTGCCTGCCTCAGCCCTCATCTACTCTCTCTCTCTCTCTCTCTTCTCTCTCTCTCTCTCTCTCTCTCTCTCTCTCTCTCTCCTCTCTCCCTCTCTCTCTAACCCTCGTTTATTACCTTTTTTCCCGTTTCGTTTCAATTTTTTTCTCCCGCGAAAATGCTCTTCTGGCTGGGGCGCGCGGTTTATGTAATGTGACGCAATGCCTGGAAGTTTAAATGCGAGTCCATTTGTTGTTTAAGGTTCGGGGCCGGCCGTCGCCAGCAAGGCAGTCCCCGGCGGGCGTTTTACTCTGGTTCCGGATAAAGTGATACTGATTATGACGGCCAAAGTTGAACACCGAAGTGGATTAATAGCGTTTAAATCATGGCAAGATCGAGCCACTTCATTCAGGGCTTTTACGCGTTTTCTTTTCCAGGGACCATTTTGATCCCATTGCTGCACATCTCCCTCCTCACACGTCACTAAAGCAGCCGGAGCCGGCCGCTTGATCCGAGATATCTCATAACCTCGCCGCAAACCTCGCCGAGCGTGATTCCTCCAGCAGCCCTCCCTTCCTCTCCGGATTTCTGGCTGGCGCGTCACTTCGCATCAAACTCAAGACTTTGGCTGTTCCGCCCCGCCCCGCCCCGCCCCGCCCCGCCGGCAGAGAGGGCTGCATGCTCCATCCCGTTTGGGACGAACACACGCCACTGTTATGGCGGGGTCAAGGCACATCGTCACGGTCACCCATCTCGCGTACCCATCGCGGTTTGCGCGCCACATTCGCCTAAAAGGATAAAAGGCCTCGATAAAGCTAAGAAGCTGTCTGAGCAAAGCCCAGACATTCCCTCGTAAGCAGCGTCTCGTGTGCTGTCAGCCACTTTGGTTACTACCACCGCATCGTGGGGAATTTTTGCCCTCTTTCGTGGCAGCACTGGAGGCACCGGGACAGAGAGCGGACGACGGTCGCCGTCGCCAACCCGAGTTATGGACCGATGAAAAATTCACGCGACAAAGGAGGGGAATCGAACCCGCGCCCCGATTCCCGCCGTAATCGAACTTATCGGAAGAGATTCATTACACGAAGTGGGGGAGAAGTTGTATCGGCGATGGGCTTCCCCCCCCCCTCCCCCCTCCTCCACGTTCAAAGCAGCCGCAAATTGCGTTAGTGTCGGCTCCAGTCAATGCGGCGTCCTGCTGCCCGCGCTGCTGCCCAACAACAACAAACAACTAAATCACAAAAAGGGGCGAAATGATGATGCTAAGAAACATTTACCCACTTTCGTCTGGTGTGCTTTGTTCCATGCCTGGATGGTAATCATGCCAGTCTGTCAAAAGTGTGGCAGGTGAGAATAGAGAAAAATAGCATGTAAGTAACATGTGTTTGGTTTTGTAAAGATGTCACTACTTGTTGGACGGCGCGCGTGTTGCTGTTGTTCTGTGGTTTCGTATTTACCTGTGTGGTGGTGAAGGCCCAGGCTTGGCAGTCCAGTAGTGGCAGAGGCATACCCGGAGCCAGACACTGGCTGGGGAGGCCCCCACTGGGGACACTACTCCAGGGAGGGCTTCGCGCCGCGCCGTGCTGAGGAGAGTATAGCATGGCCTTGGTACAATCAGAGCAACAAGTTTGACGTGTCGGTGACTCGGTGGTGTGTGCCCGCCGCCGTGTGGTGACCCTCACCTGGTATAACCTAACCTGGCCTACGTGCTGAATATCACAAGAATAACAACGTGTGTCTGTCTTCATTTGTTTGTTTATTAAATGAGTGTACGTTTTTAGTTTGTCGTCCTGCCAAAAAGAGTGACTTTGCGGACTAACCTCTTACTTGCTAACGTGTAACTACTTGGCCTGTATTCCTCCAGGGACACTTACACCGTAAAATGCGTGCGGCATGACTGCCATCTGAAACGAGAAGAGAACAACGTTAACGGGAACGCTAACGTTTGCCACCCTTCGAGCCCAATGTCTTCGTTGGTTCATGTGGTGTGTTGACATTCTTGGTGCACGTGAGAGTACGAGAGCGGCGTCCTCGTGGTCGTCTGGCTGCCCTGGCCGGGCCGGTGCGGTCTGATCGCTGTGACAGGGTTACACGTCGTTGCCGGAGACCGTCGCTGGACAAACTGGATTTGCCGGAGCCTGCTCTGCGCCTGCAGGCCGATTCCGAGCGTCTCTCTCGCACCGCCGCACTCGCGGGGCCTACCGCGTGGGAGAGAGAGAGAGAGAGAGAGAGAGAGAGAGAGAGAGAGAGAGAGAGAGAGAGAGAGAGAGAGAGAGAGAGAGAGAGAGAGAGAGAGACGCAGAGAGCCCGGCGGGTCCACCCGCTCGGAATCAGCCTGCTGATGGCATTGGTGCCCGGGGAGCGCCGGGGAGGGACGCGGCCACGGCGCCTCGGCCCGTCGCAACGACACCGGGAGGGGGAGGGGGAGGGGGAGGGGGAGGGGAGCTTGTCGGCAGCGTGTCGCAGGGCGGAGACTGGCAAAGCTGAGCAAAGCACTGTCGCGGCGCCACGGCCCCCAGTATTTTGCTTTGCTCGTTTTGAAGATGGTTTCTTTTCAGTTGCCATTGTTTTACTTTGAAACGTACCAACAAAAGTATAAGGCGCGCTAAAAGGCGCATGAAGGGGCCAGCTAGATTTTGTTTTGCTTTTAAAATGGACCCCATTGGTTTGAAAGAGCAGCCCTTTGTGCACAATACAATCTTTAAAAACATTCCGTTTGAAAATTTTTGTAAAAGTTTGACTAAAAGTGTAGTTGCCAGTTCCGTTCCTTTCGACATACTACGTGCAGTGCAAGAAAAAAAGAAAAAAAGAAGTATTGATTTATTTTTATGTCCAGGCTCCGAGATGAAGAGTAGTGTTGTCTGTCGGCGGCGTCTGCGGTGTTGTACTGAAATGCTTTGGCTCCTGACGTCTGGACGAACCTGGCGTGGTGCCGCTCGCAGTGTGCGTGGCCTGGAGAGTGTGCAATGTCAGAAAAGTGATTGAATAACATGAATGAATGCATGGCGGAATGAATGAATGGATGAATGAATGAATGAATGAATGAGACTGCAGTGTCTGCTGGGCACCATGTCCCCCAGCATGCGCACACCTTTGTAAGAAAATAATCATGAAAATAAAAGACAACTTGAAAACAAGAACACTGTGCTGTGTGTCGCGGTGTCTTGGTGTTCGGGCGGCATTCAGGCGCCATCTTGCTCCCCGCTGTGTTTGCATGGGAACAACCCCCCAAACGAGAGTCTTGGCTGGGCTCGCCGCGGCCCGGCCTTGTCTGAGTGAGGGCCTGACGGGGGGGTGCGGCGGGGGGGGGGGGGGGGGGGGGGCGTCTGGCGGGCCAGCGGGTGGGCTGTCGGGTGGGCTGTCGGGTGGGCGGGCGCGGACGGGCGGGGCATATCGGGACGTTCACCCGCTCGGACGTTCGAAACGAAGGCCGTTCTGCGGTCCGGCCTTGCAGTGTATGCGGTGGTGTGCTGCAGTGGGGGGAGGGGGAAGCTGGACGTGAAATGGAAACGCAAGACAGTGGGGGGGGGGGCGAGGGGAGGCGCGGGTGAAAGAAGAGAGAAGAGAGCCAGCTCGGGGCGTATGTCTGTTTGCATAGCGGGCGGCTCCTTGTATCCGATATTCGGTGGGGTTGCGCGCGGTGGGGTGGTGCGGGTGGAGAGGGGAGGGGGTCCCGGCGCTGCATCCTCGGACCGTGCGGCCGCACAGGCCGTCGGGCCGTTTTCGGCGCCCCTTGCGCCGTGCGCCCCAGGGGGGGCCTCAGGGGGGCCACAAGATCGAACAAAAGGCCCGGCCGAAACAAAGCCGCCGACACTGCAACACTGTGCTCTCATGTGAGTTCCCACACATAGGGCCCCTCGTGGGACCCCCTCAGGCCGTAGGGCGCACTGTGCGGCGGGGTGGCGGGGGCCGCCTGGCCGGGGGCAGGGCGCAGCGTCAACGGTCGATGTCACAGTTTACATCTTTACACGGCGGGTAAGTTCGGGCCGGGAGGGCCGAGGGGCGGCGGGCGGCGGCGGGGCGGGGCGGGGCGCGGCGGGGCGGGGTGGGGCTGAGGGTGCCCCATGCGTTGCACTGAAGACGCTCATGCATCCTTAATGGCCGCCCCGCCGCCCCGCCGCCCCGCAGAGTGGTGCCACACTGATCCTGAAATCAGGCGCCGCTCGCTTCAGACGTCGTCTGCTCCGACGTCAAATGAACGGCCCGGCATGAGCGGAGTGCGGAGGGGGAGGGGGGGGGAGGGGGAAGGGAAAGGGGAGGGGGAGGGGGACTTCCGAGTGCCAGTGACAAGCAGCGGGGAGTCGGGCTGGAAATCGGGAGGCTGGGAAACTCAGCCAGGAACGGATATCTCGAGGTGGCGTCGTGGTCGTGCAGTGTGCTAGAAATGGAAATCAATCGCCCCCACCCGCCCACAACACACATGCAGTAAAATTAGCTTGCTGATGAAAAGTGATGCGTTATGACCGAATCTTGGAGTGAGTAAAAAATTCCAAACAGCTTTTAAAGATGATGGATCCCTGCAGTAAATCGAACGGACGACCTGAAATTGAAGTGTTCGCTCCGAACCGCCCAGAAGAAAACAAGTGCAGTTCTTTTTGTTTTGTTTGATGGCACGCGCGAGACGGGGCAGAAATCACGACTTGTCCAGCAAATGATTAACCGACAACCTGTTGGCAATTCATTCAGCGGCCGAGTCCAACTGTTCGGCTTAGCCTCCCCGGAGAGCCGCAACTGCGGCCAAGGTGGAGCTTCCCCGCGGACTAACTACGGGAAGATAAATAGCCCGGGTCGCGGCGCCTTCTAACCGCGGATCCGAATCGTCCCGACGCCGGGAACGGTTGGGGCAACTTAATTGATCGCGAAGGCTCCGCCTGGCGAGGAGGGCAGGTTGCAGGCGTTGCAGGAGTTTTAGGGTTAGGCTTACCTTGTAGTCGTGCTCGTGAACTGATGGCAGGTACTCGGAGCCCTTCTGATCGTCCCGCGGACATGCAACAAGGGATGGTTTCATGTCAGTCACATCGGCCAACTGCAAAAGTCAGAGCGAGAGTGTGATCCTTGGGCAGGCACAGTGTACACGACACGACACTCAACACGAACAAGGGGCCGGTCCACATTCCACGTCATGGGGCCTTGACGGGACTTGCCCGCTCAGCTTGCAATGCTGGTACACTGTCAAAATTTGGGTTGTCACTTGATGACAATTTCAAGGCTAATTTTCCTTGCAAGAATGTCATCATACCAGTTGATGACATTTTTGTCCATGCACTAAGAATGAAGCTTTGATGAAAACGTTATCAATTTTATCATAAAATTGTCATGCACAATTTTGCCATAAAGTGACAAGAAATTTTTCACAGTGCACTGTGACGTGATATATGGGCGGCCTGGGGGACTTGGAGGGCCGGAAGACCAGTTTTCAGGCGGACACATTAAATCGGGTTGCTTTTCCAGATCCACATTCAACTCCTGTTTAATGACTACACTCCCCTCAACACGAAGTGTGTCCGCCCGGACTGGCCTCCCGGCCCACTGTGAGGGGGCGGCCCGGCGGCTCCGTGGGGCACCAGGGCCACGACGAGCAGCTCGTCCAGGTGTTACGTCACGCCAGCTTAACTAAGGCGGAAACAAAAATGCAGGAAGGGCGGCGCCGGGTGTCGAACCCGGACCGAAACAATGCCGTGTGGGCCTGCGGGCCACACTGTTAGGGCCGCGTCAAGGCGAGGGCCACCTTGATGAAGAAAGCGAAGGCAAAAGGCAATAGATGTCGGCACAATAGCTCGGGCCTCCTCCCCCAATTGGCAGGCAAATTATTCATGGCGTCTCTCTTGCCTTTCCTTCGGTGCTCCAACGCTGTGACGCTAAAGGCCCCTATCCATTTTTAATAGCGAGCGATGGCGAGCGTGGCGGGCGTGGCGGGGCGGGGCGGGGCGGGCGGGGCGGCGCGAAGCGCGTGGCGGGCCGTCTGGCGCGCGGCGGCGTCGACGCCGAGGTCCCGGACAGGTGTCGCAGTGTCCTGCCGAGCGTGCAGCGGGGGTTCACCGCTCCGCCGACGAGGACGGATTGGGAGGCTGGATTTCGAACCGGCTGACGTTAATTCCGGCAGCGGGCCGCTGCCTGCGACGCTGCCTGCGCTCTCTGTCGCACCCGTGCGGCCGCCCGGATCACCCCGTGAGTGCGAGAGAGACAGAGCACCCGTTCCGGAAGTAGTCCGCAGGCTGCGCTTGTCTCCACCGCGTCACGTGGTTTGTGGACTCAGTGCGCCTGCCATGGAGAGGGTAGGCAGTCCCGCGGCACACGGCCGTGCGCCGTGAAGCCCGCCCGCCGCCGCGCAGGGGCCCCGGGCCCGCGGCCCGACGGGAGGGGGCCATGGCCGCCATGGCCCGGCCGGCAGACTGATTCCGCTCTTGGCTTCGTCGTCGATCAGTCTCCCTCGCACTCATGGGGCGTGTCGAGATGCTTTGCGGAATCAGTCTGCCGGAGGCAGGGCAGGTACACCCAGTGAGTTTAGAGGGGAGGGGGGGGACAGAAGAACTCAAGCTTAAAACGCGCGATTTCAGTCCAAATTTCGTCAATTCTGACGTCACTTAGACCTGATTTTGACAACCCCGTCCTCCGCCGGCACAGCGTGTCGCTTGTCCGAGGCGAGGGGGCCCCGTCTCATTGATAGTTGACCAATGTGGTGGCGAGCAGTGCGAGGTGAGGCGTGCCTCCCCAGGGGCACTCGTCAACGAGAGGGCTAGCGCCAGGTGTCCCCCGGGCCGTGTGTGTGTGTGTGTGTGTGTGTGTGTGTGTGTGTGTGTGTGTCGCCCTCCCCCAGACGTCGTGCCAAGGGTCGAAGTCGTCGAAGAGCGGAGCGGAGGGGCGCGCAGGGGGGTGGCGGGGGACAGGTGACGGCTGCGTGAGTAGTGATTTGGCCAGTTGATAGGGCGCATCATTGTCTGTGTGTGTGCGTGCGTGTGTGTGAGTGTTTGCCGCCGCAATTAGCGTCCCACCCAATTCATTCGGCAATGAAGGATCCCAATTACACGCGCGTGCCGCCCCATTAAAGGCTGCATGTCAGCGGGTCGTTACCGCGCCAGCGCGCCCGGCTGGAGCTGGACGAGCCCGAAGGACGAGCACGGATAAGGACTAGCTCGAAGGACGAGCCCTGCTAGGACGAGCCCTACAAGGGACTAGCTCGAAGGACGAGCCCTGCTAGGACGAGCCCTACAAGGACGAGCCCCGCAAGGACTAGCCCGAAGGACGAGCTCCACAAGGACGAGCCGCACAAGGACTAGCCCGAAGGACGAGCTCCACAAGGGCATGCCCTAAGGATGAGCGTGAAGGACGAGCCCGAAACAAGCAGGCAGGACAACCCACCTCTGGACGAGCCCACTTGGCGCGCCTGGACAAGGCTACTGAAAAACAGCCCCCTGGAAAGGCCGGCTGAAAGGGAGGGGGTTCTTGGCGAGGCGCCACAGCGTCTCCCCGCAGCGGCGGGCCCGCTGGACCATGTTTTGTTTCGCGCAACCCCTTCTCCTCCTACCCTCTCCCCCTGCCTCCGCTGCTCCCGTCCGAGGGTAGGCCTGCTCGGGAAAGTGACGGACAGGGCGGCCGGGCTCGGGCCGGGCATGGCCGGGCACGGCCCCACAACGCGCTCCTCCAGCTCGCCGGCTCGGCTCGGCACCGCTATTGATTTCTGAGCATGCTCCGGCCTCGGCTCGGCTCGGCTCGGCTCGGCTCGGCTCGCGCCCCGGAGAATTGCCCCGGTTCGGTCCTCACACCCCCAGCTTTATGAAACTTTGGAGCTCCGTCGAGGGTTTCTCAAAGGCAGCAAGACGGCCGAACGCTCCTAAATTTTGACCTCGTTATGGACCCGCTGGCAAAGCCGCAGTTGGAGCAGAGCCTTGCGACGACTAAAGGTCCCTACTCGTGATACCCGAATGCTACATGCTGCTGCTGCTGCTGACGATGATGATGGTGATGATGATAATGATTTACGGTAAAGGAAGGGTGGGGGCATGTGTGAGTGTGTGGTGGGTGGGCTCGCGGTCGATGTCCGGGCGGTGCGGCGCCGTGTCCGTGAAGTGGGGCCCACCCGGCCCACCTCGGTCCCACCGCGGCGACCCCGCGCCCGGACGCGTAGCTCGGCGCAGCACGGCGCAGCGTTTGTTGACACCAACATCCCACTGCGCTCGATGCGCTCGCCAGAGCTTTGCGCTTCGCGGCCGCAGCGCCACGTTTCGCGCCGAAAACGGGTCATCTTGGCTCTAGCAGTGCGCTAGCCAAAAATCACGGAATTTTCATAATGAATATTGGGGGCCGCTCAGGAGCGCTGCCAATACTTAATCCATGGTCAAGAACACACTTTTACGGGTGAACCGAGCACTCGTCCGTTTCAATAACCGGGAGATGGCCAAACGATTTTTGGGCTGGAAGTTTTGTTTTTGTTCGAGGATAACTCACTGTATTTATGTTGTTGTTTGTTCTGTTCTAATTCGAGCAAGAGAAAGTCCACCCCAACGGGCATAATTGAGCAGGGCTTTATCTTGCCTGCATCCCGCGTTGAGGTCTCCCGTTTGTTGCCTTCTTTATAATTTACCGGTCCCCAGCAGTGCTCAAATTATTCCCAGATTATGAAGGACGTCGTTTTTGAAGAGGCCTCCCAGGTGAAAGTGGAAACCGATTTTAAAAACCGATTATGGAAAAGCCTTGCAAGCACCATGAGACCCGAGAATCAATTCAAAAATTAGTCGCCGTAAGTCAAGTTCTCGTAGACCGAACAATCCTTCGCAAAAGTCCAAAACTCTCCGAATGGCAGTACCGCAATTCGAACTCAAGTCCAACTAGAAGAAAATAAGGGTCATGTTGGCAGTCCTGTATAATGGTGTTGAGTAATGAATAGATAATGCCATAGTTCCAAACTTCAAGAGTTCGGTGGGTGTCCTGGCCTCGGTCCTGACCGCTCAGCACAGGTCACAGGTGTCCGGTATTTGCGCTAACCAAGCGTGGAAATTCGAATGTTCTTTGTCAGACCTCTCCCCAGCTCACATGCCAGGGTGTCCATTACTACCTTCGTATGAAAAAGTAATCCGTCCTCGGAAGGGGCATGCCGACAGGCCGCCAGGACCTGCTGCTGCTGGCCCGTGGGCCGGTACCCCTCCCACCTGGGCCTGCCTGGGCCTGCCTGCTGCCTGGGCCGATCATGATACATTAAAGTGTTGAAGGCGATCAAATATTAACAGGTAAACAAGCCGGCCGCCTGCCGCGACCCAGTCACGTGTGCAGCGTGTTGCCGGACGGCGTCGCCGAGGACACGACGCCGAGGACACGACGCCGAGGACACGACGCCGAGGACACGACGCCGAGGACACGACGCCGAGGACACGACGCCGAGGACACGACGCCGAGGACACGACGCCGAGGACACGACGCCGAGGACACGACGCCGAGGACACGACAAGCAAGCTGAAGGTGTTAGGGGTAGTCTTGCATACAGTGCGGTCACCGCGTAAATATATAGAAACATTTTTCCAATGAGTGCGAGCAATAACGTTCCGGGTAGAAACGTCGGTGCTCGAGTGCCAGCAGAGCAGTCGGTACCACAAATTTTGAGTTATGGATCCCTACCTCGAATTAAACAAAGCTTGTACTACTGACAGAGAGTATTCTACTTTCTCCCAGGGGACATCAGAAGCGCTCGAGAATAGTTTTTGTGACTGTACTGCCTCGTCGTCCTCTGCTGCACTCAGATTGACCAGATTTTCCATACTGTTGTGCCAGGGTATTTCGCACATTGCTCGTGTTGTCACTCATCCCGTGTATTGGTCATATTCTCTATCTTTAGCTAATTTGGCTCCATATTTATGACCAATCTGCACAATTACATGCCTATTATTGTGCAGATTAAACTGCAGATATAGAGAAGCCAATTAGAGAAGTCTTTCAATGCGCAGGATGAGAGAGTTGCAGCCATGCAAGACATGAGGTCCCTTGAGGACCCTTGAGGACAATAAAAGGATGACCCTTATAAGCAACACTATAAGGTCTCACCTCATACTGCCGTCCAAGACATCAAAAGAAACCGTTAATAGAAACGCTTTTGGAAAGGCGTGTATTTTTTTCATTCGTTTTTAAGTGATTCCACGATTGTGAGATGTACTTGAACCTAGGCGAATGTGACGTGCCCTTCGTTGCAAACATTAAACACTGACGATGTTGTCCTTTTGATGTTATAATGACTAAGATCAACATTTCGACATGAAAACAACTTTTGTTGACTATCATACGTGGTGAAGTTCCATAACTCGACCACTTTGTGGCCTTGTGTGCAGAGAATGCGAAAATATGAGTCTATTTGGGGGAGCTGCTGCTCTATTTTGGTGCTGACGGCGTGACGTAACACCTGGACAGGCCGGTGGTGCGGCGCACCGTGGTCGCGGGCCGCAGGGGGCCGCAGGGGGTCGCGGGGGGCACGGTGGTGCGGGGCTACTCACCGAGGGGTTGGCGACGCACCGCCGCATGGGGTCCTGGCCGCGGTACGTTGGCGAGTACCTGCCGGGAAAGCACGGGGTGGGGGCGATGGAGGTCGGGTGCAGCGGGCCGTGCCCCTTGCCGTTCATCATCTTGTCGGGGCTGTACATGGCGGCCATGTCGTCCAGGACGTCAACGAGAGCCCCTAGCGGCCGTGGAGGCATCGCCGCGCTCCGGCGGCATCCTGGAAGCACACAACGCGTGCACGGCCCTGCAGGCCTCGATGCAGGCCCCGGCCTGGGCCACGCCGGCGATCACGTGGTCCGGTGGCGCAGCTGGCGCAGTGGTTGGAGACGGCGGCGTATCCGGTTTGCGTTTCAAAACTCGGCCGCCTCGGCCGCCTCGGCAAGGAGCAGGGCCGTCGGCGCGACCGGGTGCGTGGGAGGAGGGCGACAGGTAAACACACACACGCGCAGTCGCGCACAGACACACACACACCGCGGAGCACCGCGTCAACACAAACACAAACCACGCGCGCACACACACACGTGTCACGGCGCACTACCACAACGAAGCGTGTCCTCGTCACGCGGCGTCACGACATTGTGCAGCGTGGTGGCGATGAGGCCTAGGCTGGGCCTCGGCGGCCTAGGCGGCCTGGAGACGGCGTGCCCCTCGCGAGGCTAGCGGCATGACGAACATTATCCGAGTGTTCGGGCCTCGAGGCAGGCCGTGCGGTGCCACCGTGTGCCACCGAGTGCCACCGTGTGCCGAGGGCCGTGTGCCACCGGACGGTCCGGGCGGTCCGGGCGGTGCGCACAGCGAGGCGCGAGAGTGCGGGCCGCGGGCAGCCGGAGCGACGCGGTAACGCGGACGGGCACGACGTCTGCGCTCGCCAGCGGAACAACTATTGTCAGAAATTGATAAAAAGCGCGCACGCCTCGGCGGGCTGGGCAGCGCGAGGGAGCGCGAGGCAGCGCGAGGGGGTGGGCGGAGGCGGGGCGCGGCGCGGCGCGGCGGAGTGGGGGGCGCTCAGGTTGGCTGCCTCCTGCAGGCCCTGCAGGCCGGAGGCGGAGAATCAGTAATTTTATTGGGATTGTGGATAGGGGAGGCCGCGCTGGAGGGGGAAGGCCACGTGACGCGGTGGGCTGGGCCTGCGGCCGCGGCGGCCCAGTGCGCGTGCGCCGTCCGAGCCACCCTTCCCCCTCCCTCGGCCACCCCCAGCGCTCCCAGCGCGCGGGGTGGGGTGCGGGGTGCGGCGGCCGCGGCGGCCGCGTGGGCCGCGGGGCGCCGTCTGATGTCCGGCCGAGCCTGCCCGCCCCGCCGCGCCCCGCAGCGCCCTCCTCGAAGCGAAAGGATGACCGGGCTGCTCACCGAGAAAAACGCGCATGGAAACGAGATGAGCCGCAAATGACGGCACGCCCTGCACGCCCTGCAGGCCATCATGCATGCCGTGGGCGCGTGGCGCCGCGACGACGCGGCACAAAGCGGCGCCGCACTCCCCGACGGGCCGACGATACCCGCCTCAAAACGCGCCGGAATGACGGGGGCCTTGTTGTCGGAGAGCACGTGGCGCGGTCGCACTGCCGCAACGGCGACGCCCTTTTTCACCATCACCCCACGCCGTCCGCCACACGAGTTCTGCAATGAAATGGCGGGTAAACGATTCCCAGCGCAGTCATATCGTCGTCCTGGCGCCGTCCTGGAAGGGGAGGGCCTTCGCCTTTGCCGCAGTCACGTAGAGTAGTGCACGCACCCCGTTGGCGCCTCGAGCGCCTCGGGCGCCTCGAGCGCCGCGACGATGACATTGCGGCCAAACAGGTTCCGACGCTCCCCCCCCCTCCCACCCCACCCCCACATACGCCCTCGCACGCCTTCTCATCCACGGTCCTTTAATTGCGGACGACGGTGTCCTTTGGTCGACGGCATCCTTGGGTCGACGGTGTCCTCGGGTCGACGGCATCCTTGGGTCGACGGTGTCCTCGGGTCGACGGTGTCCTCGGGTCGACGGTGTCCTCGGGTCGACGGCGTCCTCGGGTCGACGGCGTCCTCGGCGTCCTCCGATCGACACGCCCCCTCGCCGCCCCCTTTATTATACCCGCCGTTCTTCTGCACCGAGTTCTCCGAGTTCCTCCTCATTCTCTTCCTCCTCGTGGCCATTCGGTCCGTGTTCGCCCTGCATTATGCATGCCGCCTCTCCTCCGCCTCCCCGGGGCCCGAGGCCCGAGGCCGGCCCGAGGCCCACACGACTTGTAACTGCTTACCGGCTGCCTTCGAATCCCCGTCATGCGCCGCCAAATGACGCCGCGTAGTGTCTGGTGGTGTCTGGTAGGGCCTGGTAACGTCTGGTAGTGACCGAAGTGTCAGGTGGTGGCTGGATGTTTGATAGTGTTTGGTAGGTATCGCCGACGAATAAAGATTCCAGTAGATCAAAGAGAACAAACAGGTCAGCAGACTCACGTGACTCACGTGTACGAGTGTACGAAACATATTAAGAGGCCTCCTTAGGGCGTTGAGCTCAACACAACCAACCCGTCAGTCGCGAGATGGAGATGACGTCAAACACCCGCGGAACGTGAACGTATAACCGTCGTATCCAGACATAGGGGGTAGTTCATTTCCATCAATAATTCTCATGAGGAGTGCCAGGAGACGGTGGCGGCACGATGGGGATCGAATCCAAGACAGGGGAAAAATTATGCAGTTCACTCAAAGTCTATCACAGAGAATTTTGCCGAAGTGTATACACATGATAGTGAGAGCTCAATTTTTATTTATCACAATTTTTTTCTGACTTTTATTCGATGAGATTTATATTCGAAGAACAAATGAGTTATAGTAACTTGTGTTGTGCAAAAGTTCTCATATAAAGAAATTGAGTCAATTTTCGTCGTAAAAGATTTTGGGTGTATTCGTTCGTATCCACATTGAGGTTTGAGTTTTGTTCAGGAAGGTCTAATCAGGCCTCCCAGGCTTCAGCTTCGCCCTGAGGTTAGTTCATTTGGAAGAACGCCAGCCTGTTTTAATCGGTGCCTTCTCATTGTGATAATTATCGAATAATTTAATTCTAAATTTACGCCTGTTGTGGGGGTGGCGGCTCCACTCCGAGCAGGTGGGCGCTGGGCCGAAATTTTTTAGAAATAGTTGGGCGCAGGCCACCTTGAGTCTCCCACGAGGATGAATAGTGATGGGGCTCGCGGGGGACATAATAAGCCAGCGAATACGACGCAGTGA
The DNA here is from genome assembly GCF_012932325.1 of Thrips palmi. NCBI lineage: Eukaryota > Metazoa > Arthropoda > Insecta > Thysanoptera > Thripidae > Thrips > Thrips palmi. The sequence continues at coordinate 2,381,512 of NW_023144635.1, forward strand.
CCGGCCTCCTGCCCACGCCGAGAGGCACGCCCGCCCGGCCAGTCGCCACCGAGAGGGCCAGGCCAGGCCGCCACGCAACGCCGAGCTGGGCGGGGCGGGGCGGGGCGGGGCGGGGCGGGGCGGGGCGTCTCCGAGCCGCGGCATCAAACTTGTAAAAGTGGCCTGTTGGCGTGCGGAGCGCGAAGCCCCAAGCGGCGCCCAGCCGAGTCGAGCCTTTCGATCCACATGTCTTCTTTCCCGCTGAAAGTCGCCGTTAATGAGTCATGGGCCGCGCTGTTGATTGACGCGTCGCTCCACTGCAAGGACAGTCCTTTCTGTTCACAGTTTTCGAACACTCATCCGGCGCACCGTTGTCACAATTTTCTCCATACTTGATTTGATTCGAAGTCCGGTCTTCACAACGATATCTATTTCAGCTAGACTTCCGATTCCAATGCTCGGTCGAATAAGCTGGATTATAGAGAGGATTGTGAATTCAGTGCGCGGTTGTCAAGACATTGTCAAGACGATCCGGCAGCGCGTGATTGGCGGCACACTGTACTTAGAATCTGGGATGTCCGTCTGCCGTGATGTCCGCACGATGCATAGCGAATGCCGCTCGTGCATCATGCATTCCATGTTCGTCAAATCGTAACCCAAATCGTCATCGCGCAGCTCGGCCGCGAGGGCGCGCGGTGCGGCCTCGGACGAGCCTCGAGCACCCCGTCGTGGCCCCGGCCGGCCGGACTATCCCGCTCTCCGTCGAGAAGTGCCTCCAGTCGGCCGAGCGATACGGGCGGCCCGGACGCACTTTGCGAATAAAAAAAAAGAAGGAACTGCGCGCGGAAGAAGAACAGAAGAAGCAATTTCCGTGCCGTTGCCGCGGCAAGTATATGAGGCCATTATCTGGCACGTATTGCAGTCGAGCGGCGCGGCGGGGCGGGGCGGGGCGGGGCGGGGCGGGGCGGGGCGGGGCGGGGCGGCATCGCGGGCCTAGCGCTCCCACCCCTTCGGCCCCAACCCCCTTCAGCCGCCTCGGTCGCCTTCGAATCCATTTATATTGCAGGACTCGCCGCCTTGGCCGCGGCCCCGCGCCGCCCCGCGCCGCCCCGCCTCGCGATCTGCGGGTCTCCACTGTAATTCGATTTCACCCATTACACCTTTATTTTGGGCTTGCGCCGCGCGGCAGCGCAGGCAGGCAGTGCAGGCGGCGCGCGGGTTCGCGTTTTGGCGCCAAAACGGATGGCGGCCGTTGTTGTTGATGGCGATTAGACCGTCTCGGCCGTCTCGGTGTCCCCGAGGAGCGCACTGCGCCGCACTGCGCTCTCATGCCGGCGGAGTGCCAATTTGCAGCAGTTTTGCGTATCGCGAAATCACCGAGACTCTTTTCTTTCATTCTCTTTTTTGTTTTCGCGGAGGCGAAGCAAGGCCGTGAGCAGCAGGGCTCTCCGGTCGACCGAAATAAGCCCTATCTTTTGGGAAATTGAATTCAGAACAATCTTAAACTGTGACCGAACGACGTAGTTCCATTTTATGGAGAGCTGTTGGAAAGATTGCATGAAAACACTGAGCGCCGTGGCATTGTCTTGTCCCTGCACAGCGCGACTCGGCTTGAATTTGACTAAATGAGCAAACAGGAAACGAACCATTGTTTGTGTCAGAGTGCGTATGTGTATTACACGTCGCGGCGTGTGTGTGTGTGTGTGTGTGTGTGTGTGTGTGTGTGTGTGTGTGTGTGAATGTGTGTGTTTGCATGAGTGTGTGTATATTTTGCATACAACATAGCCGGGCATATTCGCAAGATTGGAACATTGGTTCGCAATCCCAAGACCCTCCATGTAGGCAGTGAGGCAGTGTTCCCCCTCCCCTCACGCCTTCCTGCGCCTCCTCCCCTTGCCTTTGCCCGAGTCGCCGACATCGATGTCAAATACATGACTTTTGAATGTTATTGCGACAAAGATTTGCGATGCATCATGGAGATGGCTTCGGCTCTGCGCACCCTCTCGTCGGATCCGCTTCAGCCACGACGCGTCGCGACGTCGGGGTGGCTCTCTTGTCCCTCTTCGTCTTCGGTATCGAACGTGCATACTTATAGAGCCAATGCGGGGTTGGAATGGGACGGTCGTCGGTGGCATTTGCATCTGCAGAGGTGTTTCGCATACGCAACACGCCTGTAGCACAGGAGGCCAGCCACATGTGCCACCACATGAGCCACATGATGGTAAAGATATTTGTGTTTCATTTTCTAAATGTGATCCAGTCTTTAGATTCATTTCCCGGATTTGTGCAATTTGTGCGACGAGCACACGCTAATGCTGCGCCCGATCCGATTTGCGACGAATCTGCCCCGCGGCATGTCGTGGAAAACCTGCGACGACAGCAGCGCGGCGCAAAAAAAATTGCTACGCCGAGAATCGACACTTCTTGTCGTGGCGTAGCGGGCTAGCCGCTTTGCACACACAAACCGCCGTCGCGCACGGCAAGACGCACGCGAAAGGGGAGGGGGAGGGGAGACGACGCGGTCCTCGGCGCCGCACCGCGCCAAGCTCGTCCTCCTGGGTGCCATCACGCCGCCCTTCCTCACCGACGGTCGTAAACCCGCCGCACAAATTCAATTTGTCGGTGGCGGTGCCGATATCGGGCCGATATCGGGGCGATATCGTGGTGATATCAGCCGGCTGCAGATTCGCACGGCCTCCTTGCCGCCGCGGGTGAAGCTTCGTAGTGGTGGGCGCGTGGCGGCGCCGAGCCATCGGGGACGTCGGGGACGTCGGGGACCTCGTCGGGGACCCGGCGGGCGGACCTGGGCCTGGGCGGCGAGGGAGGCGGAGACGCGGGGGACGCTCGGGGACGCTCCCAACACGTCATTGAGTGACTCGACGGCCAAGCCGCACGCAGATGCAACGTCCCGCCACTATCGTCCGCCGGCGTGGACGTCATTTAACGGTGGCTGGTGGGACTGCACTTGGTTTGCTGTGTTTTTCCGCACGTCTTGCGAATCCTGAATCGAGTACAGACCAATCATTGTAGTGTGGTGTTAGTCAAAAGTTTCGGGGGCAAAAAATCAAAATAAGCGTCTTCTAGAAGCGGAGGCCTTCATGGGGTTGACGGGGTGCGTTTCTTCTGCTAGTTGGCGCCCGCGCATTTCTTATGGCCTCGTGTCTGTGCTGGAGGTGGCCGAGGTGGCCCCACCCTGGGCCTGCACTGGGCCTTCCGTGCCCGGCGGCTCTCACTGCCTTGTTTTGCTCAGCAAGTGTGTTAATATGCATTGCGAGCTCGAGGACGGGCATTTAGGGCCACGCCGGCAGAAACAGAGGCGGTTGCGTCAGTGTACATACTCCATTCCGGTGCCACACGCCCTAACGTAGTCGTCTTCGATAACTCTTTGTCCACTTCGAGCGTCGAGCGCCGCGGCCGCACAAACATAAAAATTACTAAAATAAAAATAAAAAATAAAAATAAAAATCACGCGTCAACTTTTTTCAAGGCTCTTCGTGCAATCAAGACAGACGCGCAGCGTCAGAAGAAAACTAACCGCATTACCGTGTTTTTAAAAGTCATCGCGGAGGCCCCTTCTTCCTCTCCCGCGCATCGCGACAGAAATTAAGCAGCGACGACAGACTAAAGGGGTTAATTTCACAAGGCCGGGCCGCGACTGCCGCGTGGCGCGCGGCGACTCTGTGCACAGCTTAGGGTCTCGCCGGTTCAAAGCCGGCCGGGCCTCGCCTCTGCCTGTTAATATTTACGGCCTCAGCCGGGACGTACGGCAGTAAGGCACAAGGGGAGTATCGCGCCGCGCGCCGCGACTCGGACGGGCCGCCGACGCCGACGCAGACACCTACGCGACCTCCGCGTACCCAGGAGCCTCTCTCCTTTCCCGGGAAAGTCCGCTGGAAATCGGCGCCGTGGTCGAGGTCCTCGCCGAGAAACCTCCCTTCGCGTTGACGTCCGTCTCCCTGCGTGGCGGCCGGCTTGGCGGCGGCGGGGAGCAAGGAGGGGGCTGGAGCGGGCTGGGGCGCCGGGGGCCGTCGGGGGAGGCGTCAACGTGGACGCGCGGGCCGTCGAGCCGTCGGGCCGTCGCCGGGGTGTCGCCGGGCGAGGCGAAGTGGGGCGTCTAGTTGGCGACACCTTGCCGTCCGGCAGCCTGCCCTGCCCGCCACGGTCCTGCCACGGTCCTGCCAGGGCGTCCTGCCAGGGCGTCCTGCCTCGGCGTCCTGCCACGGCGTCCTGCCTCGGCGTCCTGCCTCGGCGTCCTGCCACGGCGTCCTGCCACGGCGTCCTGCCACGGCGTCCTGCCACGGCGTCCTGCCTCGGCGTGTCAAGGTGTCGGCCTGCTTGGCCTGCTCTCGCGCGCGAGCTCAGCGCGCGCCAGCACGGTGCGGCTACATATTTCATCAGAGCCTGGGAAATTATTTAGCGGGGCGTGGCGGCGCGCGGCGGCGAGGCGCGGCAAGGCGCAGCGCGCTCCTCTGGACTCCTCTGGACGTGCGGGCTGCGCGGGCTGCGCGGGCTGCGTCCCAAAACGACAACTCAATTAGCTCTTTCATTCCGCGTGCATTATTTGTACGCCAAGTGAGGAAAGGAGAGAGAGAGGAGGAGGAGAAAGGGAAGTCCCGGTGTGACTCCTGGACGCGCACGACGCGTTGCCTGGCTGCCTGGCTGCCTGCCTGGCTGCCTGCCTGGCGCGGCGCGCGGTGTGTCACCTGGCTGTCTGCCAGCTCTGCCAGTCCGCCCAGCCGACTGGCTGGCGTGCGGACTGGCCGTCCGGGTCCGCCTGGCCGTCCGTTCTCGCTAAACTGTCGCCGGTCTTGACGGGCCCCTCCCTTCCCCCCCTCCCCTCCCCTCCCCTCCCCTCCCTGGTCCACTTCTCGCCTCTGCGACTCGACACACTTGTGACGTGACCGCGCCCCCGCCCCCACCTCCCCACCCCTCCCCGACACGTGCCCGCAATCACTAGGGACGCGGCGGCCTGCTCGCCCAAAGCGGAAACAAAATTGAAATCGCACTCCGGTGCTGCCGCTGCACTGCAACGACTCTTTGTTTCCCGCGCAGCGAGAGGGGGAGAGAAAGAGAGAGAGGGAAAGAGAGAGGGAGAGGGAGGTAGAGGGACGGCGAGGGCTGCAGCACCACGCACGCGGGCGGGCCGGGCGGGCCAAAAGGGGTAATCATCCGGCACTGCCGGCATTGCCGGGCATTAGCGGTAATCCGAACTGCAGTGTCGGCAGATTAATTCGCTCTTTTGCGGATATTGTTTCATTCGCTGCAGACTGAGTAGGTGGCCCCTTTCTCGCTCTCTCGCACTCATGGGGCGTCGCGTAAGGGCGCGAGAGAGACAGAGCGACGGGATCCCCCGCTCGGAATGAGTCTGCTGCAGGCGGCCGGCCCGGTAATTTGCGCGTTCAGCCCCTGTCGTGCCATGGCGCCAGGGCCCCGCCGAGCCCCGCTACGCCCTGCCATGCCCTGCCATGCCCTGCCAAGCCCTGCCAAGCCCTGCCAAGCCCCGCCAAGGAGCGCGGCAGGGATTACGCCACATCCCAGCTCGAAATTAATGTTTCTTTGTCAAAGCGAGAGCGAGGGGACCGGCCTCGAGACTTAGCAAAATCCCAGATTCTTCGTGAGCACTCATTTTGTTTAGAGTTTCTTTAAATTTGACAGTATCGCGCGTCGTCTGCTGAACATTTGTGACTTCAACATAAAGGCATCTTAAAGCGGTCCTCTACTTTCGCACGGCGCGAAACCAGTCAGTGGCAGAGGGATCGAGGATGTGTGCTGGTACAGCAGCTCGAGGTGATACGTGGTTACCCAGCTCAGGCGAGCTGCTTTACTTTTGCTTCTTCTTTCGTTTTACTGGTGGAGGGACCATTGTTTACTGCCGGGCCGCAGTTACTGGCCGCTGCTCGCCCGCTCCTACAAGCACATTGCGATCCCCCACTCCCTCCTGGACCTGTGCGAAAACTGTCCCGGCTGCCAAAACAGGCCCCGGAAGGCCAGGGCCAGGCCAGGCCCGGCACCGCCAGGCAGGGCCGGAATAGTGTTTGGCCTGCGGGGCGCGGCGCGCGTTGTGCGACGTGGCGACCTCCGGGGTCCCCTCGGGGCCCCACGCCCCCACGGCCCCACAGGACCCTGCCGGGACGTGTTCGGGAAGCCACCGAGCCCCGCCGAGCCCCGCCGAGCCCCAGCTGGGGCGGCGGCGCCATGGCGGCGCGGCGGTCCGGGCAGGACGGCGGGACACTGCGCGCTGCGGCCGAGGGCCGGGCTGGGATGGGCCGGGCTGGGATGGGCCGGGCTGGGATGGGCCGGCCAGGTGTCTGGAGGGAGGCGATCAAAGTGGTGATGGCGGGAATGCCCACGCGTTTTAGGTGGCCGTCGTCAGGACCCCGGCGTTCCATGGTGCTGCACAGAATGCAGTGTACTCGTCCGCACCGCGCGGCGCGGCCTGCGGAGACGGTTCGAAGACGTCCCGACGCACGCGTGCCGCACGCGCGGCGAAGTGACCGGCACGGCGGCACGGCAGCCCGGCGAGCGAAGTGACAGCGTGGCGGCGCGCGGCATGACGTCATCGATCCGGCCGTCTTCCTTTCTTCCAGGCCAATTACAAGGACGATACCGTGCTATTACCGTCACCGCTTGTTTAGGGTGGTTACGGCTGTTACTGCTGTTACAGCCACCGCGGCGGCACGGCACGACCGCGAGGCACTGCCAAAAGTGGCGCGCAGGGGTGGGGGTGGGGTTGTCGTCTCACTGTTTGCCTACTTAGGTCTACAGTTGGAAAGCACTGCTGGGCGCCCACCCATCACCCGTCGCCGTTTCCGCGTAGAAACGAATGCGATGTCGCACACTGCCAGAGCAGTGTCCAAACGGAGGAAGCAGTGACTATTCGAGGTTCTGACGATCACGCATCCGAGACGAAGAAGGCGGCGAGTTCCCGTCATATTTGCACCCCCGCCGCCGCGCACAGGTCCGAGGCCGAAGGAAGAAAGAAGGCACAATACCTGGCAGTGCCCTGGCAGTGCCCTGGCAGTGCCCTGGCACGGCGGGCGTGCCTCGGCGTGCCGCGCCACGCCAGCCTCCCTGCAGCGCAGCGTAGCGCCCTTTATGGCCCCCCGTGGGATGCCTTGGATGCCTCTGGCGCAAAGCCCCCTCCCCAACCCCACACCCCTCCACTCCGCCGCCCTAACGCCCCGCCGTGCCCGCCGTGCCTTACTAGTACTGGCTTTGCTAACGCGGAGGTGTGGAGGAAAATCGCGCGAGACGTTGTAGAGTAGTGGAGGCTCAGCCCAAAGGCCAAACAGACGCACACACACGCGCGCGCGCGCACACACACACACACACACACGCACACACACACACACGCAGATAGAGAGAAACGCGCGCGCCCCGGAGGAAGGGGGAGGCGGGGATGGCGGCGCGTATGCAGCAGAGGGAGCTCTTGAGTTTTTCCTTTTCCCTGTAAAACGAGCTCCCCGGGGTGCATTACCAGAATTGTCATGCGAAACACAAAACTCCCCGGTCCACGCATGAACAGTGCGCGGCCTGCACGGCGCAAGGGGAGAGGCCTATGACGCGAGCAATGGCACGAATGGAAATTGTCTGTGCCCCGCAGCCCCGCGGGGTGGCGCTCTGAGTGGTGGGGCGGCGCGCGGCGCACGGCACTGACTGGCTGATCAGGCCTTGCAATGGCCAGGGCCGGGCCAGGGCCAGGGTCCCTGCATGCAGGCAGACCGCGAGATTTTCCTTTCTCTCCATTTTTTGTGTCTTTTCCACGTCCTTGTTTTATATATTTGTTTTCATTCCCCTCCTTTCTCCCCCTCGTTGGCAGAACCGCGCGCACTCTGCGCTCCACTCCATGCTGGGCTGTGCAAGCCTGGCCGCGCCATCATGTTGGTGAAGTCTTTGGCGAATCTCTTCGTGAAGCCCCGAAATCCAGCCTGGAACCTTGAAGCACCGCGCTCGTGCGTGGTTAAGTGTTTGTCCGCGGTGACGGCGCAGGCTCGGGCTGGCCAGGGCAGACAGGCAGAAAAATCTGCCGGGGCCTCCGAGTTTGGGACCAGTAACGTCACAAAGTTGGTCCAAGAGTGACTGAATCTCCGAAAGTAGCCGTTTCCGCTGATTTTGGGCGGCCACTGCGTCCGATCTAGTTGCGGCCAACGGCCTACCTTGACGCCATAGTATTCTTAAGACCCTGCTCTTTCATGCCCTGTGTCGGGAAGACGTTGACCACAACGATTTTGGCTTTGACCGCAACGATTTTCCGACCAAGTTTGTCAAAAAGTGGTTGAATCTCGGAAATTTGCTGATTTTGCTGACTTTGGGTGGCCACTGTGTCCAATCTAGTCACCGTAAAAGGCCTCCCTCGACGTCCTAGTATTATTAAGACCCTACTCTTTCATGCCCTGTATCGGGAAGACGTTGACCACAACGATTTTGGCTTTGACCGCAACGATTTTCCGACCAAGTTGGTCAAAAAGTGGTCGAATCTCGGGAATTTGCTGACTTTGCTGACTTTGGGTGGCCACTGTGTCCAATGTAGATGCCGTAAAAGGCTTCCCTCGACGTCCTAGTATTCTTAAGACCCTACTCTTTCATGCCCTGTATCGGGAAGGCTATTGACCGCAGCTAGTTTGGGAGCGGTAGCCTCACAAAGTTGGTCATGAAGGGTAAAAACATAATGATGATCGGGAGCCTTTTGCGGTCTTACCCGCCGGTGCCTTTTTGGGGCCAGTCCGAGCCTGTGAAGGCGCGTAGGGATGATCGCCATGGTGGTGTTGAAGCTTTTGGTTGGTTTTCGTTCAGCCTCTGCCACGCGCAGCGTGGTGAAGTGTTTGGTCTTGGTGAAACGACGGCGCCATGGTGAAGGCGGCCACATTCTTGGTGGGGCGGGCCCACAATGAGAGCGGGCAGCCCTGCGAAGTGGCGGGACTGGCGGGGCCGGCGGGGGGTTCCTCTGGGCCCCATCGGGCCGCGCTGGCGGACTGGCGGGGCGGCCAGGGTGGCGGCCATGGCGGTGTGGCACTGCTCTGCACTGTTCGCTGTGCGCCAAATCCCGCCCGCATTGAATAGATGGCCGCACCGCCGTGGGGCCCGCGCCGTGGATTTCGTGGCCTCCGAGGATTTCGCTCCACTTTCTTTGCGAAGCCAGCGAAGCACTGGAACACTCCAGCGCTCCTGCGGCCCGCCGGAGTGCCCCGCGCCGCGCCCCGCTCTGCTCCGCCCGTTGGACAAGGCGCTAGTTTTCTCCAGCAGGCTTTTGGCTCGAAACATTTTAATCCTAGTTTCCGCAATGGCGTTATGCAGCCGGGCGGCGCTTGTCGCGTCGCAGCGAGTCTCTGCCTCCCCTCAGGAAAGCCGTTCGCCTGGCAACAAACTCGATTAATGGCAGTTTGAGCTCCAGGCCACAATCTTAATCAGCCAGCGACTGGTTTACTCTGCCCCGCTGTGCCCCCTCCCTCCGCCTCGGCCCCAGCCTGTTCCAGCCTCTTGATCGTAGTGATTATGAACATCGCCCCCCACCCCCGACTCTGGAGCGCCCCTGGGCCAACATGGCGGCGAAGTGCTTTCCCTGTAGTCATCGTGTCCTGGCCGACCCCTCCCCTTAGCCCCCCCCCCCCCGACACATCACCAGCCTGTGCCTGCCTCCTGCAGCGCAGCGTGCCAGGAAACTTGCCCGGTAGGTTCCTTCATCGCGAAGCTTCTCCGTTCTCATCCATCGGCCATCGGCTCGGAGATGATAGTACTTGATTGCGCCAGGAATATTTCTACTAACTTACTTTCAAAAAATATTTTTAAGGAGCCTGGAAGAGACACTTTTTGAAATGACTGCTTGTTTTAGATTCAGGTATTTGTATTCATTTCTTTTAATTCAATATTTCTATTTGGGTTGGTCAAAAATAGATATGTCTAGTTTTTGTCGGTCTAATTTAGGTCGGTCAAATGATATTAGACACCGGAAACACCCAACGTGAGTCCCGCGCCAAATCCACCGGCAGCCAGTTATCAGGCCACCCCCAATTCAAAACAACTCCCGGGCCTCTCGCCGCCTGGCCGGCCTGCCCGCCGGCGGCAGGTTCCCCTCTCCGCTGCCCAACCCCCGCGGCCCGCACACCGCGCACGCCGCCGCGCCCTTTTCGCGGTTGTTATCGAATACTAATATGATTCCTTACGCTACAAAAACAGCGTCCATTGCGGTTCGCGTTCGCGTGCAATGGGAACCGCCCCGGGCCAAGGCGCGGCGTAGCACGGCGCGGTGCGGGCCGGCACGCCACGCCGCCTCGCCACGCCGCCACGCCCTCCCTCAGACCGCACCGCACGCAGGCCGGCCGCCGTGGCCGCCGTGGGCACGGGGTTGTCATTATTGGTGGAGCGCAAACCGCAAGGCGGCGACCCATAGAGAGCAGTACAGTGGCGCGCGACTTCCCACGGGTAGCGCGCACTCCGTACCGGTACACCACCGTGCTCTCCAGGTATTACGTCACACACCAACACGCACGCACGGCGGCATGCGCGCGCGCAGCGAGTCCACAACATCGCCCCTCTTAATTTGGTGAAGCTTATTTGCTCCGCCGAGTGCTGCGCCGTTCCGCTCCGCCTTTCCCCGTCTTTCCTCGTCTTTCTCCCTCCTTCCTCCGCATTTCTCCGCGTGTCTCCGTCGGTCTCCGTCGCTCCGCCGAGCGTGGGCCCGGCGTGGCGTCGCGGGCGTCACTCCGGGGCAGAGTCGGTAGCCAGTCAAGCGCCACACGCGCTAAGCAACGCGCCCAAAAATTATTTCATTATGTTATCTTATGCTTTTTTGCCCCTCCTGCGCTTGCTTTTTCAGGGGTCATTAAATATGCACGGCTGCTCAAAGACTCGGACGGCAGTGGGGCAAAAAGGGGGCGGGGGATGCTGTAGTTGGTTAGTGCTAGTTTGAGGGTAAGATTAAAAATTGTGCGGTCTTACCGCGTACAATTTTTTTCCATCTTTGACAATTTGTGTTGAAAATTTCAGCCCAGCACAAACCCTGGCGCGCCTTAAGAAGTACCTCTCGCACCGTTGTGTTTGCATTTGTGTGTGTGGGCGGGCATGTGTGTGCGTGGTGCACAAGGTTGAGAGGGAATTCGCTAGAGAAGAGAAACTAAAACAGTGGCAGCCCCCGGCCCGGCCCTCCACCACCCCACCCCTCCCCGCCGCGCTGCGCCGCGCTGCGCCGCGCTCCACAACGAGGAGTGATCTCAGCCCCCAGGCAAAAGCACCCGCCCATTACACGGAGTTTGAGGACGCGGCGCAGCCAGCAGCCAGCCGCCTCGTTCCGAACCGCGGCTCCGTCTCTCTCGCACCCCCGCGGAACGCTCCACGAGTGCGAGAGAGACAGAGCGCGGGAGCCGCTTGTTCGGACTCGGCCGTGCGCGGCGCGGCTCCGCTTTGCTGCGAGGTGTTTGTTCAGTTCAGCAGCTCGATAACACTGACAGGCCTGTACCAGCATGGCTCTCATGGCGCGCATGGCGCGCATGGCCCTCATGGCCCGCGGCACAGCCCGCGCACCACAGCAGCAGCAGGCGAAAAGGGGGGGGGGGGGGGGGGGGGGGGTGAGCGGGGTCGTCGGCGACGTGGACGACGACGGGGAGGTGCAACGGGGAGGTACAACGGGGAGGCACGACGGCCGTAATGGCCCAATTCATCGACACATGGTCCGGCCGGGCCTTCCTCGCACCTCGGCGCCTCAGTCCTCGCCGAGCGGCAGCAGTGGAGTGGCAGCTAGCAGTCGCCGAAGAGCGCGCCGTGGCACTGTCCTGGCCGCGTGGCTGTGCCACCGTTCACCGAGCCGCCGTGGCGAAGTTAGACAAATGACAGGAGGAGGGGGACATCATTTTCGCTTTCCGTTTTTCGCGAGAGTCTCGGCGCGATAACATTTCCCGGGTTTCGTAAGCTCGCCTTCCAAGCGGCAGGTCGACAACTCTGCGCCCTCGGCCTCGAGGAGCCGCCCGCAGTGAGCACTGCTTGCTGCATTACATATGTCGCTATTACCGCTGATGGCACACAAAGCCTCCCTGCACCCCGCAACGCCGCAACGAACCCCCCGCGGCGCCCCGCGGAGTACGGGGAGTCAGCGGCCACACCCGCGCCGCGGGCCGGCACACTGACACGCACACACACACCCGCACACACACGCGCACACGCACACACACACACACACACACACACACACACACACACGCACACACACACACACACACACGCGCACGCACACGCTCGCCAGTGAGACTGATGCCCCTAATTAGGTGGTCGTATTGCTCGTGGCCGGGCGAGGCGAGGCGGCGAGGGGAGCCGGGCCGGCGGAGGGGAACCGAACGGAACGCAACCGCACCATCATATGTTTGTTCATTCCACTTGTCCGCGCCCCGCCCCGCCCCGCCCCGCCCCGCCCCGCCCCGCCCGCCCCGCTGGCGCCGCGTGCGGCCACACAGGTGCGCGGCCCCTCGGGTCTTCAAACGGCCGTCAAGATTCACGGCTTCGTTAACGCGGCTCAGGGGCGCTGAGCGCGCTGTGCATTCTTCGACGGAAGACAAGACACCCGTCCGGTCCGTGTTTGCGGCGGCCGCGCTGTTTCCGCCTCGTCGTCGAGAACGGCGAGGCGGTGCAGCGAAGCCCGCCGTCCTCCCTGATTCACCAATACTGCTCTGCCTTATGCATCGCCTCAGAACGCGCCAATTTCCACGAACAGTCTTTTTTTCCCTTTTTGAGCTGGCGTGATATACTGCATTTGAATGGGAGGGGCGCGGCGTGGCGAGGCGAGGCGCGGCGGGTGGGGCGCTGCGCAGGGGGCTGCAAGAGTTAGCACCGGGCGCCGCCGAGGGGACTGCCGTAAGAAAGGGCCAAGGGCGGATGCGAGCCAGCATAAAGAAACAAGCGGGCAATTTAAAGCGCGAGTTTTGGATTCGTCCCTGGAGGAGGTGCCGCGTGCCGTGCCGCGCCGCGCCGCGCCGTGCCCGCCTGCCGGGGTCTCCCCTTTCTCCTGCAGAAACAGCACAATGGATGCGACTCGCAGGAGAAGGGCGCGCGGCCAAGAAAAACGGCGCGGGTGGCGGCGGTATTCGAACCCGGACCGTGCCGACGGTCACCCGAATGGAGACGATTGGCCGTTATTCACGTACAAGAAAGGGCCATTGCATGACTCGGTGCGGCTCGGTAATTGGGTTTCGATTAGAGTGAGAAAGGTCGACCCCCCATCTCTCTCTTCGCTGGTGGTGGTGGTGGTGGTGGTGGTGGTGGTGAGGGAATGCCACACACTCGTGTCCATCGCGTGACACGGCCAACATCTTCACTACAACTAGCTTCCCTTTGGCATTATCGTGTCCTTCCTCGCAGTGTGGCGGGGCGGGGCGGGGCGCGGAGCCTCCTCGGCCGGGGTGTGGCACTGCCAGCACTGCCGGCACTGCGAGGCGGCGCCCTGGATCGACCCCGCACATACATTACGGCGAGACGCCGCGCCGCCTCCATTTCTAGGACAATCGAGAACCGATACGGCAAGACACGGCGCGGCCAAGAAGGGGCCCGGCAGGCGCGGCAGGCGCGGCAGGCACGCTTCGCGTTGGAACAACACCGGAGGAGGGGCGTCGGAGTCGTCACCGCCGCGGCACATGTTCACGTTCATCGTGGCGACCCTCCCCGGCCGAGAAGGATAATAGTTTGTTCACGAACATGCACGTCACATGCCCTGGGGCTGCGGGGTTCTCGGATTTGTCTCAACGTCAAGTCGAAGTAAATGTGGAGTCATGTTGACTTCTTCGTTTATTGTTGTTTTCTGTTTCCTCTTAACAAGAAGTGAAATAATTAAATTTGGACAAACAGACGGTAAGGTGTGTACCCCGCGTCTTCCTTCACCCTCACCCCGCAAAGCGACTAGCACTTTGTTCGCATTTTTCCGTCGAGGCTTTCTTCTCCAGGGCAGACGTCTCGGCGGCAATTCGACGCAATGCGACGCGGCGGCGCTCCCGTCACTCCGAGCGGTGAGGTCTCGCGACCCGCGCGGCGGTCGTCACCGAGTCCCTCCCTGAATTCGCCTCTCGCCGAACTCGCCCCCGTCTTCGTCTTGGTCCAATGAACCGGCCGGGTTGTTTTTAGACGGCAAGGCCGCCGGGCCGTGCCGGGCCGGGCCGCGTCACTGCCACACGACTACCCGCATGCGTGTCTCACTGTCTCTCAAATTACGCGCTCAAATATTGAAGAGCCGAGGCCGGGCCGCGCTGAGCCCTCTGCTCGCTGTTCTCGGACCGTCCCTCCGACACGCAGACACGCAGACACGCACACGCGGCGCGGCGGAGTGGCGGAGTGGCGCAGGCGAGCGCCTTGTCGTGCGGCGCGGCCCGCCACGCCCCGCCGTGCTGCGGGCTGCCTACCCTGCGGCCCGCGGGCGGCGCACTGCCGGCGGGCCGAACCGCCGCGCCGCGCCGCGCCACCCCACGCCACGCACAGCGCTTCCTCCTCCAAATTATTGTGATTATCGTCTTGGCCGAATCCACGCTCGTGGACGGCGCTGCGAGGAATAACGAACAAGCCGTGCCGTGCCGTGCGACACGCTGCGTGCGGCCAAGGTGCGAGTCCCACAGCGCACCGCCGAGCCCGGCCGCGCTCCAGCGGGGGGTATTACACGAGTGTGTATTTTTGTGGGTGCTTGGCGGTGGAGCAAGCACAAGGCCTCAGGTACCGTGCGCTGGCGGTAGAAAAAGGGGCCAGGGTGAACGGCGGTGGGCCGGCGTGGCGTGGCGTGGGGCCCAGGGCGCGGGGCGCGGGGCTCTGGAGGGTGGAGGAGGATGGCAGGGGCAGGCAGGGGCCAGCCCAGGGCCAGCCCAGGGCCAGCCCAGGGCCAGCCCGGGCCCTGTGCGCAGCTTACATTCGCTGGACCTGAATTTTTCATCCCCACATTTCTGCCGGATCTCCATCCTAAATACAAGCAAGAAAAAATTGCAGAGCTAGCTCTGTTCCGAGGGCGGTTGTGTGCGAGAGGGCGTTTGCGTGTGTTTGTGTGTGCCACGCCGCCACGCCACGCCGCCACGCCCCGGCGGCCCCGCCACCACAAATACGACCATAGCACTCTGGAGCCCTCACGCCCTACCCACCGAGCCCTCCTCCAGCTGCACGCGAAAAAATCTAATCAAACCCTAAACGAACAGCCCGCTAGAGAGTTGTTTGGATCGCAGGTGAAACGATTAGCAACAGTGCTAACAATTGGTTCACAGAAGCAAAAGACTTTTTCCTATGTTTACAAGAAGCTCAAAAAATAATAGTAGGGCGAAATTTGGAGCCAAATTTGGAGGATATAGCATGGGACATCCATTGTGAAGGTCGTGGGTTCGATCCCCGCCTAGCGACGACCCCGCGCCAAAGGGCGCAGCGCAGCGCACAGTGGGCCAGAAGACCGGTGAAGGCGGCCAAAACTCTTGACGAGTTTTGATCTCCAGAGTCGCTAAACAGGCCTCCAACTGAACGTGTGACCCCACCAATGGATTCCTCGTTCGGAGAGCAATCCATTGATCACACGTTCGGTTCGAGTCCCATTTAGCGACTCTGGAGCTCAAAACGCGTCTACAGTTCTGGCCGCCTTCACCGGTCTTCTGGCCCACTGTGGAGCGCCCGGCAGGTAGGCCGCACGTCGGCACCCGTGCGCCGCGGCCGAGGTGTTGCCTACCTGCCGGGCGCCGTCCGCCGCGAAGAAGAAGAAGAAGCGCGTGTCGCGGATGCAGCGTTTCCTATGATGCAGTTTCGAAAGGAGAAGGAAGTATTCGGCAAAGGGCTTCGCGGTACCCAGCGGTAACCCAGTCAAGCCAACCGCCAAGTGCACTAATCTGCGCGCCACCGCCAACTTCCCCTCCGTCCACGTTTTGGAAAACCACATTCCGCTTCTGCCGAGTCCATCGCCGTCTGAACCAATAAAATGCCCCCCACCCCCTCCCTTCCCGTTTGCCGCGCTGCCGCGGTGTTGACTTTGGCTTACTTTCACGGACTCGGTGCGGTGCGGTCCTGCCGAGGTACTGCGCGGCTGACTGCGGGCCTCGGCCTCTGCCGGTGGCGCGGCCTTGCAGCGGGGCAAGGGCCACGGCGAGGGCCACGGCGAGGGCCTCGGCCGCCACACACTGGCTGTCCATACAGGAGGCTCTGTCGTGTTTACCTTTTTTATTTGGCGAACCCCTTCCCGGCGGCGAGGAGAGAAAGCGCCGCTTGCTGCGGGAAATGGGAAGGGAGGGGAAGGGAGGGGAAGGGAGGGGGAGGGCGCGCTGGTCGGTCCGCGCGCTCGGCTTCACTTGAATAGCGTTTCCCGTCCGAAGTTTGTGTTATGTAAACTGAACACTGAACGGTGCCGCTGCCACCGCTGCGGCAGGGCAGGGCCGGGCAGGGCCGGGCAGGGCGCGGAGGGCAGGGGGAGGGAAGGCCATTGAATGGGGTTTGCCCTTGCCCCGCGCTGGGCCGCGCTTGGTTCTCCCGGCTGGCCCCGGCTCCGCTGATGTTGAAAGACTTTGTTGTATTACTTTGCAATTTGGCAGGGTAATTGATGCCGCGGGCCAAGTAGCACACCCGCTCCCCCTCCCCTCCCCCTCCCCCCTCGGGCCGATGTCAAACACGCCCCCACCCTCGCACGGCGCCGCACGGCGCGTCTTTGCAGCGCTCAGGCAGAACGGAGAAAGGATCCCCTCCTGGGGATACACCACTGTACACCACGCCACGCCATGCCGCGCTAATCTGTGACTTCCAGACCGGGCGGGGCGGGGCGGGGCGGGGCGGGGCGGGGCGGGGCGGGGCGGGGCGGGGCGGGGCGGGGCGGGGCGGGGCGCCATGTTCCTTGCTGCTTCGCCTTGGCTGCTCCCAAAGACGCTGGCTTCATTCTTCTCGACTAATGTGAAGAAAAATTAATGACGCCCCTCTCCTCCCCCCCATAATTTGCTCTAATCACACGGCACTGCACGGCTCGGCCGCGAGGAGGTAAGCACCCGGCAAATCTGAATCGGGGCGGCGGCGGCCTCGCCAGAACAGAGAACACACACGGCGGCCTCCTTCTGCTTCTCCTTCTTCTTCTCCGCCAAGAAAAGAAACAAAAAATTCAACAATCCGTTGTAAAAGGGAACTCCCTTCGGGCCTTCGGGCTGAGCTCGGTCGAGACGGAGCGACCGGGCCTCAAAGGCTGCGGCCCGCGCGGGCGGGCGCAGGGCGGGCGAGGCGCGACGGATGGAGAGCAGAGCGCGGGAAAGCGGGGAAAGCTTGGAAAAGCGGGGAAGGCACGGAAAGCCACCAATACGGCCAAAGAGTCTCTGCGAGCCGCCGGGCCGACTTGGCGTCTTTTCGCGTCTTTTGGCGCCTTTATGCAAAGTTTATCGTTCAGCATATCGAGATTCGTGTTCGGTTCCGCTTCAAAGGGGGCCCTTTGTACAGGGCTTCGCCGAGACATCGCGGCGCAGCGCGTAGGGCACAGCAGAAGCAGGCAGAACGCAGCGAGCGCACGGCAACCACGTCAACGAGGCGAACATGCGAACGCTACCCGCCCCGCCCCGCCCGCAGTCGCCCCGCCGCAGTCGCACAGTGCGCCGAGACGAGACGCGCTGCCGTTCCCTTTGCTGCATTTCCTGCCTGCCTGCAAGTACCTCGGCCGATTCCAGCAGGCCCCACTTTCCCGGGCGTGCCCCTGCCCCGCCCTGTCACGCCCCGCCACGCCCCGCCACGCCCCGCCACGCCCCGCCACGCCCCGCCACGCCCCGGCCACCGCGCTCTGCAGCATTGGGCGCCCCCGCATTACTATTCAATGGAGAACGTACTTTTATGGCACGCATGTATCTTCAAAGTGAATTCGTTTGTTATTTTGAGAAGGTGCGCGGGCGGCGGGGCGGCGGGCCGGCGGGCCGAGAGGAGGCGAACAAGGGCCCCGCCGCTACGCCGGGCTACGCCACTCCACCAACCCCTTCCGAGCCACTACCGCGGACTGGGCTTCGTCCATTTGGACAAAGTGCAGCGCCGTCGGTCTGGCCGTCGGTCTGGCCGCGCGCCATATGCCGCGTGCAATATGTTTGAAACAAAGAAAAAATATAACGCGAAAAAAGAACGGCGATTGGTTACCGGGGTGTCGGCGCCGAGGCCGGCGCCCCATTCGCAGTGCGGGGACGGCGGCGGGAAGCAGACGCGGCCACAGACCGAGATCGCAAAGAGCAAACGCACAGACGGACAGGCGGACAGCCGTGATCGTGAACTGTACGGTGTGCGGCCAACGGCGGCCACACGCGGAAATGACGCGGACGGTCTGCGGCGTCGGCCACGTCGGCCACGTCGGCCACGCGCGGCGGAGGGGCGGCTGGGCTGGGCGCTGTCGTGAAAAGTCATCGTGCTTATTGCGACGGCGCCCCGCCCCTCCGCCCTCTGCCCCTGCCGCCCACGAATCAAAATCCTTTCTGGGAAAGGCTGGCCGCAGCGCCGCAGCGCCGGTCGTGCTGCTTTGGCCGCCGCAGGGCTGGCCGGCAGGGCCGGCAGGCTGGCCAACGGCGTGCAGGGCTTACCACACTGGCCGCGCCACGCCACGCCACGCCACGCCACGCCACGCCGTACAGCGCAATGTAGCGCACCGCCTCTATCCGCGCGGCGGCGGGCGCCGGGCCCATGGCCGGGCCCTCCGCGTGTAAGACCTAATGTAGTCTCCTTGTGTGTCCATGGAACTTTAATGTCTGCCGCATGGCCGTGCGGGGCGGGGCCGAGCGGGGCGGGGCGTGGCAAGGAGGCCCGTGGCCAGAGAGCGGCCCCGCCACCGCGGCTCACGCGACTCCCCTGTAATCTTCGGCGCCCTGTCCGGACTGTCCGCGACTCGCCCGCAAGGCCTCCGCCTCCGCCTCCACGGCGTGGCGCACGGCCCGCACGGCCCGCACGGCGCACCCCCAGCACGGCCAGCGGCCAGCCCGACCAGGAGGGAAGAATAGCATTTGGCCGCAAGCACGCGAAGGCAGAGGCAGGCAAAGGCCGCCGCTGCGCAGGTGGACGGCACGGCGGCACATGTGTCGGTGCTGCGGCAGGGGCAGGGGGAGGGGGAGGGGCAGGGGAGGGGGCAATCAGCGGACAAAGGGGTGCCTATCACTCGCCCCTGGTCTTGGTGGGAGTGGACGGCGGGGCGGACTGAGTGCCAGGACCATATGTTGTAAGGGTTGTGAGGCCGTTGCTGCAAAGTAATATCACTGGTGGCGCCTCGGTGGCAGGCCTTTGTTTCTCCAGTCCAGGGGGCTGGCCACGCGATACCCAGACACCGCGACAATTTTGGTTGGGGTGAATTTTCTGCAACTACCCGCCTTTCAGCTTCAGCCAGCGCCCCGCCCCGCCCCACCCCGCCCCGCCGCATCAAGTTGTTCCCACGGAGGTGCCCGCTGGTCCCCGCTGGTCCCCGCGTATGGCCGTAGAGTGCTTGCGTATGCCCCAGGGGCCTTGCCCGCCTTGGCCGCGGCGTGGCGGCGTGGCGGCCTGGCTGGCCGGGCTGTCCGGGCTGCCCTGGAGGGTGGTGCGGGCGACGCCTTGCGCCTACGTGCTGGGGACTCGGGGCCTGTCCCCGCCGTGCCCCCGCCGCCGTGCCCCAACGGGCTGCCCGCGTGGGGCGTCGGAACGCAGAGGGCTCCGGGCAGACCACACCGACACGCCCAGCGCGCTGCCCTGCCCCGCTCCGCCCCGCTCCGCCTCCCAGGCAGGCAACAGGCGCCGCAGGCACATACGTGTGAGGTCATAACATTTGGTCAGCCCTGCGTGGAATTTTGTTTATGAGTCGCAAACCTCCCCGGAGACGGGGCGAGTCGTGGCGCGGTGTGCAGCCATAAGTCGAATGACGGCTGTCCCGGTCCTGACGCCGAGACCGAGGACCCCGGACCCCGGACCCCAGGACCCGACGCCATCTCCAATAAGTGATCATGTCTTTTTGTGGGCATTGCGCACGTTTCCTCACGAAACTGTCGCTACGGTCGAGCCATGCTGCGGCGCTGCGGCCCTACGGATTGGCCCTACGGATCGGCCCTACGGCGTGGATTGGCCGCCCCTCCGGCCGCTAGTCCGCACAGGCCTGGCACAGGCCACCACCGCGCGCCGCTCCCTCAAACATTCATCAGCCTAATTCGGTAATACTGGACCTTGGCTCTCGCGTTCATTACCGGCTGGAGGGCGGGCCCGTCTTATCCACAACGCTGCCACGCTGTCCCACCTCGGTCCCACCTCCCACCTGTCGGCTTGGCCCAGCTTGGCCCAGCTTGGGCCCAACTCGCCTATCCCTCCTGCTCGTGGTGCTCTACCGCGTCCTGCTCGTGGTGCTCTACCGCGTCCTGCTCGCGGTGCTCTACCGCGTCCTGCTCGTGGTGCTCTACCGCGGCCTGCTCGTGGTGCTCTACCGCGTCCTGCTCGCGGTGCTCTACCGCGTCCTGCTCGTGGTGCTCTACCGCGTCCTGCTCGTGGTGCTCTACCGCGTCCTGCTCGCGGTGCGCTACGCCCGGCTAGGCCTGTCCCAGACTCACCCTCGGGCTGCACGTCATCCACTACCGGGCACGCCTGGCACGCCTGCCGGTCCCGCAGCCTTTTGTTGCTGGCCCCTGGACTGTGACGTCCGCACCGTCCCCGTCCACGGACGTCCACGCCCCCGATGCCCTTCCCCCTTCGGCCACCTGCACCGCAGCACCGCAGCCACGTCAATCGGAAAGGAAAGACCGAGTCTCATTGCCTGGCGTCGCCTGGCCGGCCGGGCCGCGGGACAGGCGTGGATACAGGGGGGGTTGGGGGGGGGGGGGGAGATGCCCCCCTCGTAGCCCCTAGATAGCCGCCTGAAAGGTAGGCAAAAGGTGCTGCTTTGCCCCTGTAAGTAGGCAAAAAGTGCGACTTTGCCCCCCCCCCCGTACGCCGCCTCTGGATCCGCCACTGCCGCGGGATGTCCCGCGCAGGAATTTACCGGTGCGTCAGTTTGATGCGGCGATGCGACTCATTTCATTCTTTTCCCTTTCTGGCCCTGTAGGGCTATAACCACGTAGCAGCGGAAATGTATGCGGCGCTGGCGGAAATCCTTGTGGCATCGTGCAGGAACTGGGGACGCGATGGGACTCCCCTTTCGGTCCCCGCCCCGCCAGCCCCGCCAGCCCCGCCAGCCCCGCCCCATTCCTGGAGCACGGCGGCGCCTCGGCCCTCCCTGCCTGCTCCCTGCCCAGGCCGCCCCCGGCCGCCCTGTGCTTCCCTCGGAGCTGGCTCGGGACTCGGGGCAGCCATATTCTTGCCAGAAACGCACATAACGGCTTTTATTTTCTCCTCGCCAACTGCGTTTTCGCTGCTGCTCGTATTCCCCGCCCCTTCGCTCCCTTCGGCCGTCGTTTCTTTCCGTCTCTCCGCCCCCTGTCTCTGTCTTTCCCGGCTGTCCCTCGCACTGCCCTGTCCGGGGCTGTCGAATGGCCGCCAGTTGACTTCCCCCTCCCCATCGGGAAAATGACACCATAACAAGAAACAGCGACTCCGCTCTTCCTAAACGCCCCTGTATAATATACCAGCCCGGCAACTTTGACAAAACTTTGAAACCATCTAAGAGCTCCGTGGAGCAGAGTCGGCTAGCCGAAAATTGCTACCTTGGCCTCGCCGCGTCGCCGCGCCTCGACTCGAGGCTGCTCAAGTTGGCCGGCCAAATATTCCGCGGGCTGCCGTGCCGTGCCCGGCCGTCCCGCGGCGTGCCGTCAAGAGGGCCGCGAGTTGGCAGGCAGTTCGCAGGCGATATTTCCGCTATTATCGCCAAGAGGGTTGGCAGAGTGAGGCATGGCCGGCCAGGCGTGTGTCGCGCAGCAGGCTCATGCCGACCGAACAGTGCTTCCGTCGCTCTGTCTCTCTCGCTCCCAGGGCGTTCCGTAAGGGTGCAAGAGAGACAGAGCAGCGGAGCTCGGTTCGAAGTGAGACTGCTGGCTAGCGTGCGACGGGGGGACGGAGCAGCCCGTCGCGTCGCGTGACGAGTCTAGAGCCCCGCGCATCCTGGACGCTATCAATTATCGACGACTAATCGAATTATTGATGTGATATAAGTTTACTCTCTCCGACTTGTTACAGTATATTAGTGTGCCGTGCGATGATGCTACCGCCTACTGCGTTGTGCACGGAGGCACGGACTGGAATGGCCACTACACTGGTTCGGATCGCGTGTCATCGTCATGCCTGTGGCGGTGTTAGAAGAGATGAGGGTCGCTTTTGACGAAGAGCTGGGTCTCCTCAAAATTGGGCGCTATTGACCCAGCATTTCTTTAAGAGGTCTTGTGGAAACTTCTGAAGTCCCCCCCCCCCCTCCCCCTTTTCTGATGCTCCTAAGGGAAGGCCACCCGCGAAACTTCGGTGTCCGGATGTGCGACGAGGACGAAACGCTAAAAACTGACTTGACAGCTACCAGGAAATCGTAAGGGGTTGAGTGCAATAACAAAATGTTTGAAAATAAAGTTTAATTTATTTTAAAAATTAACAGCAGCTGTTCAGGATATCATTCCAGCTCATCAAATAAAGGCATTACCAACAATCTTAGAAATTAAGTTAAAACATATCTAATTCACCTAACAAATTGCGATATTTTAAAACATTCATGCGATGCAGAACACAAAAAGATAATGTTTGATCAACTTCAATTGAACAATGCTCATAAAGCAGAAAAGGAAACAAAACAAAGAAAAAAAACATTCAAGTGAGCAACAAATATACATCAACAGTTGTTAACAGTTTTAACTTAATAAAATCATAAGGCATCTTGCCAATAAGGAATGGTATTCTTAAAAAAAAAAAACATCACGAAAGGGAACTAGGATATTTCATTAACAGTTATTGAAATAGGCCCCACCATCAGTTCATCCTTGTCCTGATGCAGAGTCACTTGTTTCTTCATGTGCAAATCTGCAAATAAAATAGTATGTTACAACCCAAGCATCAAATGCTAAAAACAGCAACATGATATAAGTTCTGTTCTTACCAAGTAAAGCACCGAAAAAGCCTGCTGCTCGACGCCTTCTTGTTGATGGAGGACACAAAACAGCGATGGGAATTGTGCTTTCACTTCTTTCACGAGCCAATTCACAGGCACTGTCCAAAACATTTTGAAGAACATTAGGCCTGAAATAAAAAACAGAAAATTGATAGAGACTTATATTACAGAGTGACGATGAAATTGGAATTATGAGCTATTTTACCCTAGACTTGACGATGAAGAATCACCAACAGAATCTTTATCCACATCAACACCGGATTCTTGTCTACGGTGTTTTGGTTCAGTTTGTCTTCCTCCATCTGCATCCTCAACACCTTCAATTGGGATTTCATCTGGAAAGGCTTTAGTACCCTCTTCAGAGTTGCAGACAGTGACAGTTTCTTGACCCTGCAAAATCTCGCTTAAATTTGCAGTGCCAACATGGCCTGGAATATCCTGTGCTCTGGAGTCTGCCATCTCCACTGAATTCATAGTCAAGCCAGTGGTGGTGGGGTCTAGTACATCTTGTTCTCTCGCATCTGCTAAATTTGAGGGGTCATGAAAAAGTTCTGCGACTTCAGCTCTCGTACCAGTTTCTTCGTCGTGAAATCCTTCAACAAACTTTGAAGATTCTGATGCAGCAACTTCTTTGTTGGCTGACACTTCCACAACAGTTTCTGTGACACTTTGTCGCTTAGGTGAAGGTAGTATGAGATGATCTAGAGATTGAGACTTTTCTCTTCTGCGTTTCAATGATCCAGGCCTTCCTTCTTCTTGCCCAAACGGGCTAATAGCAATGAATGGTTCATTCAAAGAATCAAATCTTCCACCTAGAGGTGTTGAAGTTTTGTGAAGGACAGTCTCAGACATTTTCTCTGGAGATGAAATGAATGCATCTATGGTTTCAATTATTTCCCCTGGAGGTGCTGAAGTTTTGTCAAGGACAGTCTCAGACATCTTCTCTGGAGATGAAATTAATGCATCTATGGTTTCAACTATTTCCCCTGGGGGTGCTGAAGTTTTGTCAAGGACAGTCTTAGATGTTCTCTCTGGTGACATAGTTAATGCATCTAGGGTTTCAGTCTGATTTCTACTCTCCAGTACAGATGGGGGAATCTAGAGGAACAAAAGAACAAAACCAGGTAACTAATGATTGAGGAACATCAAATTATAAATAGGAGACTTACTGTGACAGGAGAGGAAGCATGAGGAGTAGCATGGAAAGATTCCTGTACAGAACACAAAAAACTAAAATGATTACACGTAATATTGATAAGGTGTGTACTGTAAATTAAAAAAACGCATAAAAACACATCACAACAGAAATAATGCTTAAGACAGGAAATAATCTCACTCTTCGGCCACGTTGATTTAAGGTTCTGTCTAAATCAAAATTATCATCATCTCGAGGGTCTGGACGAGTGACTAAATGACGTGAAAACAACGATGCAAGGGGTCTACTTTGTCCCAGTCCAAGTCTACCAGGTAATCTCAATTGATCAAGATTTAGCCACTTTACTTTAAAAAGCATCGCCATGCAGTCTTCATAAGAATCCTGCAATGTTAAAGAGATGCCTCAATGCACAAGAATATGTACAGAACATATATGTCTTCTAAACAGTTAAATATGAATGAGTTAGATTACCTCCTTTCTCAGTGTATCCCCTGCCATATTTTCAATACGTCTCCGTATTATTGAAGAAGGGATCTCAATTGTCTCGTCAATGGTAAGGTATGTTGGCCTCTTGCGTTTTCTTCCAGTTGCTGGTACATCAAGTAACTCAGACAGCTGTATAGAGTAAAATAAAATTAATCAATGCAGATCTTAGTTGACTACATTTTAATTTTTCACCTAAATTTTTTTTTATGAATAAGCATACTTACCTCCATGTCACTGTCTCCTTGAATCTGGGTGGGCTGGATAGGAATATCATCATTGGGACGGGCTTCAGGAAGTGTACCTGCATTATCGTCTTGATCTGGCAAAGGCAGAATATTTGGAGCAATTTCCTCAATATGGTCTTCATAAATTCTGTGTGCATTGGTAGATTGTTCTGGCTCTGGAGCAATCTCATCTGAATGGGGTTCTGAAATTCTCCCTGTGATGGCATCATGTTCTAGCTCTGGCAGCGTGGGTTGCAGTTCTAGCTCAGAAGACATTACTGAAGCAATCCCACTCAAACGTCCCTTTGACATTCTCCAAGGTAAGCCCTTTGGTTCAAATTCAAGAGAACCACTTGGAGCAGAGTCCTTCACCGCAGGGTCTACACCAGAGGCATGTATCGAAGAGGAGGTTCTGGCGTTGCCAATTTGGAGGTCCTCAACAGGCTTAGGAAGCTCAATGCCCTTTGGTTCTGGCTCAAAAGAACCAGTTGGAGCAGAGTCCTCTACAGCATGGTCTAGACCAGAGACATGTGTCGGAGAGGAGGTTCTGATGTTGTCAATTTGGAGGTCCTCAACCGGCTTAGGAAGCTCAACACCCTTTGGTTCTGGCTCAAGAGAACCAGTCGGAGCAGAGTCACTTACAGCGAGATCTACACCAGAGGCATTTATCTGAGAGGAGGTCCTGATGTTGCCAATAGAGGGGTCCACAACAGGCTCAGAGAGCTCAATGCCTGCTGATTGTTGGTCAAAATTTGCTCCAATTGTATCATGTTGGGAAAGTGCATCACTATTAACCAGGCGAGTTTCTGGAACAGGCTTATCCCTGCAAAGAAAATGAAACATTAAGATTTGCTGGAATTCAAAATAGAAAATAAGATCAATTTACCCGTTCAAGAAGTCAATGAAGCCTCGGCCCCCATCTCCCTCATCACCAAAATGCTGAGAAATGGATATTAATGAGTTAGAGTTTGTAACATTTTTGACACAGCTTCAAACATAAAATTCTATTAGAAGAATATTTACAGTGTCTTCATCAGCTGCGCTAAATTGAATCTCCTCCATTGTGATGGAATTTTCTGGAACTGAGTGGGTAAATTCTAATGGTTCCTGCTCTCCGTCATCAACCACAATGATTTCTAGACAACAAAAAAGAAAGACTTGTTTCATTAATAAACCAGTTACAGAAAATACTTGAAAGAAAATATGAGTAGTACTCACCAAGAATATTTCCAGCAGAGAGTGTTTCTAGAAAAGGGAATAGAACATATTATCATTGAACCACACCTTGAATATATACAAAATAAAAAAAACGCTCACCCAACATATTCCTAAAATCATCATGAGTATCACACAGCTGTCTTCCTGCCAACTGAAATGGGTTATTGTTCTCATTGATACCTCCTTTCTTGCCAGACTTACTGAAAGAGACATGTTTAATTTTAACATTGAAAAGAAAAAAAAAACAATTACAAGAAATACTTCAAACACCAGAGGCATAGAGTACTTACTTGGGAAATTGTAACACCATTTGGGACTTCTCTGAGCTAAATCTCATCTTTTTCAAATTCTTTGAAATTCTACCTAAATCATCTGAAACAGATTAAAATGATCACCACTGTCAGGGTGAGGTTTCCACTGCAAATATCGTTTGATTTGAAGTATCGTACTCACTGATGAGGATGGTTGCTTTCCTATTTAGTGCAACACAGCACCCAAACATAAGCTGGGCGGATAGATACAAACTGAAACATCCGTTATGCATGGCGAGTTTTCTGGGAATGGTGGATGTGACTATGACCCTCCTTAAAACGTCCTCTCTGCCGGTGGAAGAAAACCAATACTTAGACAAGATGAAAAAGGTCAGCTGTGAAGAGGTGAGGCACTTGGACGGGATTTACTCACATCACATGATAGACGTCGAGCTTTGCGACCTTTCGTGTTGTAAGGTACTTATTCAATCTTTCTCCTTTCTGAGTAGCAGCTATCCACACCACAAAGAAAGGATGGCCTCTCTTGAGGAGGAGTTCGGGGCAGAAGAACATGTTGCCTTCACGCACACACTCTGAGGTAAACCTTGCTCAGAAACAAACATCAGTCTCCAAATCACACAGCGTCAACTAAAAAACTGAAACACAGATTTTACTTACTGAATTGAACAGGAGACAGAGCGTAAAGCACTCAGACAACGTGCAACAAGCAACCAAGACACCCAGGCTAGACGTGACCGTTACCGCCAACCACTCGGTTCAACAAGTTCCGTTTGGCTCTCGCTGTGCGCTTGCGCAGCGCACAAAACCGACTTCCGGCGAAGGAATTTCAAAATTTGAGTCTTGGGAAAACCACATCCGTAATCATGCGTTAGATGCACAAAAAAGAATACTTGGGATAGAACTCCTCCTCAAAATGGAAAGTTATTTAGCCAATTAAATGGTAGGAAATAAAATCAAAATGAAATAAAACGAGCGAGTCAAAGACAGCGGCAGGCTTTGGGATTGAGGCTCACCCGAGCCGGCACTAGACCGGTTGCCAACATAATTGGTTGTCTATGCCAACATTTCCGTGCCAAACTGACTAAAACCAAAAGTTAAATTATCGAGAAAAAAGGTAGAGATATAAGCCTCAAACAAATTTAAAACAGTTTAAATCCCGAAAACGTCAAAACACGAGGATTAGGCTTCCGCCGTTCCTGGACAAAATTCCGACCAATTCCCACTCCAGCCACTCCAGCACGGGCGCCTTGGAATTCCACGCGGGGGCGAGGCGAGCACACGCAAGCCAAGGCCGAGTTTAAAATGAGTTTGAAGGACATTCTCAAGGTTTAAGAAATACACAAAGCAATTATTAATTTTCTATATAACATTTAATGAAAATATTTCTTACTTGCAGACCGCTGGTAACCATAATAAAGTCATATTTCAACCATGAAACAAAACAAAGAGGCGGATGCACATATTTTAACACTTTCAGAGGCAAGAAGACACACATTGGGGTCTACTGAATCCCACCTCCCGTGTGTTGTGGGAAAATTTGTAGATACATAAAATGGGGAATAAAGCAAAAAATAACAGACAAAAGCAGCAGTTGAGCTTGCAATTGCTCAGTCTGATGAAAACTGTGGCTAAATGCAATGCCAAGTCTCCATGTAAAATGGTTCCACTGAGCTATCAGTTCCAAGAAAAGAAAACGCTGGTTTTTGAACTGCTTCTACTTCACATTTACTGAGTAGACATTACCTTGAAACATCAAAACATACAATGATAAAAATTTACTTTAAAGGGAGTGCTAAGCTCTTTGCAAATATGCTGAAATGTAACATAATAGTCAAGATTACCACCACTCAAAACTGTTAGCTCAGTGTCCATTTCAAGATCCTAGACTACAGGAAAAAAACATGGTAGTAGTAACAATAAAGATAAAAATAGTTGTGATAATGATAATAATAAAAATAGTGATAATAATAATAATAATAATAATAATAATAATGACACTGATGATAATAATCATAGCAATAATAATGAAGACTGTAATCAAAATCTCACAAACAACAATTACAGGTCAATAAATTCAACTGTGATCAAATAAGTGCTGAGAAAAAGGGACGTGTGGATGCAGTCAGCTAGAGAATCCAGGCTCATTGACTCACCCACACTGAGAATCACAGAAAAGACTAAAGGCAAAACTCACTGCAAACAACTACATGTTAGACAACATAAGCCTACACATCCTACTTCACTCTGTAAAAAATAAATTAATATACTGTGTAAATAAACATTGTAAAACAAATTTATTGTAAAACTTTATCAATACGAAACAAATGAGGAACAGAAGGGACTGGTAGTAAACTTTGTTATATAATATTTGTTCAACTTCTCACAGAATAAAACGATAGGTACACTGAAGATTAGTGGATAAATCAGCACAATGAGAGAGCGAGAGCTAAGACTAAGAACTGAATTCTACTCATGATTTAAGTTAAAAGTCGACTTAACAATGGACCCCTCAAAAGCATTTGGTATAAACTGTGCTCTATTACTTTATTTGTTGCACCATGAAGCTTCTGCCTAGCCATGGTGTAATGTGCACAGATTAATTCATTATACTGGCATCCCATCACAGTTTCAGCAAAGGACACTCATGGTGCACGAAAAAGATGCTTGGAGCTCAGCTTACCAAAGTTGTTAGAGGGTTCACCTGCATTTTTCTGTCAAAGTTTGCTATCTGCAGTCCAATACAACCATGATATAAAGAAGAATTGTGAAGAGAAGGAAACTGTATGAAAGCCAAACAAATTTGGGGACAAAAACAAATACTGCTGATAAGTGATTGCTAGATAAAATTCAGTCCTGGTACATCCATGTCTCAAGCAATGCAAGAAATATATCTGCTGGTCTTGGTAAAATAAGCAGACTTAGCATTCTTACACACATACTTCTTAATGCAAATGCAAATTTAAAGAATACCAACAAAAACAAAACCAAATCTAAAAAAGATAGTTTAAGGCACAATTCTAATACATCTTCACAGAGAAAGATGTAACAGACATACTGTAGCTATGGAAAATAAATGGAGCCCGGGATTCCAATGCTATTCATCGATGCATTTCTTTTCAACGAAAAAGATAAATGAACATTCTTCTGATACAGAAAGGAGTAAACACTTAGGAATTTCCCAGGAATTATAAAAAAATAAAATATTGATTTAGCTCCACATTTTTGTTAAGAAGCTTTACTACCTATAGTTTCTACACTTTGAGACTTAGCATCAGTCAAGGGATGTGTTAATTGATGGCCTTTTGCTGTTACATGTTTTAAAATGAAATTGATATGAGAAATAGGTTTACAATCCATCCAGAAACAGACCCAAACTACATTTTCAGTCAATATCTAGGTACATGTGGCACTATAGTCATTCATATTTCAAAGAATCCAGTCCAGCAGAATTGTGGTAAAAGAAAAGCTGTAGTTTAACTCTTTAGTGGATGAAGTGAAACAACTTAAGATGTTTAACACATGAGGTGCAACACAAACTATATATGGAAACCAGTAAAACAGTTGCATTCAAGGTCAAGCATTAACAACTTACACCATGAAAGAAAATAATGAAATTTTGAGTGAATCACTTTTACAAATGTGGAACGCTTTGCGCAACAGACACTACCCAAGCATGCCACGAGGCAAAAAATGCAATACAAAAAGATGTCAGAAGAACCCACAGATACAATTTAAATCATTTCAAAAATAAAATTGCGCCCCTGAGTTAATTTGAGTTTCTAGATGTCCGAAAAAAGGGTAACTCTCATGTCCAGCTGGAGTAAAGAATTGGATTTCAAATTTGGCAACGGAGATTGAATATTTTCATGACATTCATAGAATGAATCAAACTTCTATAGGCAGGAAATCGCAATATCCATCAAAATTCCACATGAACCACAATTATAAAGATAAGACCTCAACCAGACCTTCAATCAAAATCGAAATAAAGACTGACTGAAAATGATCTCAATTGTTCCCCATCAAATTGAATTTCAACTGTGTGAAAACACTGACATTTCTCATGAAATTGTTGAATATACATTATGTTTCATATCAAAATCAGTCATGTCACAAATCACAAATCTCAACAAATCAAGAAAGCAGAGAGAACATATGCAAACCAAATATTGCATAACCACAGTCATTGAAAAAATGCAATCAAAAGTTAATAAATACTAAGAAAGAAACACAGTGAAAACTATCTGGATTTTGACAATGATTTTGATCACTAATAATGAATGAAAGTGTTACAGAATTATCTCTGCTTTCTGTAACTGTAAACCAAGAGGAAATTAGGTTTGTGACTTAAAGCACACAGCTTGATTGCATGATTTATCTAATTTAGTGTAGTCGACAGATCATACTCATATTCACAATCACTTTTACAAACACACAATCTGCCATAAACAAGCAATTACACAAAGGTTTCTAAACCCATTGGGTTGATAACTATAACCTTGACGGTACTCACTGCCAATTCTGGCAAGGCAGATAAACACAAGATGTGCCTAACTGCAGTTTCAGTCTGACAATAATTGGAGCATTCAACATATCCAGTGCAGCTCCTCTTTGCACAAGAGTAGAGCAGGATTTACACTTACGTGAAAAAAGTATAAGATATACACAAGCACATGTTGCAAAGTGAACATAGACAGAATAAGACTATACCTAGATATTAATTTGCTGTCTTTTGAGACATAGAAGATGCACTCAAATTATGCACTTCTCTCTTCATAACAGAACTCATCGGGACAACAACTAGAGAAGCTGACATCTGACGTTAATACATGATTTTGCAGGAAATTTACAAGGCGAGTTGTTTTCTTTTTTACTAAGAAGTCATGAGTATTTAAGATTAAGGTGAACTGAATTTGTCCTCCACCTAATGACACAACTACACCAAAGAACACTCTGCCCCATAACCACCACCAAAAACGGAAGCAAAGAGCACCTCACAAAATTCCTACAAAAGCTTTCAGCATCTGATCTTCATTGTGTTTTTTGTAAGCTTAGCTATTTAAAACACTTCTGTCCACTACACATGTGTGGCACTATCTAGTCTAAAAAAACAAGGAAGAAGGTTAAAGAGTATTAATCAATTCTGGCATGATTGTGAGAAAATATTTTTTTGTTTAAAATAAATATTTCATGTAAAGTAGCATACGAAAATACCATGCATCATGTCATACCAATCATGAATTACGGTAATCTGTACGAGTATAGTGAGATAAACAGCAATATAAATTTCGAACAGAGAAAGTATCTAACACCAAAGAACAAGCAAACCCCCAGGTGTTTAATTAGTAGAAAAATGTTCTTATACAGATGATGTTTTTGCAAACACTAACAAATAAGTCGTCAAGTCATGCACCAGCCTTGCAGTTTTTCTTGGACAGAAATAAGGCAAAATACAATTCATTTCATAAGTACTTGGGACACCCCTTCGAGAGAAACTTCAGGGTTCAAATCTAAACTACCCAGGCAACATATTCTGAAATTTTTGATTCAGCCCAGAATGCTTCAAGAACTGGATAACAGTTCACACAAATAAACGAGCTCATTGAGCTTGCTGGAAGCTCAAAGGACAAGGTCAATGATTTTGTCAACACGGTACAAGTTTGCTGCTATATCTAGACAAGTATTCCAATAAAATAGACCTATATAACAAGGTGTATATAAACATGTTTAAGACGTTCAATTGAATCATTCATTTCACACATGTGCATGTGTAATGCGTATTAATATATACATATACTTTCAATAAACATATGCATTTCCTAACCATCATAATAAATACATATCAACATTCATAATTTTTAATGACATAAAAATAATTTGACTGCTTGTTGAACAGTTTAGTTAAAACCATTGTTTTAAAATGGCTACAATGCCAAAGGGACAGAAGAAGTTGCTTACAGCATCTCATTATCACAGGTTGCACTATCCATAACTGCTCAACTGGGAGCAAATCACACCCAACAGAACGGGCTTTTCTTACCCATCTGGATCGCAATATTCCTCAATGTACAAGGAATAATAAATTATTACCCTCCTTATCATTCAATCACAAGTTCCCTAATTCTACATCAAAACACAGGTGGTGTAGAAGGAACAGATATTGGGAAAACAATGTCAAAATTCTATGTACACTTCAACAAGTGGAGATATGGCTAAATGCTATGAACATTTGGCTGCATCACATAATAAAAGATCACATTTAAAGAAATTGCTATATGTTTACTCTATCACCCTCAAATAACTGAGAGTTTAAAACTAAAAACAAGACACACTTGTAGACCTTGATACTGAAAAAGCGAATGAAACAAAGCCCCAGCTATAGCAGCCAAAGTCAATGAATGGCCCATAAGGTTATAGTCAGCCAATAAAACAAATGAATCCAAACCCACAATATATAAATATGTGTAGTGCCAGGGGATAAAACTCAACCATAACACATGATTGCTTCCAACACAAATGAAGCGTGAAGATAAGAAGGCATAGCTGAGATTACTAAAAGTATCAACCAAACATTGAATTTAAAAAATATTGTTAAAAATACATGAAGGGCTTTAAGGCCGTTTTCTTAGAAAACAAATAACACAAAACATTTGGTTACATCATCTTACTAATTCACTGATGCCTTCACTAGCATGATATCTGTGATGGTATCATGATAATATTATGAAGAGTGTTAAGTTGCTACAGATCACTAAATGATTTGGACAACAAAACTGGCCGAGGATGGGATAGAAGATTGCACCCTAACGGCACCATAGCAAATTACTACAAAATAGGTGAGAAAACTTTTCTTCTCTCATAACACCATCTCCTTTTTCCTTTGCTTTTCATTGTTTTGTAGTACCTTCTTCATTGCACCACCTCTTCTCTTGTTCTTCAAGATCTAGTTCGAGACGAAGAGCTTGTTCCATCATATCATTGGCAATTACAGCATCATAGGTGTCCTCCTAATACAAGAAACAGAAACGGGGGAATACTCAGAGTTTTTAAAACTGCAATTATCTACAGGAATTTTTCACCAGGTCAAAGGGTACTCTAATTTGAAAGAAGTTTCTTACCCCTTGAACATGAATATTTCCAGATGGTCGCATATTCCAATTGTAATTTGAACCATCTTTCCAAGAACTTATCTCTGCAGAATTTACTGGTTGACTCTGGAAGAGACCACAATATTAAAATTTACTCCAGGGGCAGTGCATAATTATTTGATTTTCAATAAACTCACCAATCTGATTTGTTCTCGAATGCCATGTTCTATGGCAAATAATTCAGAAGTGAGCTTCTCACTTTCCTGATAAAGAAAGATAATTGATACATTAGTTTCCAGACAAAAAAGGGTAAAGAAGAGAAAGTAAGCTTGCTGTATGTTAGAAATTCCACACCTGCATACAATGAGTCTCTGGATCTAGCTTCATGTTATGAATACCCATATGCAAGTGCATAAGCTGTGATTCTAATTGTTGCCTAAGAGACAAAAGGGTAAGAAAAGTTAAAACACGGGCGCATTACACGATTTAAAGAGACTTCAACAGCAGAGATTCTAACAGCAAATTACTCACTTATCTTCAGGCATTATGAACTGAGTTGAATCAAGAATACTGTGACCTATTGTAATGAAACTGTCACCACCTTGAGTACTTTGGGCTGTCAATATATGAGAATTAGATGGATAGCCTGTTAAAGTATTAAAAGTGATAAGATAAGAATATTCTTTAATGATTAGCACAGATGAAAAACCACAAACCTTGAACATTGTGTAACAACATGGATGCCATAGGACTAGACGATGGAACTGATTGCCGGCTCCCAGGGACTGACAGAGGAGACTCCATGAATGGGTTGCCAGGTTGAATCAAGGTTTTTGTCATACGAGAAATTGGCCCAAACTTGCTCATAGCTGGGCCTTCATGGGGGACAAAATCATCATCGGACAATAGGGAGTTTGGTCTGCAAAAGAAAATAAATTTTATAGATGTAACAAAATTAGAATATTTCCATTTCACGTAATTCTTACCTGTTAATCATTGATTGGGGATTGAGATGAGCAGTTACGTGGCCATCCACAACATCACCAGCACCCCAACAAGGTGGTGGACCACACAATTGGCCATCGACATTCAACATGTGAGAAATCTACAAATAAAAAATGTGTTTGAAAAAATTAAAATATGTTGCAGAAGTTTGAACAGAGATCAGTACACAACTCACCCTTACTTGACTTGAAATAGCATTGGCTAACTGTTTTCCAACAACTTTTTCAAGTTGTGAAACAATTTTGTTTTTGCGTTGCTGGAGCATGAGGAGCTCTCTTGATGACAAAGCTTTTCCTGGGTTTGTTTGGATTATTCTCGGATGTAAATGCTTCTGGTGCAATGCCTCAAGCTTTGATGCATTGCGAGCGTTTTCACATGGCAGAGGAGAAGAAGGTGAAGAATAGTCCACATTCTGAGTCTGCATGGTTTTGTAATGCTGGCCAGAATGTACTCCAAGCATGGATGCATGAGGTGAAGGGCTGCGACATCAACATTTTGATCAAATATTAACATTCAAGATAATTAAATTATTTTATTAAAATTTTCTTTAAATAACCTTTAGATAAGCTTATGCACATGCCCATACCTGTAAGTATCTGGAGAAAAAATAGGAGTCTGTGCAAAAATAGCCTGCTGCATTGGACGAATGGGTTGAAATGATGTAACTTGCACTGGTGGCCCCTGCTGCTGAAGTGGTGATGTCTGAGTTGGGGAAAGTAGTTGAGGAGATGATGCCATACCTCCACTTGAAAATGATGTGTACTCCATATCGGATCTTGCGGACGACACACTCACGACTGGTCTAAAGCTAACTGTTTGTGGGCCTGATGACAAGAATACTACGGATTCAAAACAACAATTATTAGTATCAAAATGAATGGTAAGCATAAATTGATAAGCCACAGAGGTCGCATGCAAGTTAAAATTACTTTTTCTCATTGATCCAGACTCCAATGGTGGACTACCATAAACATTCTCTTCTCCTGAGGCGACACCATCTCCATCTTCTCTTTCTTCCTTTAAGTCACTTGACGTCTTCATTGCCCTTCCAGCATTCTTCCGATTCTTTGCCCGATATCTGTAATACAAAGTGGTAACTGAAGTCTATTCCTTTCCCTAAATTAACGCTTTGTAAGTCTTTAAAAGCATCCACTTACTTGTCAAGCTCTTCTTCGGAATGAGCAAAAGTACAGTTTGCCCCTCTCGGGCAAGAGCTGCGTAGAGTCAAGTCCCTACACATACTGATTTTGTACTTAGTACCATGTTGCCCACTTTGATCTGTTAATTTGCGAGAACCATGTAATTGGATGAACTCCACTAAACCTCTGACCACAGCTCGTACTCCATCTAGAGCATGCCACAGCTCGGTCCAGGCAGGAGCCTCACATTCTGGAATGGATGGAAAATTGATTAAATACTCTGTTCACATACCAAATTTGTACCAAATATATTAAATACCACCTACCTGGGCTAGGGTCTATTTCAGCAAGTAGCTCTAGGTGAGGTCTCAGAACTGACAGTTTTCCTGGATCTCCAGTTCTTTGAAGTGCAATTATTAGCTCATGAACTGACTGTGAAAAAGACTGTGGACTTTGAAGTTTATCTATAATACTCTGCATCTGTGATTTGTGAACTGTATCACCATATAATAGAGCGCTCCACTGATCAGGAGCAATGCGCAAACCTGCCTCAGTAGCAATCTGAACAATTTGAGCATCATGTTCTCGTCTGAGGGCTTCATAAGTTCGGAAGTCCTCCTTCAATTGCATTAAGGATGAATCTCCTTCCCGTTTTGAGACCTTAAAACACAACAATAATAATAATAATTAGATATTGGATAATA
Source organism: Thrips palmi (assembly GCF_012932325.1). NCBI lineage: Eukaryota > Metazoa > Arthropoda > Insecta > Thysanoptera > Thripidae > Thrips > Thrips palmi. Next base: position 2,417,740 of record NW_023144635.1, read on the forward strand.
ATAAAAAATAACATTTAAGGAAAGGTAGAGATTATTTTAAAACCTTAAAACAAGAAGCACGATATAAGAGTTGAACAACATGGCCAATGCTCGTTTTGGAGGCTTGAGGAAAGTGCTGTTCTAGCCTCTGCACTACAAACATTACTAAGACTTTTCTTGACAAGGCAGAACCATCTTCCAAAGCAAGGAGAACAAGCTTCAGGACTTCTTCTTGCATAGCTGTAAAAGAAGAAGGACACCATGTGCATATTTGTTTGACTGGCCTCAATCTTAAATGATAAGGGTAACAGGTAATTAATGATAAAAATTTGATTTTTAAGAAGAAGTTTCAAACCTGGTCCAAGAAATTGACATCCTCGAGCCCTTACAGCAGCCCACAAGTTTGCCGAAAGCTGCTGGGGATTCTGGTGCTGAAGAATCAGCTCCATGACAGTCCTCTCTCCTAACGACCGGGTTGCTCTCAATGCTCTTGCTCTCCCCTCAGCCTCCATTAATTGGCAATTGATCAAAGTCACCAGTTTCCGCTGCATTGGACGAGAAAGGAAACTTGTGCCATTGCCTCCATTTCCTACAACATAAAGCCCGTATATCCAGTCGTAAGAAACAAAATAAAGATTGCAGCCACATGTGATAGTCAGAATGGATTTTTAAAAAAAGATAGATTGTACCAATAATAAACTAACCCATGGAAAATGGTTTGAGGTACAAGGCAAGTTCTTCGATGCATTTTTTTGATTGAAGGTAGAACCTGCAATCTTCAGGATGTAGATTATTGGGAACAAAGTCTTGCTGCTCCTCACTTGCATCTGCTGTTCCATTTAAAAGAACGAGTTGCAATAAGGCATAATTTACAGGAAGTTCGTCCAGGTCTGTATTGATGATAGCCTTCAAAAGCAAAAAGATTCATGTCATTCTTAATGTACAATTAAAGGCAACAGGTGAATTAAAATGGGCAGCTGAGCTGAATCTTCTGTTAAGGAAGGGACTGTAACTAGAAGAGAAATTTACCTGGTCAAAAGGACACTGTTTACAGTGCAGATTGTTGAGACATGTCCGACAAACAGTGTGGCCGCAACCCAAGCTTATGGGACTGCGGAGAGCAGGTGCAAACTCATTTGTGCACACTGGACATGACAGGAACTCAGTCCACTGTGGAGCCTGGATCGGCATTCTGAAAGTAAACACGCATTTAATAAAAACTAAACTAAACATATCACAAATATTTTATTTAAAGTTCAGGATAATATATGGTAAAAATTTGTTGCAGATACGTTTGGAACAAACTCCGATAGTAGGTCTTCAAAACAGTTAACCTTCCAATAAAATGAAAAAGAACTGCATGACATTTAATATCAGGTAGAGTATTTTCAGAGATTAAAATAAAAATCAATGTCCATTAACAACTCTAGTGCAATGAGATGCTGAAAATACTTGCACATTAGAATTATTTTATTGTTCAATGCACGATGATGATTCAGCTGCTAAGATAGCTAATTTAAATATGAACATCTAGGTACAACGATGCGCAAATATCACTGTTTGTTTTCACTAACTGCCGCTTGTAAAAAAAAATAGGGGACAAAAGTTGATGACGTTCTTACGTAAATTTGTTGTGATTGACTTCATTCACTAATACTATGGCCTAGATCATTGACGTTCCGTACATAAGTTGTGAAACACAAATGTTGGGTATTCACAGCGGAATTTTTGTAGAAATTATCACCGACAACCTCAATAGAGCCTTGCAAGTTGCGAAACGCATTGCAAAAACAATTTAGACCAATTACCTTAGATTTAGTTACTCCATCGCACATCCAGATGACTTTTAGGCGGCCATGACACTTCATTGTTGACACATCGCCACCGATCTTCACCACAAGCAACAGATGAAGTCGCCAGTTTGGTAAACCCGCAAAACGTTCAGCATGAGGGTAAAAAATAAATAAGGAGAAAATTCTGCACCTAAACTATTCAATACATTTCCAGATTAAATAGTAAATTATTTAACTGTAAGCTCATACTCGCGGACTATTTCTCATCCGGCCGGGAACATTCTGGCACCATGGCACGGCGCGCGAACATACAAAATCCAGTCAGATAAACCTGAAGTGGAAAGGTGCTCTAAGGTAATCTAAGTTCACCTAAGGGGGGATTGCCGTGCTTTTTCTTACATGACGTTATTATTCAACTAAGATACAAACGTGATTCTTTTTCACCCTTCCCGGATGTTCTTTTTCCACGATCCTTAATTAAGGTGCCCGTATCGCTGCCCGTCCTGGGACTTCCCCGCAAGCGCGAATGTGCCTTTCGTGTGCAATGTGCATAAAACGCACAAAGAAGATAACACACATCATAAACCTCCATTAGCCTACTGACGAAATGAAACAGTGCGATGAGTAGTGTCATAGATTAAGAACGCCCATGGTCCATGTGTGTCATAGCGTAAGACCATGGGCGGTTGCCGTAGCGTGAAATCTGAGTGAAACTAGTGAAACCCTCCCGTCACCTAATGTGTTGTGATCTTTTAGACTGAGCCTGACCAACAGCATACCCCAGTCTTGCGATACCTAGTTTGTGTGGGTGTGTTTTGTACACTAATTGTGAAAGTTCGAACGGAGGCAGGAAACAGAGCGGGAGTGCCAACGTGAATAAGAAACTTCACCGATATGCTAGAAATGTTTTCAAGTATGCCATTCCTAAAAGGTACAAATGTCGAGATGAGTGATTGGCAGACTTAAATAGAAACGAATGACTGAGACTGGTTTACCTGACATACAATGAGTCATAAACGCCCAAAATGGTGAAGTTTCTCAAGGTGTTGTGCAAGGCTGTGTCAGAAGTGCGTGACCCTTCTCTCTCTCTCCTCCTCCTCTCTCTCTCTTCTGTTTGTTGTTTTTGGAAACAGCTGGGGCCGTAGCGTCTGAAACGTCTAGCCAAGGCAGGGGCACGGAAGGCATGATCAACAAATTAATCTGATTTGTCGCAGTAACGTTATTGCAATGGACCCCGATATCCTTTCTACGTTTAAAATACTCATTATTGGTGAAAGTGCTGTCGGTAAAACAAGGTGGGTGTGTTGTTACGTTGTTCGTGGAGAAATGCTTTGCTGGATTGTCGCCTTGAGTGATTATCGTTCTTGTTTCCCTCACGTTTAGAATGATGTCATTCACACTGCAATGACGCAGTTCCGAAAACGCTCTTTTTCTCATTGACGTATATTATTTTGTTTGAGAGGGTGAACCAAAAACGTCTTGTCTTGGTTATGTTCTCATTTGGCTTCGGTTCCTTCTTTTGTCAGAAATATCATGGTTTTGCTTTCAGCCTAACATTGGCAAGGATCAATTCTAATGCTTTGCGTTTTGTTTCCAGTTTGCTTCTACGGTTCATAAACGACAACTTTGATCCTAATGTATCAGCTACGATTGGAGTTGATTTTAAGACCAAAAAGGTTACTGTTGATGGCAATACTGTAAAGCTGGCTATTTGGGTGAGTTCTCAGTTCATAGTAACAATGATTTTGGTTTCCTGAAAACAACTACTGATTTGCATCAATTTTTACAGGACACTGCTGGTGTAGAAAGATTCAGGACACTGACACCAAGCTATTATCGAAACGCTCAGGGTGCTATTGTGGTTTACGATGTTTCCAGAAGGGAAACTTTTAACAAAATGCAATTGTGGCTAGATGAACTTGATACCTACACAACAAAGAGAAATATTGTTAAAATGATTGTTGGAAACAAAATTGATCAGGTATAGTATTAATTTGATATCCCGAATGGATGCTTCACAATAAGGCACACAAAATAAACCAAAAATTTACTCATATAATTGTTTGTTTGTTCTATAGGATACTAGAGAAGTGACCAAAGAGGAAGGAATCAAATTTGCTAGAAGACATGCAGCACTGTACATCGAATCTAGTGCAAAGACCCGCGACAATGTTGAGTGTGCCTTTGAAGAACTCGTTCAAAAGGTAATACCAGAATAATAATAGGTTTTTAAAGTTTTAAAAGTTCTTTTTTATTGGAACTAAGTTGAAAATTTTGAGAGCTCTATGTGTTAGGAGTTATCATTTTACACTGGAAATCAAAAACCATGTTTTTGAGAGCAGATACAATTACCAGCTTCAAATTGCACTTTCATTTCACTTTTGCTAATTTTCTTGTTATTTTTCCTTACTTAGATTATACAAACTCCAGGTTTGTGGGAAGCATCAACCAACCAAGCTGGAACAATCTCAGTATCTCAGAATGACAGCAGTGATGGTTACCTACCGAAGTGTGGGGGATGGTCATGCTCTTTAGCTTAAAAATGAGATAAGGGTGGCCTTGTATCATGGTTTAAATTGGTATGACTTAAAATTTATGGGTGCAGGAAAGAAGTAATTTTGAATATCCTGTAATTTTACAGAAGATGTACAGAAGATCTGTGTTTGTTTTTCCAAAAGTATAGAGAAAACCAATCATGTATTTTTGTAATTATTTAAGGGTACTAAGTCCTCATGTAAGAATGTTATGGCTTAGCTTGAGAAGCAATCATTTTTAACTTTTATTGTGATAAATTTACTAAGAATAAAAATTGATTTTTAAAATATTTTTGGCGTTATTTTTCCTTTTTCCCATTTTCTACAGCCGTTTTCCGAGAGGCTACTGTATCCGGTTTTCCCCCTATTGGTTCTACATCAAATTTCCCTCCAGTAGAAAGGTCTACCAATCCTATCATCAACTGCTGCACTGCAGCCTTCCCTTCAACACCCCTTCCCACTCAATGAATGAAGTATGCAGGTTTCTTTTCTAGATGCTGATAGAATCCGAAAAATAATCTACGATTAAGTTCTTTACCGTTTTCCCGAAAGTGATGTTGGAATGAATAAAGTAATGTTTCCCCGCCTCCGACGTCAGCACTTTCGGATGCCACATCATCGTGCACAGAGTCCCATCCCATTCGCTTCCAAGCTAAGCGTGATATCTAAAGAAACTTGGCAATAATTTCCTGCGTAAGAGTCATTTTTTGTCGAAAGGTTCTTAAGGCCGGTCTCTGCACAAAGTTCGAGTTTTCCCTAGAGACCCTCCGCAGTGAAGTGAAGTGCTGGCGAGGCTCGAGGGCCGCAGTGCAACGAGAAGTGGCCGCGTGGTCGTCAAGCGTCACGTGACTCGAGTCGAGGCTGCCAGACAGACCCTCCTTCCTTTATTTAGCACACCTTTGCATGGACACAGCATCAGCATGAGCGCCCCAGCACCGCAACCCGTAGTTAAGCGCGGTATCGTTAAACAGGTACAGAAAACTGCTCAAAACCTTTGTGAGCGATGAAACGGCGCTCTCGGCGTCAGTTTGGAGAGTTATTGGCAGGGCAAAGTTAAAATTTTCTGTGAAAAAATTGATGAAGTGTCAGCCGCATCTGAAAGCCTTCAGTTCTGTCTGCTGGCAAGTTTCGAGTTTGTCGGCTTCTGTTTTAAGGCAGGAATGCAATTGCTTTCTGCTTTCAGGTCCTTTCAGGGGACTCTGTGGTGATCCGCGGTCCTCCTAGGAAGGTTGGGCCCCCAGTTGAGAAGACCCTTCTCTTCTCCAACATTCTGGCACCCAAGTTGGGCCGTCGAGCCACCGCAAGGTATGTGCTCTGATTTCGTTCAGAAGGGAATGCTCTTGAGCTCGCCGAGGAAATGTGCCTTTGAGTAATTTTACGCGACGCCTTTTGTTTCTTCTGTCGGGAAGTTTGTGTGCTAAGTCCATTTGTTGGCGTTCAAGGGCCTCCAGCTGTGATGCCAGTCGTACGTTGCAGACTGCCAACGAGCAGCAGTACCTTGCCAACACAGCTGATGCCCCTAACCTCAAAATTGTCTAAAGTCACCGGGCTGGGTTGCACCGTGGCAATGGACTTCACTTTGGCATCTTATTCACTAAGTCAAAATTTGTGTAGGCGCGTCATTTTGCTGTTCAAGGTTTACTTCAACCTCTCTTTTCCAAAATTTACAGTGTCCTATCTGCACTTGTCTTTGAGTTCTTTGAATTTACTGGACCACTTTGCAAGGACTGGTCAGATTAATTCACCTAAATGTATTTCCAGTGCTGCAGATACCAAGGATGAACCTTATGCATGGGAGGCTCGTGAGTTTCTCCGGAAGAAGGTGATTGGTGAGCCTGTGCTGTTTGTTTCAGAAGTAAGCTCTAACAACCGAGAGTATGGTGTAATTTACCTTGGCAAAGGTGAGTTATGTTTCAGACTAGAATGATTTATAGTGTAAGGCACAACCTTTGCATGGGGGGAAAAATCTATTTCATCTTTGTGCAGATATCCAAACTGGAGAAAACATTACTGAAGCCTTGGTATCTGAGGGTCTTGCAACTGTGCGACGGGATGGACGAGCTCCAGAGGTCGCCCGTCTCATTGAATTGGAGGATGCGGCCAAGGCTGCTAGTAAAGGAAAATGGGGTGGAAATCCATCAGTAAGTCAATGTTCCTAGGTTTCACCCTATTTGAACAATTCTGGGAACTAATTGAATACTCTGTTTGCACCTCAGGAGCACATTCGTGACATTAAGTGGACTATTGAAAATCCCATGGCATTTGTTGATAAAATGGGACAAAAACCTATCAAGGCTGTCATTGAACATGTTCGAGACGGCTCCACTGTCCATGCATTCCTTCTTCCTGATTTCTACAGGGTGACATTGATGATCTCTGGTATTCGGGTAAGTTACATCCAGCCGAAGCAAAATGTAGAAAGTAACAAACCATCGAGCAGTTTGAGTGGGTCCATTCTGGGTAGCCTTTTATTTAGTTTAATATTTTTGCATTACTACGCAGGCTCCCAATATTCCAAGGCCTGATGAAAACAAGCAGCCAGATAATGCTGCTGGAACTCTGGCAGAGGAAGCCAAGTACTTTGTTGAATGCCTTCTTCTTAACAGAGATGTGGAAGTAGTTTTGGAGTCAACCAACAATAATAATCTTGTTGGATCTATCCTTCATGAGGTAAGAACATATTTGCAACACCCTTGATGTTGGTACGCAGTTTTGAAATACTTTCAAGGCCTGAGTTTATTTTACATGAATTTCAGAAAGGAAATATTGCTGCTGCCTTACTGCGTGAAGGCTTTGCTAGGTGTGTGGACTGGTCCATTGCTCACATGAAGACTGGTGCAGACAAATTGCGTGCTGCTGAGCGCGAGGCCAAGGAAAAGAGGCTACGAATTTGGAAGGACTGGACTCCCACAAATACTGTAAGTTTGTATTCCTGTGTATGTAAATCGTACTAGAGCTTTTTAAGAAATTGTGGTGGTTTGTCTATTAATCTCATAACATACATTTATAACATGTTTTTGTATGTAGTATACATATTTATTAGTGAAATAAGAATTGTAACTGGTTTTTTGATGTTTGTTCATGCTTACTCTTAATGCATCATGCACTTGAGCTCTGTTATTTTTAACTTAAACCTGGATGCAACCCTTTGGGAAATATTTTTCAACCTAAAATCCAAAATCCTCCATGTGGAAGATTGACAATGTTATTAACCATTTCTGTAAAAACAAAAAGGAAACAAGCAAACAAAAAATCCCTTTTTGTGACCATTACTTCTATTTTTCTGAACAATCCTTCTGTGCTTAACATTTTTACATGGCTCAGGATGCATGTTTGCATGGTGATGGAAGGCGGCAGGTATGACAGTGACTTGGGTTACACAGTATTGATGTTTGTTTTCAATAGCATGGCTAAATTACAAATACTTAGGTGACTCAAGTTTTTAACTGAAGGTCTTATATTAATTTTTCAGAACCCTGGAAAGGAATATGCTGCCACTGTTGTTGAAATCATGGGTGGTGATGGATTGATGGTCAAGATTGCTGGGCAATCTGCACCCAAGAAAATCTTCCTGTCCAGCATTAGGCCCCCAAGGGAGCAAAGGTGATCTAATTACAATTTTAAGGATAATTCTAACTATATTCTGTGCTATTGTTTTTACTTTTATCTTGTAATGCAGGCCTGCTGAGGATAAAAGTGAAGAAAAGGAAAAAGCACCTCTCGCCCCTGGTCAGCGTAAACCAAGGCCTCTTTATGAAGTGCCATATCTGTTTGAAGCAAGAGAATTTCTACGGAAGAAGCTCATTGGCAAGAGAGTAAACATTGTTGAAGATTACATCCAACCACCTCATCAAACCTTTGGTGAAAAGGTTTGCTGCACGGTCACCATTGGAGGAGTGTAAGTCTTAAGATTTCTCTCGTTTTCAACATTAAACACCATTGTTATTGGCTTAAAAGACAAGGGAGTTATGGCCGGGCTCAAGTATAGGAAACAAAATTGCATTTCCCTTCATAATGACCCATTTATAATTTCAAGGTATGAACTGAATAGGGCTTACAGCCACTTGATAATGTTATATTGTAGGCTGTCCTATGTCACTAGGTTTGCCATTTCAAGGGAAAAGCATCCTGAAAATTAATGTCCCTTCAACTTCTGGCTTATGGAAATTTGCAAAGTAAAAATGGTTTGGGTTGAGGGCGAAAAGTCCTGTCTTATATACCAGTAATAATATGGTTGAATATTTTAATAGTAATTAATTTAAGTACCTTTCAGTTTGAGTTATTCTATTGTTTTTCTCAGGAATGTGGCGGAGGCTCTGGTCAGCAAGGGTCTTGCCACAGTCCTCCGGTATCGGCAGGATGATGATCAGCGCTCATCACACTATGACAATCTTTTGGCTGCTGAGACCAAAGCTTCTAAGTCAGGTCATGGTCTGCACTCGAAAAAGGAAGCTCCAGCTCATCGTGTGGTTGATGTTTCTGGGGATTTGGTTAAAGCGAAGCAGTTCCTCCCATTCCTTCAAAGATCTGGGCGTATCGAAGCTGTTGCTGAGTTTGTTACAAGCCGATCAAGGCTGCGACTGTATATCCCTAAAGATTCAAGATTGATCACATTGCTTCTTGCTGGTATTACTTTCAACAAAACAAGACAAGGACAATCTCAGTATAATGAAGGAGAGCCTTTTACTGACGAGGAAGCAACCAACTTCACTCGTGAACGTTGCATGCAGCGTGAAGTTCAAATTACGGTGGAGGCAATGGATCGTGTTGGAAATTACATCGGCTGGCTCTGGGTAGACAATGTTAACTTGTCTGTTGCATTGGCTGAAGAAGGCTATGCTAAAGTTCATGGATCTGCTGAAAAGTCTGATCACTACAGAGCTCTGAAGAATGCCGAAGATTCTGCTAAAGCAAGGCGCATCGGAGTGCGTATTTGAAGTCCTTAAACTGCAGTTTTGGTTGACATAATACTTTGAATTTTCCTCAACATTGATCTGTTTTTTGTTTCTTAGGTTTGGAAGAATTACAAGGAGGAAGATGAGCAAGAAGTAGAAAAGAAGAGGGATGATGAGAGGAATGTGGAACGTTCTGTGAATCAAACTAGAGTGGTTGTTACAGAAACCACTCCAGAGCTTCACTTCTATGCTCAGGCTGTCGATCAAGGACCTAAACTTGAGGGCTTGATGGCCAAGATTCGTCAAGAGTTTACCGCAAATCCTCCCCTACCAGGAGCCTACCAACCGAAGAAAGGTAATTTATTTAATTCTAACCAATTTCCTTGGTAATTCAGTGACTTCCAATAATAAATTGTTTTTGATTTCTTTCAGGTGATACATGTGCTGCCAAGTTTGTTGATGATGAATGGTACAGGGCTAAGGTAGAAAAGGTGGACAAAGGTGGAAACGTCAGTGTCCTTTACATGGACTATGGCAATCGTGAAACTCTGTCAGCCACTCGCTGTGCTCAGCTTCCTTCAGCTTTCCTTTCTGAAAAGCCCTATGCGACAGAGTATCAGCTGTTTGGTGTTTCGCTGCCACCAGATGTATGTTGAACTCATAGATCCATATTGATGTGTTTGTTCAAAACTCGTAAATCTTACAAAACTGCTTTGATTCGTAGGCGGATTACTCTGAAGAAGCTATCAGTACATTCAGGTCAGACGTTCTTGATCGTACACTTCTTCTCAATGTGGAAGTTAATGGATCTCTTCCCCTTGCAACTCTTGAGGACCCTACAACCAAAGTGGATATTGGAAAAGCTTTGATTGAAGACGGTCTTCTGCTGGCTGAGAAGAGGAGAGAACGTCGTCTGACCAAGCTGGTACGTATGAGCATGTCTTTTTCAATGTAGGGAACAACCTTACAGTGACTTTTTGAAATGTTAAAGCACATGGTTTTTGATTTACAGTTGAATGATTACAAAAATGCTCAAAGTGAAGCTGCCAAAAACCACCTTAAAATCTGGGAGTATGGTGACATCACTGAAGATGATGCAAAGGAATTTGGATTAGGACCGTAATCTGGTCACTAATGTGTTGACGGTGTTAGTTAAGTGGTGCCTCATGGAATGCTAGGATTGTTAATGACTTGTGGCAGTTAAATTTGGTGTGAAGGAAGTTGTGGAAAAAATTAAACCAGCCAATCCGTCTAAAAAATTAACCTCTTATGCCTGTGCCACACGCACCATTCTCAAATGTTCTTGCTGGTTATTTTAAAAATAAGTAGGACATTCTTGTTTTTCCACATCTTGATACACTTTCGCCCTTCATATTATGACTACCTATGCTTCCATAGCTGAGATAAGCAGATTCATTCCTACTGTGTGGCCTCTCTTCAATTTGGAGTTGTGCAAAGTAATTGATTGTGAAATTTATTACTGGAATTATTGTTTTCTCATACCACTTCCAGCAAATTTCTGGCACCTGGTGTTTCTTTGTGCGGGTTTTGGGGATAAACAGAGTTTATTCCTTGTCTAAATTAAATGAACTATCATTTCCATATTACAAGAAATGAAATAAAATAGCAAAGGTGTTGAATTTTCTCAGCTTGTATTGTTGACATGAAAGATCAGACTACAGATTGATTTTCCATGACAGGATTTATATTGTTGTCTTTCTAGGCTAGAACGGTTCAGTTCTAGTGTGTTTTGTTTGTGTTCAATATTATTAAAATATTGTTATGTTTTCCTTAGAAGTTGCAGTCTGATACGTCTGATATGTCCAAGAGTTAAAAATTAAGGATGTACAGTTTGAATGGTAAGAAGTTAACTATGAATTAGGTAAACAATTACCGTAATCATATCTCCAATATGTTTGTTCCCTGTTTGTTATTTCTTTGCTTGTTTTATTACTTACCTGGAATCTAGTGCAATGGAGTATATCGAAGAAGAAACAGCAGCAGGTTGTGCTTGTTTACCACCACTGCTGGAAAGTGGATTTTCATCTGGCATCATATTTGTCATTTAAATTGTGGTTATTGTGATTTTAACAAAACATATTTACCTTAATATGTATGTGTATGTATATATATATGAGTATATATAAATATACATAAATGTTTCTAGAAATGCTTTACTGTGTACATGCGCCCTAACTGCCCTGGAGCTGATCTCATGTATTGAGGGCAAACCCTGTCTTACCCGTCTACTGGTTGTCACAAATGTTGTATTGTTAAGTGACCACACCAACTTCTTTTATTTAAATCCATTACATAACAATTTTATTACATGCCTTTTGTTTTAGGACTTACTGGAGCACTTCCTCTGAATCAATTGCAATACAGTAATTTTTAACCACCCTGTACTGAATGAACCTGTATGACCTTTATAGTGATGTAATCATTGTGAAAATTTATATTTAAATTATATCAAATGCTGTATATTTTATGAATGGTTGTCAGGGACTTACTTATGTATCACAATTGAGACTGATTAATGTGCGACTTTTCTGCGTTGTCTTGAATATGATGCTTATTAAAGCACATTTATGAATTTTACATGAATTGTGAGGCATGATGAATGAACTGTGCATGGGAAACTAAAATGACTTCGTGTCTTATTTCTCTTTTTTACGTATTTCTTTGGTGGAAGTGGGGGCTGTGTTATGACAGTATACCAATAAAATTGTTGAAATTTGCACTCATTAGTTTATTTACTAACTTATCATCCTTTCCTTGAATTGAGTGTAGATGGAGCAGGTATCAAATAATTAAGGCAGTTACTCAATACTGAATGTATTACTTGGCACACAGAATAATCACAAGCACTGCACCGTACTAAGTCACAAGAATGGTTCAAAATTTTAAAAGATATGTCACTATCACGAATCAACCAGAAAGTGATGCAACAACTGTTGACCTGACCTTTTCCTGACAACTGGGATAGAAGCCAAATGCTTTCAAACTGACAAATCTAGACATCTCTTAACTGTACATTTGTGCTTTTCTCAGCTGAAGTGTTTTTAATTAACAATAAAACCTAATGACCTGCAGTCCATTTATCACATTAGCATAACAAGATATAAATAATTTTAACATGTCTAATAAATAGATTTCTATAGGCAGCAATCAATAGTTCTCAAATCTAAAACTCTAAAACAGTTCACAGTAATACAAGAAATGATGTATTAAGAAGTTGAAGGTCATGAATTTGTTAGGAGACCAAAACTTTAAGAAGCCCTTTGAGTTGGAAAATTTGCTAAATTTTGCTAAAAAACAGAATTTTATAGTACTGAGCACATAGTTGGCATCGGTCAGGGACATGGCACCACAAGAACAGGAAGCTTGTTGAGGTTTCGGAATACAATTTGAATCGGTCCTGAACGAAAAGGCCTCCACTATGGCGTCCCCAGTCAAACATTTAGAAAAATATAATATTAAAATTAAGATGGCACGCACACACATTTCAAACAGGAATAAATTAATGGTCAACCAAAGTACCCCAAAGGGATGTGGAGTTCTTTCAACATGGTTTAGTATGGCTTGCAGCAATGAAAGAATGCACTGTTATTAAGAGCTTACTGTACAACTAAAGACATTAAAATCAACATGAATAAATCTTTTCAATTTACATCACAAACAACATGAGCTAGCTTTAAATACAAATTGTAACACAGTAGAATATTAATAAAATAAGTAACAATGTCTTGTACAAAAGATCATTTCTTAATATGATCCCTTACTTGTATAACATGAAACTACACAAATATGCAATGATAAATCTTTTGACCATTAACAGATAAGTTAATTCAGGTGTACTATGATAAAAAGCTTACTTTATGTCAGGCCTTCTTTCAAGATTAAATCATTAATTACAACTGGTACTGGTTGCAATTTTTACCACATTAGTTTATGAAACCCATGTTCACAGTCTGTAAATACTACAAATTGGTACGTTGGAATTATCTACCAAGAGTAGTCATGTTACACTTAGTTTTGATTTAGCTTCTGAGAAGCACAAATAAATAGATATATGACAACAACAAAATTAAAAGATTGTCCATATGTGTATCAGGTCTCTCCAGATCCATACGTCCCAGCTGGTGGTCGATATTGTTTAGGAAGTGAGCTAACTCCCAATTGACTGAAGGCATACTTACGAATTCCTATGTTCTTGTAGGTGTTCTCTCTTCGACATCCTTCACTAAAAACATATGGAAACAATCAATGAAATCATTTTAATTTACTTACAAAACATATCTTGACTTTACATACCTCCTCATACAATCAAGAGCTCTTTGAACTTCAGTTTCAGCCAAGTCATAACCATGAGTTAAAGTGTTAACTTGTTCTAATGTCACTGACATTCCAGTTCGATCCTTTGCACTCTTACAACTTGTAAACCGCAAGCCTTGATGTCAGAAAGTTGGATAAATATAAAATTTAGTACAACAAAATATAAGCACAATGCATTGTGAGTAAAATCTCATGAATACATACCCTGCATGGCAACTGTTATTCGAGAGGCTAGTTGAAGAACCTCGACATTTTTGCTCACTTTACTGTGAACAGCGGTGTGGAGTTTATCAAACAGCATCATCAGAGCTCGTTGACTAAGTCCAACTGTAATGAATAAACAAATTACATGCTGAAGACTTTATGTTCGAAACAGTTTTGAACATAATGAGTACTCACTACTTCTTCTTGGAGATTGTGTCTGGTTGTCAGACAACTGCTTCAATTTACGATATCTCAAAAAGTAGGCATGAAGGCGGCTATAGTTGTCCAAGTTGGACTGATGCTGAGGAGCAGTTTGTCCTAAACTCTCAGCAAAAGTAGCTCGCTCATTAATGCCGATATTAAAAAATACCGGCGTGACTTTGAAAGACACAGGAGCACGAGATGACTGCTGCTGGGCATATTGAGGGGTTCCAAGAAGAGGCAATTGTGAGAGAACTACATCTGGCACAGGTAATAACACAGTTAAAGCAGCTCTTGAACCCATAACTCGCGGTAAGGGAGTTGAAGTTGGGCCAATCCTGTAATCAGACATCATACACAACTATCAGTAAGACCCAAAACTAAAAACAGATTCATATTGGAATGCCAATATATCAGGTGATTCAGCTTTAGTATGCTTGCTGTTGTGCCAAACATGCTTCATTCCTCTTCCTCTCTGTCGCCGCCTCAGGCCAGAAAGGAGCAGTGCTTGTGCTTGCTTGGTGGGACTGTAAGCTTACAAAATTGCAAAGCTGAATCGATGATCCGCTATTAGAATGATACAGATTGTATAGCTACCTGTCAGATGAATTAGGACCCCTGTTTTTGCGAGAGTTGGATGATGATGACAATGATGATGGTGATGTGGATGATGAATGAACAAGAGTAAATGTCACTGTGCTCAAATCTTCAACAGCAACAACCATATCACCCCACATGTCGAGTTCATGACCATGTAAAGAGAGTAAACCTTCAAATGCAGCTATTGGCCCAAAAGTTGCCAAAACCAACAAGAAAGAAGGATCAGGTCTTTGACACCATAACTTTGCCATTAATGCAGACACCAAAGCAGTCAGCTGTAAATTAAATAATAGGTATAAGAAGAAATAATTAATTTTGGTTAAGTCGAGCACTAACAAAGTAGTTTACTGACTGCCTGGGAAAAGCAAACATCCCTCCTGTATCGAACATTGCATTCTTTTTGAGCAGCACGAGGGTCCTGCCTTGTCCGAAAAGCTGAGTGCATTAGTCTTGCTGTTTTTAGTAACCCATCCATGGCAGCTCTTAATTTCCTCATAGATGGTCTTAATTCAGAAACCCAGTCCGACATGGTCCCAAGGTCCAGACCTTCAGTAAACTTGTTGCGTACTTTTGGTACATTAGTACATTCACCTGTGTGTTCCCTAAAGAAAAAGAAAGTTTTTATTTGTTTTTTGCTTTCACATAAACAGGAGGTTTAAAAAAATAACTTACATGTTTTTATTTTCTTGGGCTTGTTTATAATGACTGGAATTCTGACCTGTTTCAAATAGAAAATGTGATAAAAAGTGATGAAAACTTCGAGTTAAAGGGAGAAGTAAACCTAGTCAACACACACCATAAGATTTACCTCTCAGACTTTGGGACCGAGCAACTACTCCAGATGATCGTAACCTTACTGCAGGGGAACTGCACCGCCCACAAAGAAATTTTACCTTGCTTACAAGACACATAACACTCGCTTCAATATTTAACTGTGTCAGGTCCCATGGCTCCGGTTCCTCAGTGGGCTTGTAATAATTTGCAGATGGTGATGAGCACATAGCTCTTGTATCCAAAAACCACCGCCTGCTGGTTGGGCAATCTGCACTACCAGCTAGGCCATCCCCAACACTTTCAAGACAATCAGCACTTCCATCCACATATTCTCCTCCTAATTTACTCTCCAGTTGGTCAAATGCCTCATCTGTCTCTCTTGAGAGTAGATCTTCAGCACTTTCAACTCTTTTTTGAGAAGATTTCTTGTTTAGGTCTCGGCCTACATCAATGTCAGCCTCTTTTTGTTGTTCAGTATCATCCTCAGCATCTGGGAAAGCTACAAATTGGTTTTCACTGACAACATCTGAGCCTCCATTATTCTTCAGAGAGGAGTGAGATAAGTCCCAGAAGTTACGGGTGCAGCGGGGAGAATCAGGAGTAGCCAGTACATCAACATCAGGTGACCTGAAATTAAGAAGTGAATAGAAGAAGGGAAAACACCTATAAATAAAATATGAACAAGAAGCATAATTCAGGGCACAAACTTGAGCTCAAAGTGAAGTTGTTGGGTAATGCGTCGGAAGGGAGACAGTTGCATGGACCTTGTCATGCTAAGGCTCATTTGACCACTTTCTGCACAGCCGTTATCATGAGATCCACTATCTTCCAAAGAGTCATCATCTTCTAGTGGGCCAGGTGGGGCATTCACTTTATATTCATCAACAAAAGCTAAAGCTTCTTCAACTAATCCAGAATCCCACAGACTTAAAAGAGCACGGGTCTATGCACAGAAAAAAGTTGTATAGCCAAAACATATTAGAACCACACATGTGAAGAAGAAGTTCAAGTTCAAAAACAAATTTACCTTTGTAATCATGTCCTCACATATAGGCAGCATGCCAACCGTTTGCTTCATGGCTGCCAATCTAACAAGTCCCCTCATACCTTCAACAACTTCTCTTCTTAATTGTTTAATGGCCTGTGTAAACCCCAAATTCAGTAATATCATAAATTAAATACATAGCAACTGACTAACCTTGCACAACATTTTACCTGAATAGCATCTCGAGCCATGTTCATTTTGCTGGTTCCTTGGCATCCACCTTTTGCTGGTGATTCTTTCAGCTGCTGGACAAGCCTGTGCATCAGAAAAAGTTCATCATATTTATGAAACATCAAGACTGACATTTGATAAAAAAGAAAACAATTAAGAAATCAGAAAAAATTTCAACAGAAAAAGGAAACAGCGTACTTTAAGAGTCCTCCATTTTTAGATCGATGTGAGTGAGCAGTGAAAGCTCCAACAGTAACAATATCATACAGTCCTGCTTTACCCAAAGTATCGCTCTGAGCCCACATTCTATGCAAATTCAAATTGATAGGGGCAAATTCAAGTGATCTATCTTGCTTACGAGAAGATGGTTTCAAAAATCCTCCTTTATGAAAAAGGAAAAATTAATACATTATTCAATTTTTCCATAAGCTGACACATAAAATACAAAGTAATGAAAGGGTAAATACCTTTATGAGCTAATAAATGCTCTTGTGCCTGACTGTAGAGATGCAGAAGCTGAAGGTGCCTGTCAAGTAGTTGAAGTTGACGTGAGTGCCAAGGCTCTCTCAATTCTCCCATTCCAGCAACTTCCTGTAATAACTCTTTTTCTTCTTGAATCCAAAGAGCCCTGAAATGAGGAAAGTAAATTGTTATACCTTTTAAGGCACTAAGAATGATAATAAGGGAGGAAACAGTTTAGTATGAACAACAACTCACAATAATTGACAGGGAAAAGCAAAGCATAATTTGCTTTCTGCAATAAGTTCTGACACAAAAATGTCACCACACAGCCCAGAATGAAAACGGTATGATTGAATGAAAGGATTTGCAAACAACTGGTTAATATGAACATGAGGTGGTAGCTTTAACCGGCACCCCAGCCTTGGAGGTAATGAATGAGATCTCCGATGCATTAAAGCCTGAAAGCAAATAAAATGGACCAATCAATTTTAAATGAAGAAGTTTGACTTAATACATAGGTACATATCTATACTTACTGGGCCTCGAACCTGAGGTTGTCGACAAGGTGTGGATTCACTTGAGCCGCCTACATGGTCATCTCTTTCCAGACGGTATCCGCTCATACTAACAAAACCAACAGTGGTGCCAGCTAGAGAGCGCAGGGCTACTCGTAATTTTCCTACTTCAGCTCCTATACTGGAGTTGCTCCCAATCAAAGAGCGCAACGAAATTAAAGCACACCCTAAAGGCAGAGCTGTGTGAGATACTGATTCTCGAACATCATAAGCTGTGACACGAACTCTTGTTTCATTATCCAGAGCATCAGAGGCTCGGAAAGTTACAGTAACAAGAAAACTGGGATTGCTGCTCCGCTGCCAAAAAAAATTAAATAATAGAAACAAACTTTCT
This sequence comes from Thrips palmi, assembly GCF_012932325.1. Classification (NCBI taxonomy): domain Eukaryota; kingdom Metazoa; phylum Arthropoda; class Insecta; order Thysanoptera; family Thripidae; genus Thrips; species Thrips palmi. Next base: position 2,435,642 of record NW_023144635.1, read on the forward strand.
TTTTTTGAGCACAAAACTTTTAACAGTCTAAAATTTAAACAAATTACACACCTCAACAACTTCTGTTCTAGCATATCTCACCCAAGCTCGATCTGATGGAACATAGACATGAACTAGAAGAACAGCATTTGGTGGCCTTCCGTTAGCGTCACATAATAAGTTATCACAAGCAAGTGACACTTCACAAAGAGGTAGTTCACATGGGTCTGTAAATCCAAAACGATAGAAACAGTTAAGAACTCCACAAGCAAAGGGATATACAGTTTTGAAAAATTCTAAAACACATCGTAAATTTGTAAAAATGCATACGGACCCAATATAACACCACACCTCAATCTCCACATAGCAACATCTAAATCAGGGTTATGATCTCTTCGAGTTTCAAGCAGTTTTTGAAGTCTTATAAAATTTGCACGAACATTGCGATAACTTGCAGCTTCAACAGCCTTGAGCCATGAAGCCCGTTCTCCATCCGTTCGGGCTGCCAAGTGTTGCCTCAGGCCACCATCCCAAACTGAAAGAAATAGAAAGATTGACAGTGAAATACTGATTGGTAATAAATACGAAATAGCATTCGAACTTACCTAGACTGAAACCAAATGGACCATCTGGAGGAGTAGATGAAGGACTATCTATGTGTACAACACACTGCTCAAGCACAAGCACTCCCAATGGCTCTGACCACTGATCACATGTTTTGAAATAAAACAAGAGGTTTCCTCGAAGTCGACACCAGCGTTCTAGACTGACTGAAAAACAAAATTTAACAGTAGAATAGTGTCAAATGTGACTTGTACAAATATATTATATGTGCTAAGCAATAACAAAATAAGTAAAAAATTTTCAATTAGATATGTTCAGAACAAACAACTCAATGAGCTATGCCACAATACACAGCAATGTAGACATCACAGGCAACAAAGATGGAGAAATAATAAGCAAACCCAGAAACGCTACATGCTACATGCAATGCTCATACAGTTTACAACTAAATGTGAATTAATAAATATTATTACTTGCTTACCGACAACCACATACTATCACCAACACCAAAATACTTTTGTATATTGCATGAGTATAAATTATTTAAGGTGCATTAAGAAAAAGGGGAAAAAATGAAAACACTAAAGATCTTTACTCTTTCCATGGCAGCCATCTGAAAACTTCCAGTTTGTTTTTTGGGGACAGGGAAAAGGTGCAAGGGGGGAAGAGGGGCTGGAAAATTTAACAAATTAGTACAAGCACAACAGGATGCCTTACAAACTCTTCAAGAGGACAGTCTAAAATAAGAACAGTTTTCTCTTTTTACTATTATTGTAATTGTTAAATAACAAGAGCAAGGAACACAAATGAAATTACTTTTAAATTTCTAATGAAGCAGCAGAATGTAAAACATCCTAATAAGTTGTTAGTAATTGCCAAAGCCAAGATTTCTTGTCTTTACCACTTTCATTTTACTTTTACTAAATTAAACTGAAAAGATAAGCTTTTTATGCGTTTGAATTCTCGTCCCTATTCATATTAGTGGGGAAAAAGAAAAACACAACACAAATTCATTCCCCGGATAACAGTGAACAAAATTTTGCCTGAATTAAATTGTTACCAGCCAAAGACAAAACACAGAACTCAAAACTGGAGTGTCGGCGACACAAATTTAACAAACAACCAGAATGAATTCAATGACTTCAGTGCTGTAAATTGCTGTATGAAGCTTGAACTACAACAAACACCCAAGGATGATGAGCAATTGGTGTTAACTCATATGTGGTCTGATGAATACAACCAATGACTTTGTGTGTACAGTGTGTACGAACAATGAAATGTGAATCAAAACTAACTCTGAGATTGGTGGATGTGCGTCAGGGCACAAAAACAGAGATTAATATACCTTTATACTTGGCACCTTTGCTGCTCTTGCTGCTGCCACTGCTGCTGTTCCCATAGCAACTAAGATCTCGTAGGCTCTTAGCCCTTTTCACTCTTTTGCAGTCTTTCTCTGCTCCTGAAAATTATCAGTTAGAAGCAGCGACACAAAACAAGATGGCGCCATCACCGAGTTAACAATATTTGTGAAAGCTTTGGTAGGTATTTCCAATCCATATTAGTCAAGATCAAAGGTGAACAGAGCACCACTTTTTCTTAGACCTTTTCGATAAATTATAAATCATACAGCCCCAATGCAAAAACATAAGGTGCGTATCTTTCAAAGCGCATGGGACAAACCCATGAAGAGACACAATTTAGAAATTGTCCTTCTCCATGACAATCCCCTTTAGATAAACACGGAAGAGAAGATTTTTCCCCATTCAAAATTTACAAATCACCAAAAGAGTTGAGATGTTAAAGCAAAACCTGTTTTTGCACAAAATCAAATTTATGGGAACTTTACCAGTATATTTATAATGTCATTAAATATGTCTGATCAGTATCTTATCTTAAACCACACAAGATGCTAAGATTGACCACACCACCACTGTACATTCATTTCCAGCATCAAGCTAGTGTTAGAGCATCATTAATTAGTTTTGATGCTGTCACAATAAGGAGTATAGAGTAAATAATTCAAAAATTGATGTTACCTATCAAGTAAGGCAAAATTAAGTCAAAATTCTATAGGAATCTAAACACAATCCTGCACAATGCGATAATATAAAACTACTAAGCAACAATAAAATCGTACATAAATCGGAGTATGGGGGGGAAAGATATCTAACATAAACAGCTAACGAGATAGCACTACTACTAGATCTAAGTAACGCATGATGCATATTAACAAACACATTTACAACAATGTATATTTGGCTTTAAAAAATATGCAGGTATTTTCAAATGAACCAAATAAAGTAAAAAGATTAGGAGCACATTATAGAATAATGAAAGAAAATTTAGGTCATTTATCTATACTCACTTTCTGCTCGTCTGAAAAAGCCATCCTGACGTTCACGCAATAACAATACTCCTTCCTTGTCAAACTTATGAGCTGGCTGGGTTGCTAAAGTCACCAGCTCCTGCTTGTTGAACCGCATTCCTGATGAAGTTTAATGACCGATCTCATAAAAGCCCTGAAACGAATAGAAAACAGAATGTTAACATCACAAATGATTTTTTATGATATTCTGGTGTGACAGAGACTAGTACAAAATGTATCGGCAATCAATGAAATAAACCAATGTAACGTAAGGACGGGTTCAAAAAGATTGCATATAGCATTCAATATTGGCTAAACCTAAACTATTGAAAGCTAAGACTAAACCTAAATTGGAACAAAATTAAACAGGAGAAAAAAATTGAAGTGCAAAAAAAAAATTTAACTATGAATATGTGCACTTGATGAAATCTGCCCACACAAGACTTGTCCCTCTGATGCCCTTACGTCTGTTCCTACACTGAATGCCATGAGGTTAGGGAGACCTACTAGCATGGATAATACACGACCAGAATCCATTGAAAACATCAGAGACCATTTTACATGAATTCATATTCATAAATGACTGAGTAGAGAAGCAAAGTATCGTGTGTACTGGCCACACTTAGCCTTCTTGCCTCCACTGAACCGAGTGGCGGAGGCGGAGAAAATAATAACGCTGGCCCAGAATGAATGGCTCCTTCTTACCATCGAAAGATAGGAAGGAGACATAATCCCCCATCATCAAAGCACGCGCAATATATTACAAGGGTCACTATTGCGGCAAAGTTTAAGTTCGGAACAGTTCTGAACGTCAACAAAAACAACAACATCAATCGTGGAGGCTCGAGGGGGGTGGGGAGAGAAATGTCAAACTCCCGTTCTCCCACAAGCAGACGACAGAGCCGGAAACGGAACTTGCGTTTCCAAGTCCATTCCCTCCACGACCCCGGCAACATTCAACTTATGGTTGTTAACTCTCGTTCCTTAACGCTTGTACGGAATCTCAAAGGTGGATTTTGTTCTGCGAAACAAAATTCGGTCGTTGTCCCTCCAGTTTGATGGTGTAAAATATGTCCATTGATGCCCACACCGGCCACACGCACAGTTAAATTTTCAAGGTCGTCTCGTCATCCAGCGCACCAGTGCAGCGACCAGACCAGCGGCCCATGGCCTCGGCCGCCTCGGGCCCCTCGGCAGGCACAGGCAGGGGGCGTTTGGCATCCATATCCAGCTCCAGTTCCAGTTCCCCTACAGGCACAAGCTATAGCTGACCGTGTGCTCTAATATCATGTACGTAGTGCGACGCACGACACGGCTATCGCTCTGATGTTCAGCCGTTTGGAGGGAGAAAACTCCCCATGGCTACTTCCTTTTAAAACAGACTACCTGTTGCATCTAGAAATGGTTGATTCCAATAGGTTATTCAAGAAACCAAAAGTTTGTGCGTTTTGAAAAGAATTGTCTTAAGACTTCAAAAGAGGCGTTCTCAATTTTTTTTTCCAATTTATTGCCCACAAACAACTTTTTTTGGAAAAGGCAACCAATGACTGTATTAATTCTATAGTTCCAAACTCAATCTAGTATTTTTTTTCCTGTTCCAGGACCAATTTAAGTGTGACAGCATCTGCCTTGCCGTCCCTCTTGACAGGTGGAATGGAGACTGTTGTCATGGTAGCTATTGGAGTTCTCGCTGCTGTATTTGTAGGTGCCCTCATAGTTCTTGTCATCCTATGCTGGCAGAAATTAAGCCGAAATGGTGTGTGTGGGATTAAACGAAGTAAATGCAGTGGCTGCGACGCAAGGTGTAATACCAGCTTATTAGCGATATTATCTTCTTAACTACTACTAGCACATCACCTTACATTGGTTTTCAATTTCAGGCCGGATATTCATTTGATTGAACCAGATGCAGAGCTTGAGCTCGGTGACGTGTGTTTGCATCCTGATATAAAAGAAATTTTGGCGGATGAACAGTGGATTGATGATGCCACGGGATTGGTTCCGCACACTTTGGCTGTTTTGCGTGCTTGCCACAAATTGACTGAACGATTGGCAGCTCTAGCAATGGGCCCTCTGACTAATCACAAAACAGGATCCCAAATAATGAATGTAACTATTTAAATATACACTATTTCTCACATGACACTCAGTTTGAAAAATCAAATGTATGCTATGTGTTAGACTATCACAAATGAATCATTTGTTTGTGTTTAGGTAGCACGACGAATTTCTCCAAGAGTTGATGATGTTGTAAGATCAATGTATCCCCCACTTGATCCAAGGCTTTTAGAAGCCCGAACAGCTGCTTTGGTATTGGCTGTCACCAACCTGTCTTTGGTAACCAGACATGGGTGCTCTCCTGGACGCTCCCAGCGCCTTGATTGGATTGATCAAGCACTTCTGTCAATGGACTCCCACTTGAAGGTAAGTGATGTCGGAAAAATTTAATTCATAGGGAATATAATTATCTGCTGCTCCATATATACATGGGCCCTTAAATTTGGTATATTTCTGAAGGTTCTTCGAGATGCTGCAATATCCCAAGAAATGAGCTGTCGTATACAACAGAACTCATCCAACCTGAGCACTGTTCAAGGCTAGAATATCAAAAAGTGTCTGATGAGTGCCCAACAAGGAAAAGAAGTGTCTTCACTGATATTTTACAGTATTTATTCATAACCAAAGTTGATATGGGTTACAAGCTTTTGGTCATAAAAGCACAGCATACAGAATGATCTCACAAAATTTAAGAATTCTCTTTCCTTTTTTATCTTCATCATTCATCCACTTGATACAAACAATGAGATCACAGACAATGCATCTTCCTTAAAATACACTTAAAATAATAGATATTGATTAATTAATGTCTTACAGAATATGAGGACTGAACTACGCTCTTTGTGGTAGCCAAACAATCTTGAAAGGCATTCAAGTTTTCTTCAAACTAGCAATGTGGGAGTTGAGCTAGAAGCACAGTAAATATGTACTTAATTATTTACACACACACTTGCAATTGTTTACTCAGCAACAGTGAAACAGAGCATTTTGCCTCCCCTAATGTGGTTCTCCAGTTTTCTCTCAAACAAAAAGCAGAAACAATACAACTAATATCTATGAACCTACGTATCTGAAATGTATGAGCAGGTTGTTACCTTTCCATTAATTACAATGCTGTCATACAACAACACTGACAACGTGGTTGTTGGTCCAGAGGTCATACAAATAAAAACAAGCAGTAATTTAACATGGCTTAGATTACATATTGCCTCATAAGATTTCATTTTAATTAGGGTGGTTCTGCTGCTACAAAAATATTATGCTTTTATGTGCCAGTTTAAAATATTGAGGGGCTTATATAGCCTGATGAACTTAATGCAATGAAAAATGAAAAGAAAACACCACAGGTACTGTCTTTTCAGACAAGATAACTTAGTAAAAATGATATTCGGAAAAATTTTTCAAACCACCTCAATATGACAAATTGACTAGAAAAAAACAAACTAAAAGATATGGAATTCATTCCTAGTAAACTATCAAGGTTTGAACCCAATATAATAATCCTCATTCCTTGGGTAGTTTTCAGTCAATCCTTCCAGTTCCAGGTATACATTAAGTAATAAAAAATAAAATGGCCAAGTACTACTGCATGGATAGTAAAACAGAGCGATAAATGCAATGACAACAATAAATTAATACAGCCGGCTAAAATCTTTTAAGACTATGTCGAAATAGAAGTTGTTTAAGTCAAAAGTCAATATATTGCTGTTTTTAAAACAATAAAATCTAGAACATGCCTGTTAGTAGACAGGCAAGATATGTACTGAAAAGGAACTTACTCCAAGACACAAATATATCTTACAACAGAACATGCCAATCTCTCATCAATAGTCACAATACTGATTTCATCACCTCACGTTGAACTATATTTGGTATCGTATGACCACTTGTCTGCTTGATTTTATTCTCACCCCTTATACAACAAAATGCGACTTACAGTTCCATTCTTTCAAAACATCAAAGAGGCAGTGGAAACATTTAAGGGTGAACTTGAGTGCAGACTCTGTTGTCAAGTTGACAATTTAAAGCTTTTAATTTAATGATTTCAGAAGTGGGTAACTGTGGTGCTAATAATCTTTCTGCACAAAAGCACAAACCTCTTAACAAGCAACTGCCTCCGATATTGGGTTTTCTGTGATATGAATGGATGCATTGGACCAATGAGCATGAGAGAGCAAATCTGAGTCATCCAATGAGGCAGAACGGGTGAAGTCGAATAGGCGAGCAGTGGGAACCTTGATCATACCTGAAAAGTAAAAGTTTTTGTTCAGTGACAATATTTGAAAACAACTGAGGAAAAAAAAGTAAATAAATGAGTGACTCTATTGTGCTGAAAGCTCAAAGACAGTTGTGAACTTCATCAATCATATTCAAGATATAAATGTGCAATTGCATCATGCATATTTTGGCAGTAAAGGAAAGGCTTTCCAAATGAAAGGGACTACAGAAAATATGCAAAACTGAATGTGTAGAAAATAGTACTAAATCAATGAGATTGTACTAGTATACACTCAGCTGCAGTGAAAAGGCAGCTGCAGAGCAGTAAAACTGTGCTATCAAAAAAACTTTTAAAAAGTCATTTAAATTGTGGAAATGGAAACAGAGCTTTGAGGATGGATTAGGATATTTTGTTCAATGGTATTTGGTCTACAAGAGGGGCAGGTAAAACACAAGTAGCACAATGAATTTTGGACAAAAATCCCAGCAATGGAGCAAAGCACACAAAGATGAAGAACAAAGAAAATGAAAATTAAAAAAAATCAGTTTGGAAGAATGGTTTTGTTATTGAGAATCATTCTTCATAATATAAAACAAGGCAAACAAACACTTACATGTGGTACTAGGCCAAGCGTGGGGAGCATGGAGCGCCTACATGTGCTAATTGCCGCACTAGTTACCTTTACCTTCAGCTGACAAAGAGGATGAAAGCTTGCGGGACAGTTTCACAGCTGCAGTCAAAAAAGAAAACAACCTATGTGAGGTATGGTATTGACGATAAGATGGAAACAGAAACACAAGGTTTGGTTTTCCAACTAAATCTGAATTAGCACAACTAAATTGGTCTCGAAATTTCATATGATTTGAAATCTAGTTCCATCTGTGAAGTAATGATACTAGCAGCATAACATTAGTTACTTTTTTGTTTTCTACAAAAGACAATACACTTTTGCATAAGCTTTTTTTTTTTCTTTCCCAGATTTTGCAATTTTCCAATAAGCTCCAGATTCTACCTTCTTTCCTTCATAATTAAACTAAACCTTGGCTTTTTATGTATAATGACTATAAATGTTACAAGATGTGAGCTCCAATCCTGAACAACAAAGTGCTGAACCTAATAGGAACAAAACAAATAGCAATTAGACTGATACCTTCCTTCAACAATGCAACCCAAATACCATGCAAATCGCAAGAGCAGGATAGAGGAAAGAAGATTATAGATAAGGAAATACCCCAAACATCCCGGACTTTGCAACAAAACCAGGGTGCAACGGAAAGTTCCTCTCAAGTGATTTAGAAAAGCAAAAACCATGCCAAAATACCACTCAATTCCGAAGGCAGACAAGAAAATTACCCACAGACACATAAAAACGACTGTGCTGAGACTACACTTAGCAAATTTTTAAAATTAGAATAAAAATTACTTCTCAGTGGTTTAATACAAACCAGACACTCTGATTTCTTTAAAAAGTGCTTTTGGCCCACAACTTTGTCTCGAAAGAGAAGTTCATCACCAATTCCCTTCTTTTATGTGAAGAAAACATAGCCTCTATTAGTAAATCTAGACAGGCAGCTGCTGCTAACCAATTTTCCTTTAAGTTTACGTTTGTCCGGGAATGCAGCAAAGTATGTGCAAATTGTTTGGTGGCACGTACAGCTTGTTCTACTGAAAAGGCAGTTTCTACATACATACCGCTCGGTTTTCTCCAGTGTGACACAGTGAAACACAAATCGGAACATAGAGCAAATCAATCAGATCAAAGCCATGTAGTGGTTCACGTTTATGGAATAGTAAACACATAAAAAGTAAAAAATAATATGAACTGTATGAATCCCCTGAGATTTTGAATGATGTGCGAACTGAAATAAAATTAGTGTATGTATGGTCCAGTTATTACCAGTTACAAATGGCACAGTGAAATTAGCCCTACACCAAAACCAAGGAAGAGAGCAGTGTTAATGGTAATGAAAAAAAAAAAACAGCTGTTAGTCAGAAATTTGATTTTCTTTTTTAAGTGATGAAAGCATAAGGTGGGAGGAAAACAACACATAGAAAAGTTCAGTCAAATCACAAAACATTTATCTCCATGAAGTAACAAAGACAATGTGACATTAAACAAACATCATCTCTGATGACAATGAATCAAGGGAACAGTGAGTATCTGTTGAGCAATGAATAATAAGCAAAATGAACATGTGACCAAGCATGCCACTAAAGAAGCCTAGTGATTGTGATCACCCATTGATTGCATCAGTCCCTCCCAGGAGAAGATTTCACTCACAAGGGCCAGATATCAAAGCACAAAAATAGAGCAGGTAAGTCCCTTCAACTACTGTGGCACAAGCAAAGGTTCAGTATTTTCAATAAGTCTGGTATATAGCATGTTACTGGCATTGGCCCAGCCTGATTTCAAAAGTGTTAAAGTTAATTTGTATATTCAGTTTAGATAAGCTGCATTTGAATTAAGGAAGGCTGAAATTATTTTTGAACAATGATCAGGTGTATAAATGACATGACAATAGGGGAACCAGTACAAAAAAAAAATTCACAGATCATCAAGTTAAGCAATGCAGGCTTCATAAATAATCATCCATAAAATATGTCTACCCTGATGGAATAGCAGTTAGAAATGAGAAGTACTAGTAGTTCCAATTCAAGTCACATTACTTACAAGTGACTCACTAGCTAAAGATTGTATTGCACGTTCCATGACAATTAAACCTTATGAAAATTTGGCATGTTATTATCAAATTGTCTTCAGGATATACTGTACTAACATAAGCCTCTCCATTGATTCCCTCTTCAAAAACGTAATCAGAAGTAGACAATAGTTGAAAAGAAGTTGATCACAAGTGGCAGGGAAAAAACACTATAATCAATTATAACTGTTCAATACAATCCTAAGATGGTAGGACAATTGCGACTAAGCTAACACGTTTTAAGTAATACGTAGAGGGTTCAATTATAAGAAAAGCTTGCGCCATGAGGCTATTCCTAATTTAATTGAATCGGTAACATACTTGCAACTGCAATAATTCACAACAAAACAGCATTTTTACCCTGATAGCATAATGAAGAATCTTTTGTTTTAGTTGTCTTGGTAAACTAGAAAAAAAATATCTTCCAAAGAGCACATTATGAAGAACTGTTTTTACCACACACCGTACAAAATAAGTGATAACAATGAAATCTCCACATTATTTAGAGGTACTTTGAAATTACTTTGAACTATAAATTGAGACCTAGGTACCTATCATTACTGTTCAGCACACAAGCCTCAGTTATTTTAATTCAACAGTACGTGCTGTTTACACAGCTTTATAGTAACACACTCTGAAAAATGACAATTTAAAGCTGCTACAAATGATACTTCAGATTTGAAATCCTGCCACCTTATAACCAATATAGCCAACAATAGGGATATGAGTTGATCAGTTTGACGTTGGTCGCTACTTTTACTAAATTCAAGTCCATGACTGTTAATTATTGATTATGGAGATCTATTCTTAAAAGAGGTGTAAGGAATATTCATCTATGTGCAAAAGCACTAAGATTCTCCACAACAGAAAAACAGGCTCTTATTTTACAGCCAACATACTAAGTACTTAAAATTTGGCCAATATTTTACAGCTTTGAATTTCGATAAAACATGTAGCAAGACAACTTTAAGCACACCGTTTGATAAATTAGTTGTTTCAATGGTTATATGATGTCTCTGAATGAGTAACTTAAAAGATGTTAAAAGAAGAGTTGTTCTCTAGAATTCAATCTTTCCTATTAATTACTGTTTGGCTAAGTGTAGTCGAATTATCAGAGTAAGTTGCCGGCAGAAACTCGAAGTACTGCAAGAAAGATTAGATGTAGTGATGAAGTCAATAGACTCAAAAATAACACTTGAATGTGGTAGTTAAGACTGGTAAAAAAGAATCACATAAGCTTAAAAGAGAAAAGACAAATAAAAAAGAAGGAAAGAATATGATTTTACATGGATATTGCATCAATAGCTGTAGCAGTGGACACAAAATGGAAATGAAGGGCACTTAAAAATTGTTATCAGTATCACAAACAAGTCCCCTCTGACTCGGTTGGTCCCTCATCATTGCAATGCCTGGCCCAACCCCTTGCTTCTTGCAGCCACCTCTTCCCTAAACGAACATGGGCTGTACTTGAAGTTGGATGACAAAAGACCATTAGGGTAAAAAGCAGAAAGAGATAATGAGATTGAAACATATCTGAACATACTTTAAACTGATAAGATTCTTACCCCTGACCAAAACCAAAAATTGGGATTCTACACTTCCATTTCTTGGGTGAAAATAGATACACGGGATGTAATTGGGAAGAATGGCACTCGCTATTTTTCAGATTAATAAGTATATGAGCTGTGTATTAACTCTGACAGAAAGAACAACTCCCCATGATAAAAACTAGTTAATCATTATATCAATAATTATTATTATTCCTACATGCAGTTACTGCAAAGCAGTATTCAAAGTTTCAGTGAGTGCAGATAATTTAACATTGCCTCACAGCCACAAGAAACCCTCAGAGCAAAGTTCATACTCAGTTAAAAACACAAGAACAGTACCTATAATTAGCATTTGCTACGATGTGCTTTTAAGCCCAATACAGCATTCTCTTTTTATAATTTCATATTTTTAACAACTTTCTCCCTCCCTCTCTCTCTCTCTCTCTCTCCCTCTTTCTCTCGAAATGAAACCAAAACACATGATAAAGCACCAGAAATGAATGTGTCCAGTTACAAACAAAAGAAAAATTACTAAATAAGACTAGAAAAAAATTATTTTTGCATTGAGTGTCATGTAATTTACTGAGTATGCAGCATCCTTAGTAGCTTTAAGGCATGTGGAAGGCTAACAAAAAAGACAAAGCATTTTTGAGCAAACAACTCAAAGTTTAGGGCCGTCAAGACAAAAATAGATAGTTTACTTAAATATATGAGGAAACTCAGGGCAGGTAGTTCTGAGATGTGAACCCAGACAAGTCAAAATGTACAACAGAGGGATGTCTTAATAAGTATAAAGGCATATAAAAGAAGCTGTTAGTCAGCAAGAATGGCATTCCACACAATAACACACCTTGAATCACCAAGTGTTGGTTGAGTCCCAGTTTCTGGTCACATATTACACTTTTCATATGCTTCTCTACACATGGCAAATTTGTACTATACTCACACCAATCCCAAATGTTACAACCTCCATGCAAGACAAACACCAAAAGGAAGAGGCTCATGCGCAAATTCAAGGAGGAATCAATAAAGCAGGTAAGCTCTTAGTATCACTCATAGAAAGGTAAGCACGGATGTTTTAGAAGTACACCTGAACCTGATATTTTACACTAAACACTTAAAGTCACTCAAACAATTGCTTATCGGAACTGAATGGGAATGTTACATATAACCAACTTTTTTCAAGAGACCATTATTAATTAAATCCACACCACAATTAATTCTTAAAAAGTTTAACAAAAAAACATTTTCTTTTGCCATGAAGCCATTCAGTAGAGAGATTATGATTCACACAACATGATAAATATAACGAAATCTACATTAAACATTTGACTAACTCATAGCACTTGATGCTCCTTGCATTGGTGTACTGACTGGGCTGCATGACTTACCGTAACCCTGACCCTGGAGGAAGAGCCGGAATGCCTCTGCAACTTTCCCAGGCTGCTCTTCAAGAACCATTCCACAGTCAGAAATCTAGGATAGAAATATAAAAAGTTATTCCTTGGAAGCAGTAAAAATTAGTGTTATGCAATTAGAACAGGCTTTCTCAAACAAACACTTTTACCTTCATCCAAGATGAGTTGGTAGGATCGAGTCTTCCATTTAAAGTGACTGTATCATCTACGTGGGGGCTCAGAGAGCCAGTAATGTTCATCACAGGCATTTGAAGGGTTGCACTCTCTTTGCGACGGTTGGGCTCCAGTTCGCGAGTCAGTTTAAGGTCAGTACGTCTCACATAAGAATCAATAAACAATGCCAAATTAGAAGGGTTAACTTGTCTTTCAAAGTAGTTGCGGTATACTTGAACCAGGTCATGATTCCTTTCTTCTGTTCCCTGTGAAGAGATTTTACAATTATATTCTGATACATGGATGATGATAATATGACTGATCAGACAAATGAAAGTTAAAAATTTACCCTTCCAAAGTGGTGCCACATAAGGTAATCCAAAACACCTTGAGTCATCCCTTTAGAGCGAAGATACCTGGCATTCATTTTTTGGTAGCCCCATTCAATCCATCCAGCTTGTGTGGAGACTACATTGATAAGGCACAACGCCTCGACCTTTTCTGGATTGGCCAAGGCAAAGCGAGCCAAGATGTTGCCACCAGCCCCAACCCCAAGCCCGATGACGTGCCGAAGGCCGAAGTGACTCAGTACAAACATCAGTTGCTCAGACAGCTCGTCCATGGTGGGGTATTCAAAACTGAAAGGAAAAACACAAATGACTGAGAATCAGTTTTTTTTTTTTTTTTCAAGTGTTACACAAAAGGGTTGAGCACTTACTCGTCGGGGAGCGGCACAGCGCCCTCCTCCTGACCAGGGGCGTTCACGTGGTACACGCAGAAGTTGTCCAGCAGCGCGCGCATGTCGATGTAGTTGAAGAAGGCCTGGAAGCTGGAGATGTAGTTGAGGCCGAGGTCGTGGTACGTGAGGATGGCGGGCTTGGCCCGGTCACCCTGCACGGCCACCAGCACGGAGCCCCGGGCCGTCTCCACGCGCTCCTCCGACACAGCGGAGTCGTCCCTCGACATGGAGCGCACGGCGGGGAACTGCAGGTCGATCTTCTTGAGCTCGATGTCGTCCATGGAGTCTGACGGCATCTTGCTGCAAGCAGAGGAAGCATGCCGTCACGCCGGGGCGGCGGACTTGGCCCTGGGGGCGGCGGACTTGGCCGAGAGGACTAGGACATGGGGGACTTGGCCCTGAAAGACTTGGTCCGGGAGTACTTGGGTATGAAGGACTTGGGTATGAAGGACTTGGCAATGGAGGACTTGGCCTTAGAGGACCTATGTATGAAGGACTTGGTCATGGGGGACTTGGCCATGGGGGACTTGGCCATGGGGGACTTGGCCATGGGGGACTTGGCCATGGGGGACTTGGCCATGGGGGGGTTGGCCATGGGGCGGTTGGCCAACGGGGTCGTGGCGTGAGGCCCGTGATGGGCCCGCACCGTGCCCTGCCCAAGGTCAAGGTAACGCGGGCCAGGGCTGGCGAGGCCGGGGGTGCAGGAACAAGGCATGGACGGGTGGGACGGGCGAGACGGGCAGGCCAGGGTGAGACCGCTGCCGGTGACCCAGATGCGAAACTGTCGTATTGATCGGGTCCCGGCGGGGCGAGGCGCGGCGGGCGCGGCGGGCGAAGCGAGCCCAGGCCAAGCCCGGGCAGTACAAGCCGGCCCGCCCGGACGAAGCCGAAACATGCGCACCCAAAGGTCGAATCCGAACGCAAATGCAGAGGGCAAATAACAAAGGTCTTTGGATCCGTTTGGATCAGCACGTCAGCGCATCTGGGCCTGGGTGGACAGACGCCACGAGCACACGTGGCATGCGTTCATTGAGTTCAACTGATGAAACGTAAGTAAGGGCCGGAGTTGTAGGATGGGCCCTTGCTGACGTCAGAGGACCCACAGCCCTGCATTGCTGTACGCGGCGAGGGGGGCGAGGGGGCCGAGGCAGGGTGCACCCTGTTGCTGGAGCCCCAGCCCCGCGACCAGCCCCGCGACCAGCCCAGCCCAGCACGGGGGCAGCTGGCTGGGACTGGGAGCGGCAAGCGGCGAGGCCAGAGCTCACGTTCAATCTGAATCCTATTCTTTTTGGCCGCTCATTGTTCGTGTGGTTCTATTGGCTGCGTGGTAAGGATGCCCAGGGTGCCCAGGGTGCCCAGGGTGCGGGGGTGCAAAGGCAGGGGGTGGGGGAAATTAAGAGTGGACACGACAGGGCCAAGAAGGGCGCCGCGTACCCGAGACATGGGGCAGTGCGGGCGGAGGTGGTAATCGAAATTCGACCCCCGGCCGAGAGAGCAATTCGCCCGCCAGCATGGCCGCGGCCTGGCTCAAGGGGCACAAGGGGAAAGAGGCACGTCCGGGGCCCGTCCGCCATTGCGCCGTCATCGCGCTGTCATCAGCGATGTCCGAACGGAGCGCCAGGATGCACCCCTTGGCCCGCCCGTCCGCCCCGCGCGCCGCGCGCCGCGCCCCTCCACCGCGGGCTCCACCACGGAGGCCTCCAGGCGGAGCGCCGCGGCTACTTCCCGGTTGGAACCGGAGATAACCAGAGCGCGGCCAAGTCCTCTGGCGGGCGGAGCGGGCGGAGCGGGCGGAGCGGGCCACTCGGCACGGGTAGCGTCGAGCGACGTTGCCTTCGGTTCAACTCGGCCCCCCGCGGCGCTCGGCAGGGCTCGGCCTGTAGGACTCGGTGTGGGGCACACTCCGCCCACCGCGCCACACCTGATGAGGCGAGGCGAGGCGAGGCGCCGCGTGCGACGGCGGCTTGTCGCGAGGCCGCGCTAAGCGCTAAGCGGGCCGAGAGCCTTGCCGCCTTGCACAACCAGCGGACAGTCCGGCAAGCCCCGCGGGCCGCGCCATCGCCGCGCCGCCGCCGCTCGCATTTCGACGCGCTGGAAATGATTGGCAGTGGGCTGATTCCGCAACGGTCGCTCCGCCTCTCCCGCACTCGAGGAGCGGAAAGGTGTGAAAGACGGAGCGACGAAGCACCGTTCCGGAATCAACGTGCAGTGCCAAAGCCCGTCCGCGCGCGGATGCGTCCCCATCCCGGGCCCCCCGCCATGGGGCCCACCACAGCGAGGCTTGTTGACTCGCTGCCTGGGATTGCATCCGCGCCGTGCGACTGCGCGAGCGCGCGGCGCGCCAGGTCGGTGCAGCAGGCTCCTGCGCCACGCGCCGCCACGCCCAGAGACAAAGTAGTGTACTGTATCTGTATACCGAACGCAGTCTCCCGCCGCGTGCGGTGCTGGGCGCGCGAGGTGCTGCGGGCCGCGTGCTGGCCCCCCGCGGCCGCCCCGCCCCGGCCAGGGCCTTGGCCAGGGCAGCCAGCCGCCGAGGAGCTCCCGTAGCATCGCCTCTGCCTCGGGGGATGGGATGCGTGTCCGCGGCCAAACAAATTAGCCAAGAAATAACGAGGGAGGGACTGGGCGATGGGCTGATAACCGTTTGTTGTCGAGTTGCCATGACGACCAAGTCAATCGATACCCTCGAGCGGGCAGGGAACCTGGGCTGGGCCGCCGTGGCCGCCGTGGCCGCCGTGGCCAGTCCTCCTGGCCGTCTCCGCCCGCGCCCTGCCATACGGGCGGGCCTCGCCCAGACCTGGCCAGTGGGCGCCGCCATCGGCGCCACTTGGCCAGGCCCACGGCCGGCCACGGCAGACGGCCAGGCCCACGGCCAGGCCCACGGCCAGGCCCACGGCCAGGCCCACGGCCAGGCCCACGGCCAGGCCCCGGCCAGCCCACGGCCAGGCCCACGGCCAGGCCCCGGCCCGGCCGGCCCGGCCCACGGCCAGGCCACGGCCACCACGGCCAGCCCACGCCAGCCCCGGCCAGGCCCACGGCCAGGCCCGCAGGCCAGGCGCCCACGGCCAGGCGCCACGGCCAGGCCCACGGCCAGGCCCACGGCCAGGCCCACGGCCAGGCCACGGCCAGGCCCACGGCCAGGCCCACGAGCCAGGCACCACGGCCAGGCCCACGGCCAGGCCCACGGCCAGGCCGCACGGCCAGGCCCCCGGCCAGGCCCCGGCCAGGCCCACGGCCAGGCCACGGCCAGGCGCCACGGCCAGGCCCACGGCCAGGCCCCCGGCCAGCCCAGGCACAGGCCACCACGCCAGCCCACGGCCAGGCCCACGCCAGGCCACACGGGGCCAGGCCGCAGAGCCAGGCCGCGGATCGGCGCAGCCCCGGCAGCCGGCGGCACCGGCAGCCGGCCACGCCGCTTGAGGGCGGGCCTGGCAGCGGCCGGCGCTGGAACGAGGGTGCCCGCCTGGCTATCGACCGCGAGAGCTCGGTCGGCGCGCCGAGGCAGGCCGCAGCCCTGCTAGATCCAGCGGAGCCCTCGCCTCGCCGCGAGCAACCCTCGGTACCCCGGTTCAGCCGTGGCCGCCGCCGCCGCCCCTGCCATACATCGCCAGCCATGGTGTGGGGCGCCGGGCGCCCGCGCACCCGCCATGGCCAGGCCCCAGGCACAGCCCAAAAGAAGCCGTTTCTGCTCTGTCTCTCTCGCACCTACAGGGGTGAGTGCGAGAGAGACTCGCGGAATCGGTCTGCAGCCCGGGGCAGCCTGGGGCAGCCGGCGCCGGCCCGGCCTGAGGGCGGGCCCTGGCGGGCCGCGCGCGGAAGAAGCAGTCCTGGCTATTTCTGCCCTTTCTCGACTCGGTTCGGGTTCGACTCGAAGCCAGAGCCAGCCCTCTGCATAATCCAGATCTGACCTCGAACCCCAGTCACGCGAGGTTCATGTCCTGGGCGCCGCGCCCCGCCAGGCCGCCAGCCATGGTGTGGTGGCCAGGGCGCTCGCCACGCCAGGGCGGCCCCGGGGAAAAAAGGAAGGGGGCATAAAGAGGCGGGGGGTGGGGGCGATTACTGCCCGCGCCGTGCCTGCCGTCGGCCTGCCGTGCCTGACCCCCTAACACTGTAATCTCCACGATAAGAGCCCCGGCACGGCGGCACGGCGGCACGGCGGCACGGCGGCACGGCGGCACGGACGGGCGGGACTGGGCGGCTCCCGGAGGCGGAGGCCATTACTGGACAGGAGTGGCGAAAACGCGGCGCAAAAAGCAAAAAGCGGGCAAGGCCGCAGCAAGGTGCGTCACTGCACCGTGTCGGCGGCGTGGCGGCACCGGCAGGCTCGTCCCGAAAGTCAACCTGTCTCTCTCGCACGCATGGGGCGTCCCGCATGGGTGCGAGAGAGACAGAGCGACGAAAACGACTCTCGGAATCAGCCTGCAGGCGCGCACTCGGAACCCCGACAAGTGTACAGGGATGGACCACTCAAGGGATGACGGTGACGGGCCAGCCAGGGGGCGGGGGAAGGCTCGCATGTCCTACTTGAGAGGTTGTTGCTCGCTGGCCCCGGCCCCCAAGCCCCCAGCCCCCCGGCCCCCCGGCGGGCACGGCGGGTAGCCACTCCACTCCCTCCCCTCTGGCGCGGGCAGGGCGAAATGCCGCCTTCTCTTGCCCGTCCTGCACCCTACACTGCCCACGCCTTTCTAATGCATGCGCATCGAGCACTCTGACGCCAGGCTGACACGCGGGCAGGTTATGGACTGCTCGAGCCACTGCAAGCAGTGCAGGCCACGTCGCGTCACACGTCGCACGGGGCCTCAAAACGAAGTCACGCCGCGTGACGCCAGCGAGTTTCCGCAGTCTCATTCCGGGAGCCGTTTCCGTCGCTCGGTCTCTCTCGCACTCGTGGGACGTCCCATTCCGTCCGAGAGAGACAGAGTGATGATCCCGGCTTCCGGAATCAGTCTGCTGCGCGCGGGATCGCCGAGCTTTGCAGTGTCGCGGTGTTGTTGGCGGTGGCCGGGCGGTGGCCGGGCGCCTGCCTGCCTGGCGATACCGGCCCGTCGCGCAGCCGAGCGGCCGGGTTGCCTACCCCAACCCCTGATTGCCCCTGCGCTGGCTGCAGCGACGCAGCGGCGCAGCGGCGGCGCACAGAGCGGCAACGCCCGTGTGGTGCGTCTTGTGGTGCGTTCAGTCCCCGCCACGCTCCACCGCTCCGCCGCCGCCGGGGCCTGGGGCCGCCTCACGCCTCGTCGGCTGGACACTGGACAGGACGGGACATTTATAGTTGGCCCGACGTCGACTCTGTCCCGACGCTGACCAGAGGCTGTCCGGGCCGCCCCCGCCAGGCTGCGTCAGGCCGGGACAATCACGCCAGATTTCACACAGTGCGGGTAGCCAGGCTGGCGGCCCTGGCGGGGCGGCGGCCCCATCTACCCTATTAGCGACGCGCTGTGGGGCCAAGCCAGGCCAAGCAGCCAGGCGGGCAGGCCGAGCCCCCCGCCGCCCCCGACGTACAGGATGCGGGCCTGGCCGGCCTGGTCCACCGGGTACAACAAGGTGACACGACACCGCGACGCCCGGCGAGCACTGGCGAGGCCAGGCGGAAGAAACAGAAAGTACCGAGGCAGAAACTTTAATTTCCCCCTCGCGGTGTATACTAATGGCACAATTTCGCTTCGAGGCCGTTTTCCTTGGCCCGGCTGGCAAGACGGACGCTGCCGCCGGCACGGCCTGCACGCATCGCAGCCGTCGCTCTCAACGCTCGGCCCTCGGCCCGGGTCAACGCGGCCCATCCTCCTTCCAGCCAGCACGACCAGCTCGGCCGCCCGCACGGCCCGCTCGAGGAGGCCAATTGCAGCGACAAGTCACTGGAAGATATGAGTCGGGTCGGGGCCACGCGGCAGCGCACGGCGCACTTCGGCGACAATGCCCGCGCGGCGCGCCCGGCCGGCCGGCCAAGACAGTGTACTGCCGGGCGATCCAGAAGAGCGGTTCGTCGCTGTCTCTCTCGCACACGGCGGCGCCAAGATGAGAGAGAGAAAGACGCAGGCAAGGACAGGGAAGGGGAGGTTCCGGGGCTTCAAGGGCTGCATGGCTTCCGGAGGGAGGAGGGGGAGGGGGCCGATGACAACCAGTTGGCCGGCGGCGAGAGCGAGGGGTCGTTGGACGCCGCGCGCCGCGCCGACAAGCCGATAGCGACTGCTGGCCGCGACGGCCGACGGCCGACGGCCACGCCCCGACGCCTTTCCACAAAGCTCATGTTGCCGTCGTCACGTGGTGTCGTGGTCACGTGGCGACGGCCCGGCCGACCCGGCCCGGCCGGATGATGGGGCGACACGTCCGTGCTCCGCCTGCCCGCCGGACGCCGCGCCCGCACCGGCCGCACGCGCCGGGCATGCAGACAGGTGGCGAGGCTCGGAGACGTCAAGAGCCAAGAGCCGCTCCGAGCCGCTCAGCGCGCTCAGCGCACGGCGGCCAGGTGCCGGCCGGACCGGACCGCGGCCACTGCCAAAAACCACCGCCAGGAACGCGCGCACGCGGACCGGCGCAGCCGCAGCGCTCTCGTTGCGCTGTCCCTTTCGCACCCCGACGCCACGCCCCACGAGCGCGAGAGAGACAGAGCGACGAGACCGCTGGCGTGGGCTATCGTGATTGGAGTCGCGCTGCGTCGCGTGCGTGAGGACGCGCCCAAGGCCACGGCGGGGAAGTTTTGATAGCGAGCCCGGCCCGGACGGCGGAAGGTAAAAACGGGGAATGGAACACAAACAGAACGTCGGCGGGATGCGCCGTGACGCCGTGACGGCAGTGCGTGCGGCGCCGCGTCACCATGACGACACGGCAGGCGGCACGGAGTGAGTCCGGGCCGCGCGCCCCGCAATAAGCCTTCGACGCCTTGCCGTCATCCGCAGTCAGTCCTTAGTCAAAGGTCCGGGCTGGCCCAGGCCGCCCCCGCACTTGCTTGTCTTGTGAATAAGTGAGGGGCCAGGCGCATGGTGTGCCGGCCGAGTGCCGGGCATGGAGGGTGGCCCGCCCGCCCCAGCCCGCCAGCGCCTCGGACCGCGGCGCCGGCCGGTCGCCTCCCCGCCGCTCCAGGACCGCCGCCGCCAACGCCGCCCCCAGGCCCGCGCCGCCGCCACCCCCGGCGACACAGAGCTGCTCCTCCGGTCTAACTTCCAAGCCGCCCTCGCCTGCCACGAGCACGCCGCACGCAGCGAGGGCCAACGTGATGACTTTACGGTGCGGCGTCACGGCCCCGACAATGTCCGTCGCCGTAATCGAGTTACGTGCCGACGGGCCGACGACGGCCAACTCAGGGCCAGCCCGTCCCGTAGCCGTCCACCTGCCGCGTCAGCCACTGCGGCTGCCCCGTTCCCGTGGCTCCGTGCTCTGGACCAGC
Organism: Thrips palmi; assembly: GCF_012932325.1. Classification (NCBI taxonomy): domain Eukaryota; kingdom Metazoa; phylum Arthropoda; class Insecta; order Thysanoptera; family Thripidae; genus Thrips; species Thrips palmi. The sequence goes on from NW_023144635.1 coordinate 2,456,766, forward strand.
CGAGCCAGGCCGAGCCATAGCAGGCCGGGCCAGGCCGGGCCAGGCCCACCAGGCCTCTCTTTATTCCAGGGAGGTGACTCGACGACTTCCTCCGCCTCGCTTCGCGCTTCGCTCTTGCTTCCCTACAAACAGCCGCAGCGGATGCAATGCAAGGCACGTCGCTGTCGCGTCGCCCTCTCTCGCTGAGCCGCCCTCCGCCCCGGCCGGGCCTGGAGGAGAGGGCCCGGGCCAGAGCCAGAGCCAGCCCGAGGGCCGCCTCGCCTCGCCTCCACGCACCCCGCCGCCAGCCACGCCCTCTCTCCCCCTCGCCCACCGGAATTTCAATCATTTCGACAATATCATTTCTGGATGCCCCCCAGCGAGGGAGCGCAAACTGACGGAAAACGAGATTGTGTGAGTTTATATCCCGTAGGGTGGGGGTCACAAGCATGACATGACAAAATTCGATTTCTTAGCCTTTTCACCGCAAGGCTCTTGCTCACGCTGAACGAGATAACACCGCGTGGTAAACCATCCTGCGGTTGGGCCGGGTCCTTGTCCGCGGGACAGACGGCGGGGAGGGGAGGGCCCTCGGTTCGGCCAGGGGGTCCACCAGGAGCACCGCGCGGTCCGGGTGGCCCATGGGGTGGCCCCAGGACCGCGTCCGGCGCGGGGCGTGCAGGTGTGCGTGTTCTGACCACTCGGCTTGACCGTTTGGCCCAATCCACGCCACACAGTGCAGCTTGGCGATCAATATCAGGCGAGCCTCTAGGCCCTCTAGGCACCGCCAGCGCCACGCCACGCCACGCCACGCCACGCCACGCCACGCCACGCTGGCTTGGCAGGCCCCGCAGCCCCGCCTCAGGAAGGCGAAGGAGGGACGGAGCAACGCTGGGCAACGCGGAGCAAGGACAAGGCGAGGCCGCGAGGCCGCAAAGAGCGCCGCGCGCCGAGGTGAGGCGAGGCACCCTGGATTTTGGGGAGGGGTGGAGGGGGGGGGGCATGTCGCTGAAATTGCTCAACTTGCTTACAGCGCGCAGCCAAGAGGCAGTCGTCGGCACAAGCCGCCCCGCCCCGCCCCGTCCCACCTGCCGTGACCAGGAAGCATAGACATAGCCTACCCCACCGCGGCCGGGGTCGCGCCTCACGAACCCCCCGCCCCGCCGCGCCCCGCCCCGAGCCGGAACGACCCGTGTGCTTTATTGGATTTCACGATTGTCTCATGTCGCTCGGCGATCCATTAATTTCTAAGGTAACCCGCCCTGCGCGCGTCCTTCGCACGCCCGCGCACTCTCTCACACACACGCACTCACTACACACTCACAAGCATGCACACAGCCAAGAAACATGGGTAGACTGAAACGTTGCTTTAAAACTTGTCAAGGGAAAAAGATTAGAAATAAGAAGAATAAAATAGACTTAAGTATCTTTCGGATGGAAGCGACTCCCTCTATAAAGAATAAGATGTACAAAAACTAAAGGTACATAGTAATTACATGCAAATTGGTACATGTGCAAATCAGACTAGATAAATAGTATATGTCAGTATGCTACACAAGAAGCTACTCAGAAAGATTCAGTATAAAATTACACGGTTGGAGCAATTCATACATTCAAAGTCTATGAACAATAGGAAAATGAGTAAAAATGACTACTGGCCTATACAGAGAATGGCTAGAATCAAGGAGATCAATACGACTAGAAAGGGAAGAAACAAAAACCCCACCTTCTGTACTTCACAGTAATAAATGAGAATGCTGCTAGAGAGAAAAATAGAGAGAAAAATGACTCGTAAGAAAATAAATAAGTCAGGCTCTGATTTTACACAGGTAAGAAAATCATACGCGCTTGGCATGTTTCTGGGCTTTGAATCGTCATTGATTTAAGTGACCATATAAATGATATTGACCACTTCCACACCAGCTTAATAGGTGGCATAGAGCTGCACACCGAAAAAAGATGATAGGCGTAATTCTTACCCCAGCAGAGCAGTTTCTTCGGGGGTACCTGCGGTAGGCATTTTTCTGTTGTCCCTAAAAAACAAATTCACACAATAAGTAAGCCAAACTCATAAAATAAGCACTACATATAATTATGATCCAACCAACAGTTTTAACTAAGGGGCTCAACCGTATTGAGTACTTTCTACAAAACTTTTTAAGTTCATGTACTATGGTGCCAATATCTCATACCATTCCTGGAGATGAGATACAGGACAGCCTTAAATAAATTTATTTGAACTCTGCAATTTAAAAAATTGTTTTAAAAAATGACAAAACTAGTTGCTGCTTTGAAAAAAAAATATACAGAGGGATACAATATTTTAAAAACTAAATTGGCCATTTTCTGACCTCTCAAAAAGTGTCCTTAATGATAAACATTTGTACACACACTATGCAAAATATAGAAGCTACCCAAAGCACAGATAATAAAAGCCAAGCAATATAAATAGCATTGTTAAATTCATCAGAGTTGCCATGCTAATTGACAACATCAAAAGAGCAAGGAAATCAAACATGCAAAGCACAAACTTATTCAAATACGTAAATAAAATAAGGAATTGTATGAATGAATGGCAGAACATTAGACAACATGCATCAGGTTACAGAAAAATGATGTGCAGTTACAGGAGGATAGAGGTATAGTATGATGTGATAATTGGGAATGAATGAACAAATGAATGAATGCAAAAAAGAAGTTACCCTTCTACAGAAAGATGGAAGCATTTGGTTTGTAAGGGCCAGCCTCCTCTTAAACATAAAAGAGAGAATAAATAAAAATTGAGCCAAACCATGCCCCTTTCATATTTTGCCTTGTGCCTTGATCTAGTATGAGCTTTAAATCAGGAGCAGGCTACCAGTATGGCACTTTAACAGTACACATTAAAATGGTATTGCAAAATATTTACAAAGGATAGAAGTGACATGAGCACTTACCCTTCCACCCTTCATACACTTAAATTATTCACTGAATATATTTTACCACCACCTTGCAGAAGGAACTTTTTTATGACCAGTAAGACAAGCTAGGGCAAGTCTGTTAAGTTTTGAAGGGAGAGCAGTCTTAGGAGAGCAGAAGGCCTATAGCTGAAATGTGTTGGAACATTGTTCCAGCATTCCAGCACACAGGTTTGCAATGCACATATTACATGTACCTTCTGCTCCTCTGAAGACACCGAAACAACAGCTTCTCACCATCACCACAGTGATATGAAAGTTCAGATCATTACCTTGCAGGCATTATGGTGGGTTCAGGGCGGCCATCATCTCGCACAATCAGAGGGTCAGAGCGTCCGTTGCTTGGTGCCACGAAGCTAAAAGCTTTCTTCACACTCTCTATCATATTAAACTTGTTCTCTGCAACTGTTGTGCTCTTGTATACGTCGTCGGCTAACGACCTATACGAGCCACCTAGTCCTGAAGGCATTTTAGCCTAAAAATGGGAAAACAAAAAACAGAGGTATGTTGGCAACAAAATTACAAAACAAAATGAAAATGAGTAGCAAATGAAACAGTAATTGATAAACGTGATAATTATTTCCATGCTTGCATTTTATCCACTAGTGCAAAAAGAGGATTTAAGAAAAAAACACCTACATTGACGGGTTATTAGACTTAATATCATGCAATATCGTAAAAGTGTCTAACTCCAAATGCCAGCACGCAATTACTTGATAGATTACAAAAGATGCATTAATAAGATGTCAGTTGATGCAAATTAAAATTAATGAGAAATCAAAACACTCCAAGTGTGAAGCTTTATTCCCACAATTACAGAACAAAGCAGGCAAAATAATTCTGCAGCAGTCCAAATTTTCATGCGTTCTAAATTTACATCTACATACTTTGACACTCTAAATGACAAACCTCAGTAAAAAATGTCTGATGAGTCATAGAGAAAAATAAACTCTATACTTGATGAACAAAATGTGATCCCCACAATCAAAGTTGATTGCTGAGAAGCTTAATCAATTTCAAAAAGAGCGGCAAATGCTAGCTTATATTTTTGACAGAACCTAAACTGTCACAAGAACAATATATAATTGACACGTCAGACGATATTTTTAAGAAATAATGAAATGAATTTAGGAAAAACATTCCCCACAGGCCATGAAAATGGGAAACAAAACGATCACAAAACAAAGTTTGGTTGGTGGACAAGCAGACAAACGCCAAAAAGCGAACGAGGAGAACTTCTCACGAAACAAAAGGCAGCTGTAAAACTTGGTCCCACAAAAGTTTATAAAAATAAAAAGTAGCAACAAAACCAATTTGTGCTTCTCCATCAAATCGTGCGCTTTCGGAACGGCTGGCAAAACAAGTTCAACGCAAAACATTCTCGGGCTCCAAGCATCGTAAACAGTCACAAAGCTGGAAGCCCTAATTTAATGTCTGCTCTGGATATGTAACAATGTCTTTCTCGGTCAAAACTCACCGATAATAAGGGTTATCCGTGAAGAGTTACGTATAAACAATCACTTAACTAGGCACAAAACATTTATTGACGAGACGTTCTCCTGTCGCAGACGACAGAATAGCTTGCTTCGCCCTGAAGGCCTCACTTGCAAGACCAAACCACAAAACCCCTCCCCACCCTTAACGAGTTTGCTTATCCTCCAGCAGGGGCGCTACCATCTCCTTATGAAAAATTGTGCGTACCGTTCAGCGAAATCGTTGAATCCGTAGCTCATTTATATTGTTATTGTTTTGGCCAATCCTTTTAAGTTCGGCGCGAATACGTGAAAGTACACGATTGGTGATGGAAGAAGCCGACAGCCGGATTGCCACTCAACAATTACCGAACTACAATCATTGCGAGTCGCTTTGCAGCCCCCCTGATTTCGCATAGCGACCAGAGCGCCCCAAGCGAGGAACACCGCAAGCTGAGCGTTTGAGACTGGACTGTGCCGCCACCTAGCGGCCGCAGCATGCACTTCGTCCACGAGAGAGGGAGCGGGAGTTTCGAAATTGAAAGCAGCATCAGCTGCAATGGTAAGTGAATTATCATCTGATCACTTACCTCTTATTCAACAGTCGCGTCTCCTTTCCAGCGTTCAAATTTTCTTCGTCCCCGACGATGACGGAACATGCTGGCGAGGTCGATACGGACGCCCTTCTTTGTCGAGAGGCTGCAAGATTATTTGTGTTTTCATCATGTCGAGTCAAAGTGTATGGTATGTGTTTGTTGTTGCGCGACGGTAATTAATCGGTGATTTTGGCGAGTCGAAGACCCTCGGCTGCACCTCGGTACCCACCCCTCACCTCACGCTTTGCGCCTCGTTGTCCGGAGGGAGGGGGAGGGGCTCGTCGCGAGCAAGCGGACACGGCGTCTGCTCGAACGCACGAGTTATCCGTTTGTCTTGGAACGTCTTGGACAGGTTTGTTCTGCCCAGTAACGTCTGGCGAGGAGGGGGAGGAGGAGGAAGGGGGAGGAGGGGGAAGGGGGAGGGAGGGGATGACCCCTCGGCGTGGGGCTGATTGAGTCCCAGAGGAGAACAGGGATGGAAGAGGGATCAGCGGCCAGCAATTTATCGAGGAAAACAACTTTGGCGTCTTGGGGATGCAAGAGAGCAGCAGGCAAGGGGGTATTCACTCCTAAAAGTGGTCGACACACTAATACCTTTTGAAAAGTATTACATGAATTACATTCTATTACAGCTAATCTGTCAATTACGGGTATTACCTCACTATTACGGCTATTACAGACCTATTACAATACTATTACAGCAATTACAGACGATTACATCGAATACAAACGACGATTACAGACCTATTAGAGTGCTATGAAAGCAATTACTGACTATTACATCAAATACAGTCATTACATAAATTACACAGTATTACACACCAATTACAGCTATTACACAACAATTACAGGTAATACATAACAATTACAGCTATTTCATAACAATTACCGTCACAACAACGCCCCTTTTCTGACATTTTAAACGATTGATGTGTTACTATTACCACCTATTACACATCAATTACACTCCTATTACACCTATTACGGGGCCATTACAGGTAATACACCACATTACAGCAATTACATAGATATTACCTATTACAGGAACTATTACAGGGCTATTACATACCCTTCGACCGACTAATACCTGAGTGAATACCCCCTTGGCAGCAGGAAACGCCAGGGAGCGCCATAGGGGAGTTGGAAGTCACGGAGGGAAGAGGTGGCCAGGGCCAGGGCCTTTAGTCCTTTGGCCGCCGTCAACAGGCGGGGCCGGCGGGGCGCGGGGCGTGGGGCATACTTACGGCAGCCTTCCGAGCTCTCGCGATGTCATGGACGCCGCGATGCCCGCCGACGGCGACCCGACGGCGTGGTCGGACACCGTCCAGCTGTCCACGGACACGGGGTGCATCATGGCGGTCCTGGGGCACGGCGTCGTGGACTCGGCGCGGTCTGGGGGCAGCACAAGGCGTAGCGGGGTCAACAACAGCGACGACGCTTGGGGCGGTCTCGGAGGCCACGGAGGTGGCCGTCGACCGTCGCGGTACTGGTGAGTCGCAGGGAACACTGGACGCAGACCTGGCCGCCGCACACTGAGCCGCGGTCCGGATGGCCCCGATAGCGTACAGGTCCAGGGCGCAGTGTCATCGCGTGGCCGATGGACCGCGACGGCGCGGCGCGGCGCGGGGCGGCGCGGGGCACATGCACTGCACCGACGGCCAGGGCAGGGCGCGCCCTTTCCGCCCGAAGCGCGTCGCCATGGCGTCGCCGCCCGCCCGCCGGACGCCATCAACTGCATCACTGGTACGTAATGCTGTTTGCGAGCACGGAGGCGAAACTCCACGCCGCCACGCAGAGGCGTGCGTTCACCACCACCAGCTGCCACGACACCAAAGCAAGCCAGCCGTGTTGTCCCCGGTGGTTAACGCCACCGGGACTCGCCGCCGGCATAATCGGGGCCCCGACCTTTTTGTTTTCGGCTCATTTTCGGAGCGGCGGACAGGGATTGAAAAGGAGACCGCCGCACTATCAGGGGGCGGCAGCGGCCCGGCCCACCCTGGCACGCCGGCACGCCGGCACAACGGCGAGGGCCCTCGATCATTTTTGTGTGAATAGGGTTAATTTGGCGCGGCTGATCGCTGCATCCCCCCCCCCCGGACACACACAGACACACACACACACCTGCTCGTACACACAGCCTGCTGTCCGCCACGCTACCCTGGTCACTTCATCAAGACGCTATCAGCCAGCGAAACGTGCGAACAATGCTCTCCTGGCTCTGCTTGCCCCCAGGGGATCCCCTCCCCCTTTCCCCACTCCGCTATGCTGCTCCCCTCCGTGCACTGCTTGATAGAGGACACAGCAGGATCCGGCTTGTGGCGAGCGCCGAGCGAAGCGCACAACATTTACGAGAGTTTTCGCCCTTTTATTTTTTCTCGAACTTGATGGTCTTGTCGATGTAGAAGTCGATCGGCCGGGCCGCAGGGGGGCGGGGCGGGGCTGGGCGGGGCCGCACGCTGTTTTACGGGCCGTGGTTATTCCGGGCCCAGCTGCGCTTTGGACGCCGCGATGCGCGAGGGGCGGGGCGGGGCGGGGGGGGCGGGGGGGGCGGGGTGGGGCGGGGTCCGAAGGGGGCCGATGCAGCATTCATGCCGTCCGCATGCCCGACAAAGCCGACAAGCTAAGCTACCCTCGTCTTCGTCAGCCGTGCGCGGTAGGCCAGCCCGCCGGACACGGGTGCAGTACGGTTGCCTACTCGCACGGCGCTACGTCTAGGTTGCTAGGCGGCCTGCCTCTGCCTGGCGGTGCTGGCGGTCCGCCGCCGCCAAATCCTACTTGCTCACGACGCACTTTATGTCCACCACACTAGCCGAGACTCGAGACCGCCCTCCCCATAGCGCACGGCTCCGCACGGCCGCCAGGACTCTGGCCGTTCCTAGTGATGGAGTAATACATAAGTAAAGGGCGATCCCAGACGGCGGCCCGCCCCTCGCCCCGCCCCTCGCCCCTCACCCCTCACCCGCCTCGACCCTCACCAGAACGCAGCACCTGAGCCCCCTGCACATGGCATTGCCAGGCATCGCGAGGCATTGGCCGCCGGATCGCCACCCCAGCAGCCCCGGCAGTCGCGCGCATCGCGGCGCGCATGCATGTGTGCATGTGTGCGTGCGTGGCTGAACTGGCAAACACAGCCGACAGACGTGGCGACGCGGGGCGCGGGGTGACACCACTGTAGCGCAGTAGGACACGACACTGGAATCGTGGCGAAGTCTCCGCGAATCACGGCACGGGAAACGCGGCCCACTACAAGGAGTGGGGCGAATGCAAGGAGCGGCGGCAGCCTGGATTTACAGTGCGGTGCCGTATCGCCGCGGGGTTTATCTATGTTGTTACAGCTAAGAAAATTTTCGCTCCTTTATCTCACGGGCCTGGTTGTTGGGGCTCGCGAGGCGTGTTGGGAATCCGGCAGTGAACTTCGCGAACGCATTCTTTCTTGCGCGAAATCCAACCTGGGGTGGGCCTGACTCGGTTTGACTCGGTCTGACTCTTTCTAGCGGCCAGGACCGCCGGCCGCCGCTACTCCCAGCCCGGCGGCAGCCTCGGCAGAGCAGCAGCGACCGTTTCAGTCCTCATGATTTGTTTATTTTCCCGAAAGTGAACCCTATATTTACCGCGGCCGAGTCCTGCCCTTCCGCGCTTGCATCTGCGCTCGCGAGGCGCGGCGTGGCCGAGGCGGGCCGGCGTCGGCTCGATCGCAACTCGACTAAAAGCGGCGCCTACCCTGGCGCCGCCGCCGTGCACGACGCCTACTTGTCAATCGCACTGGTTCACCTGCGTCTGGGGTCCGATCCTGGCCGCCGCCGCCGTCGTCCTGGTCCTCGTCGTCCTCACGATCCCGTGCTCCTGCTGCTTGGCCCCGTCACTGGCGTGATGTGTCTGAGCCCCAGGCTGCCGCCTTGGCTGTGAGGCTCCGCTCCGTCGCTCCGTCATCCCATCCGGCCGTCGTCCCGGCCGCGCACGGGCACGGGGACGCTGGCGTAGCTGACAACAGTATATATGGCCCCGCGCGGCACGGCGTGGCACAGCGCGGCACGGCACACGTATGTCAGACAAACAGTGTGCACACATGCTGTGCAGACGCGCACGCACCGCCTCCTTCGGAGAATAAAACGTGCGCTTTTTGGCGGAGGGGCGCGGCGCGGCGCGGGACTCCCACGGCGGGCTCGCGTTTGGCGGGGCGGCGATGTGAGCGGCGCGGCCGCCGTTCCCAACGTCCTACGTCCATCGCGAGTCCATCGCGAGTCCATCGCTCGGCGGACAGCGACGGCCGATTGCCGCAAAGGCCTCCGAAGCCAGGCCATGGCCAGGCCGGGCGCAAACGGGGAAAGGTGCAAGGGCCGGGCCGGGATTAGGGGTAGGTTTGGGGGTTTGGGGTTTCGGGGTTGTGGGCCGGTGTGCGAGGCGAGGCGATGAGGCGGCGAGGCCCGATCTCTCTTTGACAGTTTTAATTAAAAGCACCGCGCCGGGGGCGTGCCTTGGACGGCGCTCCGAGGATCAACGCCCATCATGTCCGGAGCGACGGAGTGGACGCAGCCAGGCCGGGCTCCAGGCTCCCCGATAGCCGGTGCCGGTGCTCTGACTCGGGTCCCGGTGAAAGCTTGGAGCTTGCGGTCCTTGCGGTGCGCCGCGCCGGGCAGGCCACCCTTCGCGCGAGGCGGCGGCCGGGCTGCCTGCCTGGGTGGGGGCATGGAGGGGCATGGAGGGGGCTCTGGCCGGACACTCGCGCCATAATCTCGTTCCTCATGTGGGAGGCGCGGCGGCGCGGGCCGAGGGCCGGGCGGCGTCCCCTTCCGCTCCATCCTGATTTCGGGCGAGTGCCCCGTCGGCCAGCGCCGCAGTCCGGACTCACGACCCACCCCCCGCGCCGCTCCTTCCAGACCGCCAAATAAATTGATCCAATTTAATTGAAAACCGACGGCGGGCGGCGCTCCGCCGGTGAGGGGCGCAAGGTGATGGAGACGCCCTCGTTGAGCTCGGCGAGGGCGAGGCGGGCCAGGCCTCGGGCCAGGCCGGCCGGCCGGCCATCCGTGTTATGCCTTGGCCACGGTGAAAGTCACAGGGAAGGCAGAAGGCACTGACTGCCTCCAAGGCAGCCGGCCGAACCATCCCGACCCGTCCGCCACCGGCACCTCACACTGCACACATTGCACCTGCACACGGCGCGGGGCACCGTGGCGGCAGCGCGCTGTCCAGTGAGCCTCCTCGCCGCCTTCGCCACAAAGGCTCCTCCGGGCGGCCAATGACGTCGAGCCATCTTCGAGACCGACGGCCAAGCCGATGGCTGTCCCGGCCAGACCGCCCTCAATAATTCAGACGCAATAGTGGCCAGGGCTTAACTTGATAGACCGGACGCTGCGGCAGGGAGCTGCGCGAGGAACCGGAGGAGGGGGGGGGAGGGTTTGCCGAAGACTTACATCAACGCACAGGTTCTCTGGTAAAAGGATGAATTATTAGCGAAGAGGTACGGTGCGATTGCAGTAGCATGTGTGAACAGAAAGTACCAGCCGGTACACTGGAACGGAACAAACACACGGGCCGATTGCTGTGGTGCCTTGCAGGTGGAGAGCACACGGAGCTCCTCTTCCTCATACCCCCGTCCCGTCCCGTCATACGTAATGTGTATGAAACGGGCAATGCACGTCCACCCTCACACAAACAGAGCAATCCTTGATGGGAATACAGATGGGCGTCCCTCCGGGCGGAACGGCGCGCATTGGGCTTCTTGGCGCCGCTTCCTCCATTGCCAAACAACATGCCTGCACCGGAACGGCGCGCAAGCAGCAAGCGGTTCGAGCACGTGGCGTGGCAAGCGGGCAAGCGGGCAGGCCGGCAAGCCTCCATCCGGGATCTGGCATCGGCCGGGCAGAGGCGAGCAGGCCGTCAGCCCGTCAGGCCGTCAGGCCGTCCACTCAGACCAAATCCCGAGGAGACAATGCCGTTGGCCAACGGTCACGACGGCGTCGCCGCCTCACTTGGTCGTCGTCCTCGTCATCGCCGTCGCCGTCTTGCGTCGCCGGCCGCACGTCGGGGCCGCGAGTCATGCGGGGTTGCAGTGGCGTGGCGGCCGAGGCGCCGAGGCGCGGCACAACGCGCGCCGTGACAATGTGTTCGGCGTTGCATAAGGAGGCCGGCGTGGCGTCGGCAGGACGCAGGGCGGCCGCAGGCAAGCGCCAGGCTCAGGATGATGGCATACTTTTCAGGAAGCTCCACGAGCCGTAAATCGCGGCGCGGGCTGCAACGCGGCAGCTGCGGGGAGTTGTTCATTTCTCCTACCTAAATGTTCGCCTACCTGTCTATTTCACCTACCTATATTTCGCCTACCTAATAAAAATATTGAATAAAAATATTCAATAAAATATTGCCATTTTTCGCCTACCTATAGTTCGCCTACCTAATAAAAAAATTAAATAAAAATATTCAACAAAAAAACGAAAAAATCGGCGGCAAAAAGTGGCAATACGAAAGTCTCTAGGAGACCCGCCGATCAGCTTCGGTGTTCTTATGGGAACCGGGCCTTCATCCGACGCTCCCTGCCGCGCAATTCGACAGATTAGTGGGTTCGTATTGGGCTGGCCCACCCGAAGTGCGCGCGGTTTCTGTGGTACAGTGAGAGTCCAGATTCAGAGGCCTTACCTCAGAGGGGTCACATTGGGTATTTGAACCCGCGACCCCGAGTGCCGAGTCTAGTCAACTCCTCTACCCTGACCGCTCAGCCACCGAACCAGCTTGTCGGCGGCGATGTCGAAACTCCTCTTGAGCTGCCGTTCGAGAAATCTGGTCCCGAAAAAATGGTACTTTGAGCGGTCTCGAACCCGGGACCTGCTGCTTCCCACATCATGCTCTTAACCACTGAGCCACCGGGACACCATGGCACCCGCCCTGCCTGCGCTGGTACTCAATCTTCTCTGGATATACCTCCCCAAGCAATTGGTCGCCGAAAAAATTATGTATACTACCGGTCCCGAACCCGGGACCTGCTGCTTCCTACATCATGCTCTTAGCCACTGAGCAACGGGGGCGCCATGGCACCCGCCCTGCCTGCGCTGGTACTCAATCTTCTCTGGATATACCTCCCCGAGCAATTGGTCGCCGAAAAAATTATGTATTCTACCGGTCCCGAACCCGGGACCTGCCGCTTCCCACATCATGCTCTTAACCACTGAGCCACCGGGACGCCATGGCCCCCGCCTTGCCAGCGCTGGTACTCAATCCTCTCCGAATAAACCTCGTCAAGAAGTCGGTTGCCTCTGCCGAAAAATATGGTCATGGTACTAGTCTCGAACCCGAGACCTGCCAGTCAGGAACGCAGCACTCTAACCACGGCGCTACTTGGTTGCTACGCACAGTTCTCACCCCATCGCCGAAGTTATTATTTGTCCAGCATCAAGCAAGATGGGTGGCTATTGAAGTTTGGCGCTAGGTTAGTGGCGTGCATAGCAACCTGGTAGCGCCGTGGTTAGAGTGCTGCGTTCCTGACTGGCAGGTCTCGGGTTCGAGGCCCACCTCAAAGATTACCTACCTATATATTAATTAATAAAAATATTCATATAAATATTAGAATATAAATATGGGAATATAAATAGGAGTAATATAAATATTACCAAAAAAAGTTGACCCACCCCAGAGTTGACCTACCCTATATTTTTGACTTGACCGACGAAGCGCGACGGCCTCGCGGCAGGTGAAGCGCGACAGTGACGCGGCAGGGGAAGCGCGACAGTGTCGCGGCAGGGAAAGCGCAACAGTGTCGCGGCAGGGGAAGCGCGACGGCCTCGCGGCAGTTGAAGCGCGACAGTGTCGCGGCAGGGGAAGCGCGACAGTGTCGCGGCAGGGGAAGCGCGCCGGCCTCGCGGCAGGGGAAGCGCGACAGTGTCGCGGCAGGGGAAGCGCGACAGTGTCGCGGCAGGGAAAGCGCGACAGTGTCGCGGCAGGGGAAGCGCAACAGCCTCGCAGCAGGGGAAGCGCGACAGTGTCGCGGCAGGGGAAGCGCGACGGCCTCGCGGCAGGGGAAGCGCGACAGTGTCGCGGCAGGGGAAGCGCGACGGCCTCGCGGCAGGGGAAGCGCCAGCGTCAAACAGCGAGGCTGTGCCAGCGTCAAACAGTGAGGCTGTGCCAGCGTCAAACAGCGAGGCTGTGCCAGCGTCAAAAAGCGAGGCTGTGCCAGCGTCAAACAGCGAGGCTGTGCCAGCGTCAAACAGCGAGGCTGTGCCAGCGTCAAACAGCGAGGCTGTGCCAGCCTCACACAGCGAGGCTGTGCCAGCGTCAAACAGCGGGGCTGTGCCAGCGTCAAACAGCGAGGCTGTGCCAGCCTCACACAGCGAGGCTGTGCCAGCGTCAAACAGCGAGGCTGTGCCAGCGTCAAACAGCGAGGCTGTGTCAGCGTCAAACAGCGAGGCTGTGCCAGCCTCACACAGCGAGGCTGTGCCAGCGTCAAACAGCGGGGCTGTGCCAGCGTTAAACAGCGAGGCTGTGCCAGCCTCAAACAGCGAGGCTGTGCCAGCGTCAAACAGCGAGGCTGTGCCAGCGTCAAACAGCGAGGCTGTGCCAGCGTCAAACAGCGAAGCTGTGCCAGCCTCACACAGCGAGGCTGTGCCAGCGTCAAACAGCGAGGCTGTGCCAGCGTCAAACAGCGAGGCTGTGTCAGCGTCAAACAGCGAGGCTGTGCCAGCCTCACACAGCGAGGCAGTGCCAGCGTCAAACAGCGATTCTGTGCCAGCCTCACACAGCGAGGCTGTGCCAGCGTCAAACAGCGAGGCTGTGCCAGCCTCACACAGCGAGGCTGTGCCAGCGTCAAACAGCGAGGCTGTGCCAGCGTCAAACAGCGAGGCTGTGCCAGCGTTAAACAGCGCGGCTGTGCCAGCGTCAAACAGCGAGGCTGTGCCAGCCTCACACAGCGAGGCTGTGCCAGCGTCAAACAGCGAGGCTGTGCCAGCCTCACACAGCGAGGCTGTGCCAGCGTCAAACAGCGAGGCTGTGCCAGCCTCATACAGCGAGGCTGTGCCAGCGTCATAGAGCGAGGCTGTGCCAGCCTCACACAGCGAGGCTGTGCCAGCGTCAAACAGCGAGGCTGTGCCAGCGTCACACAGCGAGGCTGTGCCAGCGTCAAACAGCGAGGCTGTGCCAGCGTCAAACAGCGAGACTGTGCCTGCCTCCTACAGCGTGGCTGTGTCAGCGTCAAACAGCGAGGCTGTGCCAGCGTCACACAGCGAGGCTGTGCCAGCCTCACACAGCGAGGCTGTGCCAGCCACACACAGCGAGGCTGTGCCAGCGTCAAACAGCGAGGCTGTGCCAGCCTCACACAGCGAGGCTGTGCCAGCCTCACACAGCGAGGCTGTGCCTGCGTCAAACAGCGAGGCTGTGCCCTCACCCACACAGCGAGGCTGTGCCAGCGTCAAACAGCGAGGCTGTGCCAGCGTTAAACAGCGCGGCTGTGCCAGCGTCAAACAGCGAGGCTGTGCCAGCGTCAAACAGCGAGGCTGTGCCAGCGTCAAACAGCGGGGCTGTGCCAGCGTTAAACAGCGCGGCTGTGCCAGCGTCAAACAGCGAGGCTGTGCCAGCGTCAAACAGCGAGGCTGTGCCAGCCTCACACAGCGAGGCTGTGCCAGCGTCAAACAGCGAGGCTGTGCCAGCCTCACACAGCGAGGCTGTGCCAGCCACACACAGCGAGGCTGTGCCAGCGTCAAACAGCGAGGCTGTGCCAGCCTCACACAGCGAGGCTGTGCCAGCCCACACAGCGAGGCTGTGCCTGCGTCAAACAGCGAGGCTGTGCCAGCCTCACACAGCGAGGCTGTGCCAGCGTCAAACAGCGAGGCTGTGCCAGCGTTAAACAGCGCGGCTGTGCCAGCGTCAAACAGCGAGGCTGTGCCAGCGTCAAACAGCGAGGCTGTGCCAGCGTCAAACAGCGGGGCTGTGCCAGCGTTAAACAGCGCGGCTGTGCCAGCGTCAAACAGCGAGGCTGTGCCAGCGTCAAACAGCGAGGCTGTGCCAGCCTCACACAGCGAGGCTGTGCCAGCGTCAAACAGCGAGGCTGTGCCAGCGTCACACAGCGAGGCTGTGCCAGCGTCAAACAGCGGGGCTGTGCCAGCGTCAAACAGCGAGACTGTGCTGCCTCCTACAGCGTGGCTGTGTCAGCGTCAAACAGCTAGGCTGTGCCAGCGTCAAACAGCGAGGCTGTGCCAGCGTCAAACAGCGAGGCTGTGCCAGCCTCACACAGCGAGGCTGTGCCAGCGTCAAACAGCGATTCTGTGCCAGCCTCACACAGCGAGGCTGTGCCAGCGTCAAACAGCGAGGCTGTGCCAGCCTCACACAGAGAGGCTGTGCCAGCAACAAACAGCGAGGCTGTGCCAGCGTCAAACAGCGAGGCTGTGCCAGCGTCAAACAGGGAGGCTGTGCCAGCGTCAAACAGCGAGGCTGTGCCAGCGTCAAACAGCGAGACTGTGCCTGCCTCCTACAGCGTGGCTGTGTCAGCGTCAAACAGCTAGGCTGTGCCAGCGTCAAACAGCGAGGCTGTGCCAGCGTCAAACAGCGAGGCTGTGCCAGCCTCACACAGCGAGGCTGTGCCAGCGTCAAACAGCGATTCTGTGCCAGCCTCACACAGCGAGGCTGTGCCAGCGTCAAACAGCGAGGCTGTGCCAGCCTCACACAGAGAGGCTGTGCCAGCTCAAACAGCGAGGCTGTGCCAGCCTCAAACAGCGAGGCTGTGCCAGCGTCAACAGCGAGGCTGTGCCAGCGTCAAACAGCGAGGCTGTGCCAGCGTCAAACAGCGAGGCTGTGCCAGCCGTCAAACAGCGAGGCTGTGCCAGCGTCAAACAGCGAGGCTGTGCCAGCGTCAAACAGCGAGGCTGTGCCAGCGTCAAACAGCGAGGCTGTGCCAGCCTCAAACAGCGAGGCTGTGCCAGCCTCACACAGCGAGGCTGTGCCAGCTCAACAGCGAGGGGGCCCGCGCAAAAGGGGGTG